>NW_005354291.1:5915551-5931457 GCF_000412655.1 Myotis brandtii | reverse complement strand
TAGTTCTTTTTTACTTTTTAATCCTCTTGAGGATATTTTTCCATTGATTTTTAGAGAGAGTTGAAGAGAGAAAGAAATATTGATGTGAAACACATCAATTGCATTCGCACTTGACTGGTATGGAACCGGGACCCTTTGGTCTGCAGGCTGATGCTCCATCCACTGAGCCAAACCAGCTAGGGCAGAAATGTAGCTCTTAATTAGATAAATGAGGGATTGGTTTGGGCACCTTAATTTAAAACTGTTTCCTGAGGTTATATTACCCCTGGAGCCTTGAACCTCAGCAAGATTTGGAATGGGTGAGTGAAGTAGAAAAGAGGTAATTTTGTGAAGTAGAAAAGAGGTAATTTTGAAAGAGAAGGTGGGAAAGGAGAGCCACCACATCATCGTCTTCATTTCATGTGCGCTCCAAAAGCCAATCAATTTTAGAAAAGAGGTTTTAGAGATATTGAGGACCTGAGAATCGATTTCTTTAAAGCTGTCCATGCCCATTCACCCCTTGGAAAGCCTAGGACTCTGCAGGGTACAGGCACTTCATTTGAAAACTGCTGGCTTAAATAAGAAGGTAATTTATCTCACTGAACAACAAGAGCGGAGATAAGCTTGGTTAATTTAGCAACTCAATGATGTCATCAAGGACTCAAATTTTATCTCTAGCTTTCTGCTCTGCCATTCTTTTCTTTTTTAAGTTACAAAATGTTTATTAAAACGTTTCTTACATCCAGTTATACTGGCTGAGCTGCAAAAATATTCGTTGTGGGCCGCCTGCAGCCCACAGGCCGTGAGCTTGACATTGCTCTGCCGTTCTTAGTTGTAGACACTTACCTTTTAAGCTAGCATCCTGCCTGGCCGCAAGATGAAAATGTGTGTGCAGGCCACACGCAGATATGAAAATGTCCAAAGAAAGAAAGGAGCCAACTCATTCTGTGTGTATCTCTTAGAAAAGAGAACTCTTTCTCTGAGATGCCAAGCCAACTTCCTACAGGTCTCATTGGTCAGAATAGCATCACATGCCTAAACCAATTGCTAGCAAAGTAAACAACCATTATTGGTTTAATGATTCAGGATCTACCTACCCCTGGGGCTAATGACAAGGTCAGCCCCTCCCTCCAAAGCTCAAGGCCATGGGGGAGGAGGATACCTGGACAGACTAGCGATTCTGAAGGAAGGATGAAGGGAGTTGAGGGGTGTACACTGGAAAAACCATCAGCAGCATCTCCAGAAATGGACATTTTTAAACATAGAAGGAAAAACATCAGAATGTTAACATTGGTACTGAGTGGTTTTTACTTTCTTCCTTTTGCTTATTTTTACTTAAATTTTTTCTTAAAACTTATCATCAGAAACACAAGATGCTAAAAATTTTGCCAAAATACTTGATATATGAGATTATCACAGACAATATTTGAGTGAAGGCAAAACTATCTCAGATGAGAAGTAAATTAGGGCCATTGCTCTGTGCCTGTGGCTCAAATACTTTCTAATAACTAAGGTTTTGCAGATCTAGTAAAAGTATACTTATACCTTTTTAAAGAAAGAGCAAATAGCTTTATAAATGTTGATTCACAAAGCTGAGACAGTGAAAAATCACTTAGTCCATTGCCCCAATAATATTTGGAACTAAACAAGTGCAGTGAGATAAGAAATAACTGAGTTTTTAATAACATGCTATTCAGCCTCCATGTGTTTGAATACTTTTTAGGGTTTTTTTTTGTTGTGCTTGATTTCTAGTTTCATGCCATTGTGGTTGGAGAAGATGCTTAATATGATTTCAATCTTCTTAAATTTATTGAGACTTCTTTTGTGTTGTAACATGTGGTGTATCTTTGAGAATGTTCCTTGTGCACTTGGGATAAATGTATAGTCCGTTGCTTTGGTATGAAATGTTCTGTAGATATCAATTAAATCCATCTGGTCTAGTGTGTCATTTAAGGTCACTGTTTCCTTGTTGATATTTTGTCTGGAAGATCTATCCATTTTGACAGTGGGGTGCTAAAGTCCCCTATTATGACTGTATTGTGTCATAGAAAAAACTGAATTTTTAAAGACATCTAGAGCAGATTCTAAAGTTTGATTGTCTAGGTTCTAGATTCTAGACAACCTTTAGGTTCTTGGCTCTGGGTTCTAAAGTCCAAAGCCAACAGACAATAAAAAGAAGCTATCCTTTCCTAAGTGCATACTCTATGCCAAGCACTGTGCTCTATAAAGGTACAACTCATTCAATGCCACCCAAACCCTAAGGTGATAAATCCGAAGCAAAGAGAAGGTAATGACACAGCAGGTATGCATCAGAACTGCAATTTGAACCCAGGCAGTTTTCATGATTTTTTAATACTATGATATACTACCTCAACTATGCTAGGTATAAAATATATGGAAACTATATAGTACATTGAGAAAAAAAATGATTTAATACTTAGGTGGACCAGGGTTTGAATCCTGGTTGCGTTACTTATGATCTTGAGTTTTCCTCTTAATTTCCCCAAGAACCTAGTTTTCCTTCTTAATAACATGAGACAATAAAAACTACTTGAAGAAAGATCTTGTAAGGTTTAGAGTCTATGTCCATCAAGTAACTAACCTAAGAATTTGGCCCAGAAAAGGTACCAATTAGCTACTCTGCAAGAAGCACTTGAAACAACATAGCCATGAGTTGACGAGCACTGTAGAAATACAGACGGGATGTCTCCCTCCTAAGCCTGCCCCCAAATACTGAGTTCCCTTCCTGAGGCAAATAAATACTTGTCAGCTTCTGTGCATCACCCCAGATGTCTGTGTATCTCTCTGTGTATATAACAAATATGTGGTCCTTTTAGATTTAAACACATGGGTGTGCACACACACACAGTAACATTTTATACATGCACACTGTTCCACAGCTAGCTGGCTTTTCCACTGAACAAAATTTGGAGTTCACTGCATGTTGCTATATAGAGAGCTGATTCATCCTTTTTCATGGTTGTACAACATTCCACCATGTGCCATATTTTATAATTCATTTCAACCAGTCCATAACGTCTATGTTTGGGTTGTTTCCAATCTTTTGTTATTGCAATGTGTTATAAATATCCCTATGCATATGTCTTTGCACACATAAATAGGACATCTCACTAGCCCTGCTAATTCTGGATGAGGTGGACAGTGAAGTCATTGATGAATCTAAAGACTTGAAAGAACTTTCTTTACAAATGCATCCTGTAATGTGTATCTTGATCATATTGTGTTAAACTGCAGGTTAAAATCTTTTAGAAGTTTTTCAACAACCATTTTGACCATGGTCATGTAAGTCTTTGCTGGTGGGCCTACTCCCATGTATCCTGAAAAGAAATGCAATCTATGACATATTTTCATGAACAACACTTTCCTCATACACACACACACACACACACACACACACACACACACACCTCTAAATTCTTACAAAAGTGCTCAAAGGGACAAGGTTTGGCTGCTTCATCCTGACAGTTTTTCCCATAGTATGAGCCTAAGAATTAGGGCAGCTCTAATAATATTGTTGAGCAACTATGAAAAATTAATTATTGTTAGTATCCTTTACTGATGGAACTCTGAAAATGAAAATGGCCAAGGTTTATGCAGAAATCAGATCACAGAGGCCAAACACTCAATCCAATGGTCTTATAAACATGAAATAACATAAAACATACATATATACAAAACATACAGATGGGGCTAAATAGGGTACCAGCTATCACACCAGCTCTTTCAGAGGCAGGATTCTTTAACAAAAGCAGTTTAAAAGATAACGTGCTGTGAAATCTGTAAAAACATAATACACTTGCCTATAACTTATTAATGACAATAATAAAAGTATACATGAACACAAGATATTAAAAATAAATAAACAGTGAACGTCTTGAGAGGCAAGTAGATACATGGCATTATTATATGTTAAAGTACTTACACTTGAACTTTTGCAAATCTATCCACTATGCTACCTTATTACTAGATCAGAACTACCCCAACCCTGCCCAACCATAAATTAAAACCCAAACAATCGGTGATGGGAATCACAGGCAAAGTGAAACCCGTTTTTACATTTATTGGCCATGTAAAGAACAAAACCTCAGAACCCGACACTGCAGGTACATGGTACCTCCTTTTCCCTAACTCTCTGGGAAATAATGGAGTAACAATTTTCCTATGTTCTATAAAAATGTTATTAGGTAACATAAAAGAAATTAGAATACACAAAGCAATAGAATGTTCATGGATTTATTTTTTTTAAAGAACTACAAGATATTTTTGTCTGTCAAATTGACAAAGATTATGAAGTGGTACCACCACCATCTTCTTTAGTATTTGAGGCACTCTTGATCGTATTGATAAAAGAAATTTAAAAAGAATACACAAATGTGCATTTATGGACCTGAAATCAAATCCATGAGATAGTTTTATCGTTAATGCTCCCCTGTAGCGACGGTCTCCTGAAGCTCCTCTCAGGCTTCTTAAATTCAAGATCAATGGTTTCTAATCCCTTCTTTTGCTGGTAAATCTCACAACAGCAAGCACTGACATTTTTCATTGTTCCAATGACTTTCAAATTACATTCAAAATTAGGGACATGTTTCACCAAAAAAAGAACTTCATTGCTTATTTGATGTGCTTCCCAAAGGTCTTTGAGTGGGAAATGTTGGCAGAGGGACATTTTCCATGGTTATTTCTCCAATTTTCTCTTGCTACAAAATTACACACACACACACACACACACACACACACACACACACACACACACACACGAAAGCTCTGAAAAATAGTATTGGTTCTCATCAGAGCTCCAGATTGAGTTAGCTGAGTGTTCACAGGCTTTGCCTGCTGGTAAGTTTTATCACACACTAGGCACTCAAATCAGTCGTCATCAGGTGACCTTGCTATTCCTGGTGTCCTTGTTTCAGTAATTAAGGTGCCTTTTAGTAAGATTTAGAATTTAGTGAGCACCTTCAATACGTGAAGCACTGTCTGAGCACCTTCTTCATTTAAAACCTCACTAAACTTCACTTAAATTCTGAGTCCCGCATCACTATACAGAAGGCAACTGAGACCCACAGAAGGTAACAATGAGTCTGCATTCAACTCATTGGGAAATAAAGAATCTGAACTCAGGTCTGTCTGACCCCACAGTCCATCTCTTAACCCCTTTACCGAATCACCTTTTCCAACTTTTAGCACTCAAAGGCTTTGTGAAATCATAAGAAAATCTCACAGTGGAAGTCAATCTTGAGGAGTAAAAACATTTCCTTAGAAAGACTTTTAAAATGCACATGCCACTATGGAGGGTTAACTAAACCCTGAAGCCATTCTCTTAAAATGTGGTCTCACTTCTTATAGTAGCAACTTTTTACCGTGGGAAGCAGTTAACGAGAGACTAAAAGAATGTTAGAAAGGAAAATTAAGTATTGAAGAATAGGGGAAATTTTTTAAATTAGAAACGCATATCGGCAAGAGAAAACAAGTGATATCTCCTTAAACTCCACAGACTCAGCAGACACACAATATTTATTTTAGGTGGGTGTTGAGCATAGCCTGAGGCAAGGACATGCAGAGGAGGCCTGGCTCCTCAACAGATCACTGTTCCGGAAGGTGAAGTGTCCCCGAAAAGGAGAGTCAAGAGTAGATTTGGAATGGCATCTTGAAGAAGGTTGAAAAAAGTAAAAATAAACTTTGCTGACCAAAACAGCTTATCTACTCTCATTCTACAGACTTTACTGTTCACATAGGAATAAATCTTCATTACCAAATAAATATTTCAAAGAAAACCTAAGTTATCTACAGAATATTTTGAATAGAGGGGGAAAAGGTGACTTATTTCCAGGAAGTGCCCCAAAATACCTCCTTCTTATCTGTCATGTATACTCCTCCCTTTGACCCTCAACAATTACAATTAGAATCACTTATTTAAATAAGAACATTGTTCCTCAAACTTCAGCCATGAAGAAAGAAATAATCTCAAGAACCCTAATGTTAATATTAGATATACTTCATGTTGTTTAAATATGTACAAATGTAAAACCAGGTGTAAGTATTTTGTAAGTCTTATGAAATGATAGAGTCAAATAACTTTATAACTTACTAGAGTCCCGGTGCACAGAATTCGTGCATGGGAGGGGGGTGTTCCTCAGCCTGGCCTGCACCCTCTCCAATCTGGGACATCCCTCTCGCAATCCGGGACCGCTGAGTCCTAACCACTCACCTGCCTGCCTAATGCCCCTAACTGTTCCCCTGCCTGCCTGATCACCCCTAACCACTCTGCCTGCCTGCCTGATTGCCCCTAACCTCTCTGCCTGCCTGCCTGATCACCCCTAACTGCTTGCTTGGGGGAGGGGCCAGCTCTGCAAGGGGCCGTCTGCCTACCTGATCACCCCTATCTGCTGGCCTGCCTACCTATCACCCCTAACCACTCTGCTTGCCTGCCTGATCACCCCTAACCACTTGCTGGGGGGCGGAGCCAGCCTCGTGAGGGGCTGTGGTGGTTCTGGTCTAACGGTCGTTATGGTCGTGACACCATTATGGTCTCTGGCCTTTTATTATATAGGATTTTTAAATAATTGAATAGCTCATGGGCACAGACAACAATGTGGTGAAGGCCAGGGGAGGGGAGTGAGGGCTGGGTGGAGGTGGGCAAAAGGGGGGAAAATGGGGGACATCTGTAATAGTGTCAGCAATCCATTTAATTAATTAGTTAATTAAATGATATAATAAGCCATAATAGAGAACCAGGTGCAGGTTCATCCTCGTCTTAGAACCCATCCGTCCTTCAGAACTCTCCTGCCTAGAACGTTTCGTAGCGGCTTTCCTCCCATTCAGAGAGCCAGGAGGGGCCTGAAATCTGACCTGGGGAAAGCACTGATTAAAAAGATATAAAGAGGGAGAAAGTAAACCAAGGAGACAAATGACTAACCATCCTGGGAAACAGACAACCTCAGTCCATATCCCATCTCTACTATATTGGCTGTGTGATTAGCCACTGAGCGTCAGGTTCTTCATCTTGAAAATGAATAATAATAAATGAGATAATAATATATGTAATGATCCTGGCACAGTGGAGCAGCTCAAAAAAATTATAACTATACCATTATTCTACTCTGAACTTCAAAAGAAGAACATTGTCACCTAAATGCCTAAAAGCTTCATTCGTCCTGTGGACAAAACATTAACAGTGCTTTGTTAATATTTGAGCAATATGTAAGCTGTGGAGAATTAAAGCCAGGTACATAGTAGTTACAATAGATACAAAAAGGATGAATACCATGCTCTCCTTGCCTTCAAGTATTTAGTTCAAAGAAGAATTCTAAACTATTAAAATTACAATTTTGAGAGGTGTCGAAAGAACTAGAAATGAAAAGGGCTGGGTTCCTGCCCCAGTTGGTACTACACACTTGTTCTGGTTCATATGCAAATCACTTGACGACTCTGAGCCTCATAAAGCTCCTGTTTGGGGCAGAGATCCCATTTCCCATTACGCCTACCTCAAGGATTATCATAAAGCCAAATAGGCCCTCGGGCACTAGTAAATGTAAGATATTATTAGTGATTTTCAAAATCAAAATGATATCTTCCAACTCCCTCATTTTACAGATGACAAAACAGAATCCCAGAGAGGTTTCCTGATTGTCTACTAACATAAAGTTAGAGCTGGGACTTGCCCTGAGCACTGAGGATGCCTCTTGCCCAGGTTACCGGCATCAGCTACCCCAACCCACCTCTTCTCTCCCCTCTCTCTCTCTCTCTCTCTCTCTCTCTCTCATCACAAACCCAAAGCACCATGTAAACACTGAAAATTAATCTAGAATTCTTGTTTCCAATGTTGAAGTGACAGACTAGGGAAGTAACCAGAGTTGAGAGTCAGAGAAGGTTTAATAAAGGTGCAATTGCAGCGCAGGTGCCCTGGAGCTCACAGGATCTTATTTCAACTCCCTGCCAGTGCCTTGTTTATGAGCACATCAATAAACTGCCCCAGCACTGAGCATTCCCTGGGACCTCTTTAAAGGGCTCCCGGCTCGCCTATGCTGCCCAAGGAGGCTAATTAGGGAGCCTACCTCAGATCCTTTGCTGCAGACTTTCACAGAGCGCGCACTTTGTGGGCCTATCAATCGCTTCCCACTTTTCACGAGGTGGCTTATTTTGTTCCATGTGACACCCTGACACCTCTGCTCACTCGTGAAAACCCTCACCCTGGCTGGTTCGGGCCCTGTTTACGGGAGAAAGTTTTATTCTCGGTACTTTTGACTTGGAGCGCTCTTTGAAAAGACTCAGCTCATAAAGTCTTACAGTTCCTTTGTTGGCCTTATCATGACCTGAACATTTTGTTAACAAAGCACCCTGTTAATGTTTTGACCACAAGAACTCATGTGCTCGGGGCTGACAATGTTGCCAAAGTGGTGCTTGCTCCTAAAAAGGGAAAGTTTTAATTCTATTTTCAAAATAAGTCATCTTACCGCAGCTATATTAGGAAATGTCATCAATCAGCCCAAGAAGCCTGCAGTGTGTGGGGGAGTAGTGTTGGGGGGAAGGGGCTTCTGAATTCCCTTGTTGATATGGCTTCCAATACTATAAACCTCACCTCCCTGTAGGGAGCAGGTGAAGTCCCACATATATGAAGTACAACAGCCCCGATTAACATGGGCTTGAAATCGGGCATTTTAATTACAGAATACACAAAGGCACACTCAGTGGGTGCAGCCAGGCTGATACCTAATGACTGGGCAGAGACTGCAATATAACAAAGGTCATTTGAGGGTCGAAAGACACAGACAATGATTCAATTCATTTCCTGGACAAAGTCACTCTCAGCTCAGGACATCCCCAGAGTCCTGAGAGTCCTAAACATGATTCCTATAGAGGTAAAAATTTAAAGTTGTCCACCTACCTACCTACACCAAGAAAGAAGGCAGTGATCTCATGCTCCGAGGAAGGAAAGGTGTTGTCAGAAGGAAAGGTATTGCCATACTGCAGGTGCTCAAGGGAAGGAGTCAAAATACTCTGCAGGGGAGACAGGCTACAGGGAAGTCAGACCATGCCATTCTCAAGCACAGATTCCTATAGAGGGAGAGGACAGAAAGAGTGCACAAACAAGAGATTGCAGGAGGCCTTCAATAATAAATCCCATCTGCCCAGCTGCAAGACAAAGCAACCCTATGCCAAATACCTGAGTAGCAGGGAGAGTCTAAATTCTCTTGAGGAAAAGACCACCAAGAATGGAGCAAAGGGGAAGGAAGAAAAAACAAGATAGCCAGGCACTGGGCATAAACTTATTCGACCCTTCTGCTCTGTAGGGATTTGCAGATCATCTAAGGGTGCCCCTATACCGCAAAAGAAAACCTCTTCTTGCCCCCAAAGCTTTCCCAGAATCCAGAAAAATCATATTCTTTCCCTCTCTCTTGAAGAAACTTTCTCAACCCCATTTTGCTGTCTCCGGTGTTTACCTATGCCGCCATCTTAGATAATTTCCTTTCTCTCTCTCTTGAAGAAACTTTCTCAACCCCATTTTGCCTTGATGAAATCTGTACATCCTAGAATTTCTGTCAGAGTGTAATACTTCAGTCTATAAAGTTACAAAACCTTTTATGGTTTATATGCTTTGTGAGTTATTTGTCTCCTTTCCTATCTTTATCAGTTTGTAAATTCATTGATAGTAGGAACTGTCTACAACTTCTTCTAACTTTCCCTCCCTACCCCAGGGAGTTTGCTCTTACAGTATCTGTTGTCTGACAGGGTGACCTGCTGTTTTTAGCAGATTACTTTCCTTACCTCTCAGTGTTGACAAAAACTCACTAAAATAAAGGAAATCAGTGAAGGAAAGAAAATAAAGGTAGTGAGAACTTTGGCTCAGTAAACTGTCTGTTTCCTCAATTCTCCTAAAAGCAAGCGTGATCCCAGCACGTTCTCAACTCACAGGGTACTGACATCAATCCCAGGCTTGGGAACATTCCCTTCCCCACTCCCAGGGCCAACATGGCTGACAATCTTTTCTATTAACTACCACAATCACAACCCCACCTGAACAATGGTGCTCTTCTCTTTTAGGTCAGAGTTCATCTTGGTCAATTTACATTTCTGAGCCTTTTAAGATGAAGTCTTCTTGTTCCATGGCCCAATCCACAAAGCACTTTAATAGGTAGGAATCTGTATTAAGGTGAAATATCTCCTAATAACCCAAGCATTCTCCAAGATACCTAAATTGTACAAATTTCTGGATTGCTGAAAGTAACCAAAATGAAGTGGGGTGATAATATTTAGCAAGATAATTGTGAAGGGAATTCAGGAATGGAACTATAGGTCAACACACACATTTCTAACTGTTAGGGCTTTGGATTATGAGTCTTTCTAACAAAAAGAAGATAGAGGATTGAGGTGAGACATTTCTGCCAGCTCAGTCACTAAGCCAAAGGGAAACTTCACCCAAACACAAAAGCTAAGTTCAAAGTTATTGCAAGAAGCAACTAGAGATGAAAACAGTTCTATTATCAAGCTTATGGAGAATATTCAAAAATAATACAGGGCAAAATTCGGTAACCTCAAGCACTCAAAGAATTTTATGTTTTGAGCGAGAGGTAATCACTAAAATATCCCTGTAAAAAAATCTTTCTAAATGTGCGTCCTATTTATGGAACAATGAGCAGTTTAAAGCTTGAGAAAACTGTGTTCTTGTAAATACCTATTACGTAAATAATAAAACATAAAATAAAATTTGATTTGTTTAAAATTTTCCAGACAAAAGATTTTACTGCTTAGGAAATGCCCTTTGCGCTTCAAACTATTAAATTAGGTTTTGTAATTAGTTGGGCTTTGTCATTCGAGCCATGTTTCTATTACGTGAAAAGACAATAGGACAGAGCTTTAGGGGTCAGATGAAGACAAGCAACTCCCATGACTCATAAACCATAAAACTGTGTGGCCAAGTGACTGAAGCATGGGCACCTGTCTCAGGCTCTTATCACCACATGCACGCCTAAAGGATCGTTGACGAAAAATAGGCAGCTACTCATGAACTTTATGATTGTATTAAAAGCATATGTATCATTCTTGCTTCTATATGCTATAGCTCTGACCTAAACCTGTTGCAATCTCTAAATTAATCCACTTAAGGACTAACATTCTAGGAAATATTTTGTTTATAAGTCTAACATGTAGCTGGCCTTGCCAAACACTTCCTTGCTGTAAACATGATAAAACTATCCAATGAGGGTGTCAATGGGGGGAAAAAAACCCACAAAGGGGACATCTGTAATACTTTCAACAATAAAGATAAATTTTTTTTAAAATGTAAAACAAGTAAAAATAAATAAATAAAAGTCTGAGGGAAAATCATTTATATCCAAAATGCCATATAATACTTTCAACAATAAAGATAAATTTTTTAAAAATGTAAAACAAGTAAAAATAAATAAATAAAAATCTGAGGGAAAATCATTTATATCCAAAATGCCATATCAGCCAGGCTTTAATAAAATGTGAAGGTAAAAAAATAAATTTTCCCCCATTCAACTATTTTTAGGAAGTAACTGAAGAATGAATGCCAGGAAAAGGAGAGAATAAACCAAGAAAAGCATGTGATTTGGAAAACAAGAGCAAAGACAGGAAAGAAAAAAGAGAGCCCCCAATTTGATATAGTGCAGGGAAGACCCAGGACTGGGCTTAGCAGGAGGCATAGGGAACGACCTGTGGTGAGAAGGCAGCCAAAGGGCTTGGGGGGGAAAGGAGATAAATATTCTAACAAATCAAGCTGATAGATTACTCATATTTGACTGGATTGAAATGAATCAGTACTAAGTACATAAGAAATAAGTTACTAAGAAACGATGCAATCTTTCATTCAGGAAAAAAAAAAGCTAAAAAGACATTTCAGAGCACCCTGCCTAGCTCAGCTGTGCACAGCATTTATATGGTCACTAGAGGCCCAATGCACGAAAATCGTGCAATACTAGGCCTTCCTTCCCCTGGCTGCCGGCACCGGCTTCCCTCTGGCACCCAGGACCTGGGCATCATCCGAAAGGACGTCCGGTCTAATTAGCATATTATACTTTTATTATTATAGATGGGAAAGTTAATGTCACACATAGGTTAAACTAAAAATAATGATTTAACTAGATATAGAGGAGATGAGGAAATAGAAAGTGTATATCAAGTGGTGTGGGGCAAGCTGATAGGGCTGGATTCTTTTATTCTATAAGTGGAAGCAATAGAAAATATCTAGAGCTTAATCATACACATACAAGAAAGTACAGTATAAACACGTGGAGTTCCATGCCAGGAGAAATAGCTAAACAAATTGAAAGTGGTTTCATTAGTGCATCAAGAGTTGGGCATGACAAGTGGTTGAGTAAGGTGCTGCTGTTTTTCATTATAAACTTTACACTACTATCTGACTCTATATACTACATACCTGCATTCAATTAATAAAAATAAAATATTAATTAGAAATTTCCATATCAATAACCATTTTATATCTAATCCCTTTGAAATTTTGATTGATAATGCTACAATTCAATCCAAGAGGAATGAACACATATTCCAGTATTTTTTATGAGCCCTGGGGGGAAAAAAGAAATCGGTGAACCAATGGTGTTTGCACTCAGGCTGGCTTTAATGATTTGATTTTCCATCTTGGTTCTGATGAAATACAATGGCTTTCCTGGACTGCACCCATTTTACCCTTCATGTCAGCTAACTTTTCTTCAGTCCCTATTAAACAAAAAGAAACAGCTGGTGGAGTCTAGGTGAATGTTGTAATTTTGATTCCTCTCCAAATTTGACATTTAACCTGGATGAGTGAGTGAAGGGTTGAAGGATCATCGCTTTCTCATGTTATAATTTATGTTTATGTCAGGCAAGCGAACATTGTTCATATATCAAACTGTCAAGTATTGTCACCTTAAGAGTATAAACAATTAAAAAGAAGAATTGTAACAACCATTTTAATGGGCTTCTTGTTCATTTATTTCATAGAAAAAACTAAAACTGATTTGTGAAAATAAACCATACTTTGCCTCTTTCTCTCTTTTTAAAGTGATCCATCAACCAGACCATCACAAGTGTTCAGTAAATCTATTTTATTCCCTTTATTTTAATAGGAAAATTAGAAAATGAATCCAAGTGGAGAAAAGGCCATTGCCTGGGTTCCTGTGACCTTTTTTTTAATCCACAGGTCACAGGAGATTTTCAAAGTTCTTAAAATTGCACATTATTAAAAAAGAACTGGACTCCTTTTCCCAAATAAGATAACCCACCACCTCCCTCAAGTGGTCAACTGGATTAGTTTTCTGTTTCCAAAGCTGACTTGTGGTTTATTTCCAAGAACCCTAGAGTCATGTAAAATGGATTCTTTTTCTTTAAAAATTCTTTGGCCTTTGGGGCGAAGGGGGCAGATTACATTAAACTGTGCTAGTATTTTAACTTCTCTGTCAAGAGAAAAAGATCCTTAAACAGGGGTGAGGAGTTGTTCACGGGCCAACTCAGCCTTGCTTTTCCTCCCACCCACTCTTTTCTGCCTAAGTGCTTAATCCAAACTCCACCATTTCTAGTTACTTAAGGTCTTATGACAATTTTATTTTCCACTAGAGTGGAGGTGTTAATTCCTGCTTCCCGAACAAATTGGCCTTTTAGTGATTACACACTACTCACCAAAACTTATTTAGTAATGTTATTTCCTAACCAAAACGAAATACTTTTACAAGGATTCCTTAGTTACCCTAGCCGAGTAGCTCGGTTGGTTAGAGCATTGTCTCGATACACCAAGGTTGCAGGTTAGATCCCTGGTCAAGGCATAGATAGAATCAACCAAGAAATGCATAAATGGTCGAACAACAAATCTCTCTCTCTCTCTCTCTCATCCCTTCTTTCTGTAAAATCAATAAATACAAAATATTTTTAATTATTTTTTTAAAAAAGGTTTTCTCCGTTAATCTCTGAGAGGAAGGAAGGAAAGAGAAAAGAGGCTGAGGCTGTCTTTCTGATGAACAACAGCGAGTAAAGTTGTCATTAATATCGACACTTAAGTCATTTTAGTACCAAAACTTTAATTCAGGACACACTTCTAAAAGTCACTGCTAAGTCATTCGGCTAATTTCAGTTCTCACAATTCCCCAGAATGAAATATGCCAACAAGGATGTCTTCGGGGTATGAATTTGAATAAAAATATATGAGTTGATGTTACCACCTAGTTACCATCCAAAAACATGTTGATGCTTTTGGAGGGTAACTAAGTGAAATTCCTTTTCTATTATGTTCACTCCTCAGGCTCCTCAGGAAGGATTGAAAGGAACCCCAAGAGCAGTCAGCCTGGGAGCCAGACAGATATAAGAGCTGACACAATTGAGGAGACTTTTATTGCCTTTACTGTCTAAATAATGCTTATTCATCGTTTTCAAGTTGATTTAGATAGTCTCGCAATCAGCTGAATCGGATTTTGGGGGGGCATTTCTACATTTTTTCTCTTTCAGCCCTCAACCACAAGATAAACTAACTCCTACTATAAAACTGTCAGTCTCTCTGGCATTTGGCTTCTCAACTAACTTCTCAATGAAGCCAAAAACCTAGGAATGAAAGAATGTCCACACATGCACACAGAACGTGCTAAACCTATGTTTAAAAAAAAATAAGCCAAGCGTGGAGAGGGTCCTGGACACTCTAATCTCAAAATAGACCGAGTAATAGCGAGGTCTCATGCTTCTCCACCTCATTTTACTTCTAAAAACTGCCTCAGTCATTCCTGACAGGAGACCTGAGTTCATTACTACCCCAGTGCTGAGTGTGAGACAATCGGGCTGAGAGAGGAAAAAGGAGCCAGTGATGTAGAACATTTCAATCTATGTCTCCTACTGGGTGAAGGTAATATGTTAATATTGTGATGGAATAATTAAAAGCCAACCTGGGAAAGCTGCCTCAACCTTGCACATATAATAAGCTCCTTTTCTGTGAGAAATCACTCATCTGTGCTTCTGTTACTGCCAAAGAAAGGATGTGGTTGGGGCGCATGAGGGTGCTTCATTCCTCTCTTTCATTTTCTTTGTCTCTCATTTCTTGCTTTTCCGTTTGTTCTTGCTCGCTCCCTTTTTCTTTCCCCTGAACTCCCCCTCCCCCCAAAACACAGATGCACAATTATAGCATGAAGTTGCAACGTTGGCTGTACCTTTCACCCACAACAACTAAAAGGGCAGGACCATTTAGCTAGATAAAACTTTAATTGAAGAGTTTTGCCATCTACTCCAGAGATGTGTGCTCATCAAAGGGACTCAGCATAATTTCTGTTTTACAAGAGGGGAAACTTCATTTATATTAACTTCCAAGGAACCAATATCTTGGTTTATTTTTTGTGTAAATTGCTATATGGGAAAGTGTGGTCGGGGATAGTATTGCTTTAGGGGCCTTGGGTTGAGACAAACATCAGCATTTTCCTCGTTATATGGATAGAATGCCATAATGAAGTTTCCATATTTTGGTAAATTGAAGGTCATGGCAGCCAAACACATGTCATGAAGTACAGATTCAAAATTCACACCCTAAAATGTCTGGGGGCTTTGTATGGGTTTCCTGAAGTTTAACCAGCAGACTCTAGATGTGTCTGAAATGAGATTGTCCCTTTGTTTTCTGTGATGTACACCCTCCTGGGTTTGGAGTCCTAGTTTAATAGAGAACTGAGGTGCTTTATTCCCTCACTGAGGACCCATCTAATGCCACTCCTGAGGGTAGCCCCTGGCATAGGGGATTGCGAGGAGTGATAGGTATAGAAAGATGAGACAGAAAAATGCATTGCCTAGGCCAGTGCTGCAAATGTAACCTCCAGATTCTGGGGTGGAATCTGAGAGTCCAGATGTCTAACAAGTCCCCAGGACCACATTTTGAGTAGTGAGGACCCTGGACCAGGGCTTCTCACACTATCAACTGAGAGG
>NW_005354291.1:5856069-5915539 GCF_000412655.1 Myotis brandtii | reverse complement strand
AATTTTCCTCAGACATTCTCCTGAGCCAGAGAGAGTCCACAGTGACCCACTGATCACGCCTGCAGCACACCAAAGACCAGACGCAGGGCCAGAAAGTCTGCCGCGCTCCAGAATGGGTGTCTGAGAAAGAAGACAAAACGAATTCCTCACTCCACTGCTTGAGGCCACATGGTCTCTTTAACACACGGGGGAATGCTGAGTTCCTTTGGTTTTCCTGAAAACAGCCGCTGACACAAGCCTTCTATTTACAGTATTTAAAATCCATCCACAGCCTCGGCTTTTTAAAGAAGCAAGTCATGAAGTTAGCTTTCCATATGCTTCTCATCTCCGGGGTCTGCTCACCAATTGACTCCTCATCGTGTGTTTGCCCCGGCTGCCTTGCAGTCTCTCCAGATGAAATTCAAGATTCTTCGGTAACTGTAGCAGGACAACTCCTCAGACCAGTGACCTCCCAAGTAACCTCCTCATTCCTCTCATGTTCAGAGAACGGGAAAGGATGCCAGAGAGCTATGTGAGGGTGAACGAGGGCCAGAATTGTAATTTATATCTATGACCTGACAGAAAGGTGGAAACGGAGAGAATGTTACTCAATGTGTTTTCCCCCCACTGTCCTAATCTGTTCTCAACAATGTTTGGCCAAAACAAAGCATATATTTCACATGAAGTGTCTCCCATTTAAACATTTTTGCCATAAATCGGTATTTTAAACTTAACAAGAGTGAGAGAACTCTTCTACTAGAATGTTAGCTCTTTGAAGGCGGGAATTCTGTCAGCTCATTGACGGCTGTATCTCCAACAACCAGAACAATGCCTGGCACATAGTAGGTGCTCAGTAAATACCCGTTGATAACTGGCTAGCCGTATGAGGATTGAGGGCATTGTGAGACTTCATGCATATCTTCTAGCCTACTTATGAAACACATACTTATCCGACCCAGTTCACCTCCTGCCAGCCTCCTCTGATTCTGTCCTCATTTTATAAGCTCCCTTCTCTTCTGCACAAATTCCTTCCCCAGTATCCTCACCTCCACATGCCTCCTTTGTTCTACATTTTCCCTGATCTTGTATGTATCAAAGGCCAAGTTTGCAGCCCAAGCTTAGGAAAGGTGTAAGTTACAGCACCACTATCCTTTCTAAGGACTCTACCCAGAGCCACTGAATGGATTCATCACCTACAACAGGACAAACTGGATCTGAAAGCGGACTTACTGTAAGTAAAAACAACACAACAAAAACCTCACTGATTCAGAATCTACCCATTTCTCATGTTGATAAAACCATAAGAAATCAAATTTTAACCATCCTGGAAAAGTAACTACTTTATGTGAGTGATGGCCAAAAATACATGCATATTATCTATTTTATTAAAATAGGACCCTTGCTGTGGCTGGTGACTCAGTGGTTAGAGCCAGTGCATAGAAGTGTTGTGGGTTCAATTCCTGGTCAAGGGCTCGTACCTGAGTTGCAGGTTCATTTCCTGGTCTGGACACATGATGTGCAGGAGGCAACCAATCAATGTGTCTCTCTCACATCCATGTTTCACTCTCTCTCTCCTCCCCCTTCCCTTCCACTCTCTCTAAAATTCAACGGAAAAAATATCCTCAGGTGAGGATTAACAACGAAAATAGGACGGACCCTAATAATTTTTCCAAAGTATACTCTTCCCCAGAATCTGATACACACCCCATTATGCCTCAGCGCAGACCCACTTCTATAGGGAATGTTATAAGAAAATCTCTGTTATAGATAAGAAAGTGCGATGCTTCTATGGTGTGTTAGAAAGAGAAATAACTGATAATTACCCACTGAAAACTGGCTCCTGGGGGTACTTCTGGGCTGCCCAATCCCCCTCCCTGCACCACCTAAGGTCTGACATTTTTCTATAGCATCCCAGATTCTGGACTCTCCCTCTCACTCCAGAAGCAAAATATATCTCTCTTATGCCCCCTCTCTTCAGAGCACTTTCTAAGACCAAAATAATCCAATCTATTAGTCCAAGAACTAAAAGAGTTTGGTCTTCTCAGACACCTACTATTGGCTCATTACCAAAGATTCTAACTCCAAAGAAGGGCTTTAAAGACATATGCCCATGGGATAAATATGCAGGAGAGCCCTGTTACTGATGTTTTCAGACCTTCATATAGCACTAGGTAGTGCCAGGTAGGTTAGTTACCTTTTCTACTCCAAGTAGAAGAGGCTCCCAAACATGATATGGCTCATCCTAACACACCCATTAGACTTCTTATTTGAGCAGAACTCTCTGGCTCAGAGACCGTGTGAGTCACAATAACTTTTTCTCCATCAGCTCTTGTGCTAACAGTTCAGGTGACTCAAATATTTGAATCTGACGACTAAACAATAAAATAAGCCTTCCAATTTCAAGCTTTGGGTCTATTATTTTATGCATCCCTCTGCAATCTGGAAATGGTGCAAAAATCCCACCAGCCCCTGGGAAAACTTGTGAAGGAGAATAGTGAGTGAAATTTTCATTAACCCATATTACATTCCAAATACTCTCAGGAGAAATCACATTCTAACCAGCACCAAACCTGCTTTTGTTGTTCTTTAAATTTTCAAGAGTGTTAACGAGAGTATGAGAATTTTCATAAGACTGGAGTATGCTCTAACTCAGCAGTTCTCAACCTGTGGGTCGCGACCCCTTTGGCGATCGAACGACCCTTTCACAGGGGTCGCCTAAGACCATCCTGCATATCAGATATTTACATTACGATTCATAACAGTAGCAACATTACAGTTATGAAGTAGCAACAATAATAATTTTATGGTTGGGTCACAACATGAGGAACTGTATTTAAAGGGCCAGAAGGTTGAGAACCACTGCTCTAACTGACGTGGCTACACCACAGTTTAGCAGCAGCCTTGGGATAAAAAGCACTAGAAGTAACTTACAATAAATGCTATTGGAGCTTGCAGGTCCAGACACTAGTTCAAGCTAATTATATTTTCTATTGGCATATTGATTGATTCAAAAGCCATGAATTTAGAAAGTGCCAATAACTCAGAATAAAAAAGATTCCAGACCCATAAAGGTTGGGTTTGCAAAGTCAGGATTATTGTTCAATTGGTAGCTATATCTATAGCTAAATATCTATACATATATGGAGATAGAGATAGAGATAGAGATAGAGACAGAGATAAGAGATGAAGATAGAGGTAGAGATAGAGATGGGATGGGGATGGGGATGAGGATGGGGATGGGGATGGGGATAGGGATGGGGATGGGGATGGGGATGGAGATGGAGATATAGAAGATGGGGTTATCTTTTTTTATGTAGATAAATTTTAACACCACAAAATATACTTCCATTTAACATCACGTTTTCTAAGACAAAAATACTATAAGGATTAAATTAAGGGAAAAAATCTAATTTGCTTGACTTCCAAGCTTAACCCATATTTCAGCACCACCCACCACTCAGATCCCCCAATACCACCACCCCTTCCTCCTATCTGAATGGAACCCTGGGAAAGATATTTTCTACTTAGAAAGTTCAAAAAATGGGAAAACTTGACACTTTTATTTAGCTTTGAAATGTAGACTTGTTTTCTTTAAAAGTGAGGGGTGAGATTCAGGAAATATTTTGGAATTTTTGCTCCAAAATCAAATAAAATAGCCATCCTAGAATGGCTCGGTCAAGTTTTTGATGGAAAGCTTTTCAATGTTCTCCCCTTTACAAAGGAATTAAGAAAGCTAAGAAGATATATCACACAATGTCAAAGGAAGACATCGTGTTAACAAGAAAAGTATGTCAGTTTAGTGATTTCTTTATCCAGAAAAAAAAGTGAATAGTAATAGAGTGGTTTGAAGAAGTTGTTGCAAAGATTCCCTAGGTAGGTAGCAGCTCGGAGTGGACCAAATGGTTACAGAAGAGTATGAAGTAGTGCCAACAATAGGGAGAGGCTTTTCAATAAGAGAGAGAATGCAATTGAAGGGAAAGTTTCCAACTGCACAAGGTTTACCAGGGCTTGAGTAAGTATGTGAGGAAATATCTGTTGAGTCTTCACGGGATTCGGAGCGATGTGTGAAGTAAGAATCACATCACTACCAGAGACTCTCTGCAGACCTGATGAAAGGATGGCCCAACCCTGACTAAAGACCCACCTGGGGATCTGCTACACAATGGGAAAGACAGCTGTCCAACCATATTCGTGTTCCTCTGCTCACAGAACTTCTTGGAGTAACACTCAAGGACCAAACCAAATGACATCGTACTCTAAATATCTCTCTTCCTCAATGTGACACCTCAGAAATCCCCCACAATGACAGAATGTTGGCTCCTCAGCTAAACTGAATGCAGAAATAATTCAAGGCCTAAAAACTGAAAAAAGAAGGTGCTGTGCTAAGCAAAAAAACAAACAAAAAAATGCTTAAGGAAAATACATGTTTTCTTTATTTTGATCAAGTAATTTGATCACTCTAAAAATATAATCATTTGCTGGTGTGTCTTGTTGAGAACTGGAGAAAAAATTATATCTTAAAAAAGAGTTAAGTTCATCTTTAAAGACAGTTGCCCTAGGTCTGACTTGAAAAACGATAACATAAAAGATTTTCCCATAATGGCACTATCACACCTTCCACTTGTGACAAACTGCTTTATGACTATAGCTTCCCCAGTTTTCACATTAAAAATACTGTATTGGAAGTTTTAGAAAAAAAGAAATCTGTTGGTTTCAATTTGTTTTAAATAAACTGCAATTCAACAACATGAAATAATCAAAAGGAAATTGGAACTTAGTGGTTGGGTAACCCAATCATAGCATGCAGCTAATTGTGCTCACCCAGTCAACACCAGCACCAAGCTCTGATGAAATGAAACCATTCTACTGAAATATCCATCCCCACTCCCCACGGCTCTCGGGGACAATGTCATATCTATCACTCACCAGGGGTTACTGCCTTCTTACTACAAACACTCCCATTGTCAGCAGAAGTTTGTGTGAGGCTTGAGGGGGAAAAATTAGTGAGCCTTGCTTTTTGCTCTCACAATGCTATAAAAATGCATAGCGTCACTTTCAATAATTACCTCCTTACCCCAGAATATGTTACCCTCCCCAGAATTTCTTTTGGTGGGTTTAAGTAGATAACAGTTTGGAGTTCCTCACATTCAAAAGGAAGCCAGTGCAGATGGCATCGGAAGAAGTAAACGTTCAAGTAGTGTATGTATCTGAGTGGTTCTCAGTCTGCTCACGTAAATCACCTGGGACATGGGGAAAAAATACCATTCCCCATACCTGGAGTTGGTCTGAGGGAGGAGCCCAAGACATTGGTTTTTTTTATCAAAGATTCTTGGGTCATTTTACTGTGCCCTGTGAGCAAGGCAGTTTTCACTTCATTTTTTCACTGACTTTCACTTGCTAAAATGTTTCACGTATTTTCAGCAATCTTAAAGCTGGGGGGGGGGAAAAACACCCTTGGAGATCATCTAGTAAAGTCTGTGCTTCTCAAACTTTGATCAGCACATATAAAATGTTTCACGTATTTTCAGCAATCTTAAAGCTGGAAAAAAAAAAACACCCTTGGAGATCATCTAGTAAAGTTTGTGCTTCTCAAACTTCGATCAGCACATGTCAGAAAGTCATCTGGGGATCTTGTAAAGCAGCAGATTTCAAGTCGGAAAGTGTCAGGGAAGTTCTGAGGTTGTTTATTCCTAACAAGCTCTCAGATGACTCCGAGGTGGCTGGTCTGAGGACCAGCCTTAGAGCAGCAAGGAAGCTCTTCCTCTGTAGCCATCACAAATGAGGAAGCTGAGACCCACAGATACTGCGGCTTCCTGACAGCAGTATAGCTAGCAAAGGGACAAACTCGGGTCAGAACCTACATAATGACTTCCGGTCCAGGGTTGTCACACAGCAGGAACCAAATGGAAATAGCATTTATTCCTTTAAAATAAATAAATAAATAAATAAATCTTCAAATTTTTTAGGGGAAACTATGTTATAATAGGATTTTGGCAACTTAGAGTATAAAACACTGGTTGCAATGTGGAGTTAGTGTCAAGAAACTAAGGAGATAACTACAAGTAACACAAGTAAGAATCCTATTTGTGTTTTGGGGGGGTGTTTGTTTTTAATCAGGAGGAGAAATAAATATAGGGTAAGAGAATAAAACAAACTGAACAGAAGAGAGAAACAAACAGACTATGTACAATCATGAAGGAGGGTACCAAGAGGGAGGCCATGAAGCAACAATAGACAGAAAATAAAAGAGGCCAGGCTGACAAAAGGGAATAAGAATTAAAGTAGAGAACTGGAAATTTACCACAGATTCTAGAATAAAGGGGGAAAGAAAGAAAGAAAGAAAGAAAGAAAGAAAGAAAGAAAGAAAGAAAGAAAGAAAGAAAGAAAGAAAAAGGTGTTCCTGGAGAAAAGAAAGAACACATAAAATGAATTGCAAAAGAATGGCAGTCATAGGAAAATAGAGCATTAAAGAATCAGAAACATGGGCATGTATAGAAAAATATTTGCCTTATCCAGTATTAAAAACAAAACAAAAAGAAGCAGTTTTATTTAATTCATCAAGGTTTGCATATGTTTTCTGATTATGTTTTCAAAATAAAAATTCTAATTTCTCCATAAGCAGCTGGAATCTAAGGATAGGCATGGTCTTGGGAGAAGAAGCAAGAACTCCTCTGAGGTTACCATGTCCTCCAGGAAGAAGGAGTAGAAGAGAGGACAAGGTTTAACTAAATTGAAAAGCATTCCTTCTCTCTTGTCTTGTGTAATATATCATAAGACCCAGAAACTTTCTTCTCTAGCCAGGTGACCAGATGTCCTACCATAGTGCGGGACAGAGAATCTTTTGAAGCCATAGTTCCCGCCCCATAAACTGCTCCAGGCAGGGAATACCCACAGTGCTGGCCTTCTCTGGGCAACATCTCCCCTCAAAATGTATCTACAAAACTAAATACATACCGCCAACCGAGTTCTGGCTGTTCTCTCGGTCTTTCAGACATGGGAACACTGAACCCAGTTATTGTCGAATGTACGTAGAGCAACATCTCCCCTCAAAATGTATCTACAAAACTAAATCATACCGCCAACCGAGTTCTGGCTGTTCTCTCGGTTTTTCAGACATGGGAACACTGAACCCAGTTATTGTCCAATGTACGTAGGTTGTGGCTCTGGAGAAGTCCATTTATCTACATGTTTTCATGGGCAGCTCCCTCTCCCTGGCTGTGGCTCATTTCCCATTAAAAACACAAAAAGCAAACTTAGAATCATAAGGAAGAAAATAAAAATTGATGAAACTTGCTTTCCTATAAGTCAGGCAATATAAATTCAAATGCCTACAAGGACAAGGAAGGTCAAGTCTTTGAATAAAGCTGGCTTGCATTAATAAGAGCATGTGTCCCTTCTAAACGTGACTCATCTACCCAGCTTCATCCAGCGTGCTGCTACCAGGCAGAAATGCAGGCCCAATGCTGCCACAGGCAGTTGTTTTATAAGAGATGCAAGAAATTCACATTCTTATGAGCAATCTCTCAATTTCTAAATGTTGATAATTAGCTTATGTTTTATTTTTGTTGTTGTTGTTCTATAATGAGTGTGTCCAATTCTGTTTTTAGATTCTGCATTTTCTTTAAAGAAGGTGGAAAGTTTTACTGGAGGATCAAGGGGGTTGCCATGATGGTCTGGGACAGGTGGAGTCACCACAAGTAGAACCCATAAAATAAAGCATGAGTGATTCGTACTTCTGTAAGATATCTTTTCATCCTATAAAAGTGGTATGAAGGTAATTCTCACATGGTGGCTCATGTGATCAGTAGCACACTGCTGGCCAAAAAAATTAATCTCCCTGCTAGCATTTATTCTTATGTCTCTGTACATGGCAAGCATTTTCTTTCCATTCACAAATGATATTATTCATGTCTATACAGGAACAAGTTTAGTTCTTGGATTTTGACTTGAAATCCCCTGGATGAACTCTTTTTATTAGGAGTCAATGACAGATGGAGAAGCCATGGAGAGGAGCGCACCCTGGCACTGGTTCGTACTATACACATTGTCTGGAAGGGCCGAGGTTGCCAGTGGAAGAGAATTCCCATGGCCTCACTGTTCAGTATCAATATTTAATGATAAAGAGAGATGTGTTCTTTAACGTGATAACCTGCTCCTAGCGTCTCCTGAGGCCCCAGTGTAGCTGACTCTCAGGGGGCCCACATCAATCTTCCAAAACACATCTGAAACCGTCCAGTGCACATTCCAGCTGTAAATGGGAGGCACTGACCCAAGTCCAAACAAAAACAAAAATCATCCAAAACCTCCTTTCTTTCCAACATCACAGGCCTCTGAGTGATGTGTTTAGATTCTCCCAGGCTGGAGTTCTTCCAGACAGGGCTGGAGACCGAAGTTACAGTGAATATCTCAGCTGACTGATTAGAGATCAGCGAACCGACCTGCAAACACATGGCTGAGGTAGGAGAACTGGCCTGTTAGGTGTATGAGGACTAGGGAACATGCTTCTGTGCTAATCACTGGCATAAATTGGAGAAACATTAATGATTAAACACAGACACAAGTACAGACACACACACAAACATTGCTTTCTCAAAATTCACCGATTCCCACATTTTATTTTTTCTTAGGCTGTCCACAGAATAGCAAATTAATGTTCTAAACACTAAAAAACTTTACCAATTAGTAGCTATCAACGTGGATTCTAGATGGAGTTTTTACCTTTTGATGCACCTTGGTTTGTATCTTTGTTTCGAACTTTTGCTTGAAAGAAATAGTCTAAATCGGTTTCCTGACACGCTCCTGTCAACCAGTTCCTTCTGTTCAGCTTCATCTAAACACAGCCCGCTGGTTGGAGATGGAGGTGGAGTTCTAATTATTTATCTTTAGCTCTCAGGAAAGTACATGAAGCAGGGGTGTCTGCAGCGTGCAGGTTATGATTAAACATGTCTGGTCATGTCTGTGGGGGTGGTAGCTGCAGGGTCGGGAGAAAAGGAAGTGGTTCTGCCAAGAGTGCATTTGACTAATGAGCCTCCTGGAAAGAGTTCATACCGAGGGAATCCAGCAGAAACAGAGCAGAGCAGTCCCCGTGAGCAGCAGGTGGAACAATGCTCAGGCACAACGCCTGCCCACTGCTGAGATAGCTGTCCTTCTTACCTCCCCACCCCCGCCTCTGGCTTCCTTCCAGTCCTCCATGGACGGGGGCATGGATTCTAGAAAGACGGTGGCTCTTCTGCCAGGTGAATAAGGTGTTACACATGCACAATCACAAACACACAGGATTCTGAGACACATTGGGTGAGGTACAAAGGTGTGAAGAATAAATTTTTCCAGAAGCAATGAACTACAGCATGCCATTGATATGGTCATAGTCCAATGGGCCTCAGTAATAAATAAATCCTCTGAAAATGTATAATAGCTTTTTGTAAATTGAACTGTGTCCCCCACAAAATGATATGTTGAAGTCTTAACCCTTGGTACCTGTAAATGTGATCTTATTTGGAAACAGGTTTTTTGCAGATGTCATTAAGATGTAAATGAAGACGAGGTCATACTGGAGTAGGACAGGCCCTTAATCTAGTGTGACTATTGTTCCTTTAAGAAAAAAGAGACACTGAGATACGCAAGGAGGGAGAACGCCATGCAACATTAGGGGCAGAGATTGGAGGGATGTAGGGAAGGACTCCTCCCTACAGGTTTCAGAGGAAGCATAGCCCTGCCAACACCTTGATTTGGGACAGCTGACGTCCAGAATTGTAAGACAATAAACTTCCATTATTTTAAACCATCTCGTTTGTAGTACTTTGTTATGGAGCCCTAGTTAACTAATACACGAACCAAATACAATAAAAGTTTATTTCTCCCTCACCTGACAGTCGAAGGTGGCTGGTAGGGCGCCTGCCTTCCTCCATACTCAGTATTCAAGCTCTTTTCATCTTGTGGCTCTGCCATCCACTGGGGCAAATGCCAGAAAACTACAGCCCCTGCGTCTCATGGAAAATGAAGTCAAACGCAGCCACACTGATGCACTTACCCGCTATCTATGGCTGCTCTTGTGCATCAACAGCTAAGTTGAGCACAGACAGTTCTGATTTACGATGATTTGACTTATAATTTTTTTACTTTACGATGGCACGAAAGTGATATGCATAGTAAAGTATATGAGATATTCAACACTTTATTATAAAATAGGCTTTGTGTTAGATGATTTTATCCAACTGTGGGCTAATGTAGGTGTTCCTAGCAGGTTTAAGGCTAAGCTATGATATTTGGTAGGTTAATTGTATAAATGCATTTTCAACTTAAAATATTTTCAACTTACAGTGTGTTTTTTGGAACATAATTCCACCGTAAGTCGAGGAGTATCTGTAGTTGCAGGAGAGACCCTATGACCTTCAAAAGCTAAGATATTTACACTCCTGCTCTTTGCAGAAAAAAATATACAGTTCCATCTAGCCAGGGAGACTGTAGAGGCGGCAAAGCAACCTTCCCAGAAATGGCACATATCATTTTCAAATATCTAGCATTGTTTGAAAAAAACCCAGTTGCAAGAACAAATTGGAAATGTAATATAGCTATAAATCCAGAAGGAAGAAAAAACAGATATTTGGGGAACAATTAGCAGGCTCTGCCCCTGGGCATCAGTGGGACATGTCACCCACATCAATACAGTAGCAACAGCCATGAGGAGCCACCTACATGGGTTTCATAGAGTCCAGAAGCTTTAAAGAAGACATCACCAAAGGGAGTGAGAGCCAGGATGGGTGACAAGAGAAGAGACAGAATGATGCTCATGGTAGCTGAGAACACTGTTTTCTAGAGCATACAGGAGACACTGCCTGGGGACTTCTAGAGAACTGGTGGGAGGAAGAGACCTTTGTAGGAAGGAGAAGTACTACTACAACTGCAGGTGGGGGATAGAGACAGAGAAATTGCTTTTCCTGTAATTATGGCTCTGCATTTGATCCAAGCTTGATATGGCCTTGACAACCCGGTTTAAACCAAATATAAAAACAACTAAAACACACTTAGAAATTTTAAAAATTACAGTACCATTTGGAAAGCTTATCTCCAGTTTACCTGCAGTTTTCTTCATCTAGATCTTATACTAAAGATCCAGAGTATGAAGGTGATGATACTAAAGAGTATATCATATAATAGATTTGCACACCAAACATCAATTGCTAACATCATAAAAAGAGAAACAATCACACATTATGTGACTTTGATAGTATTCCCAAATACATCTAGTCTTGCCAAAGAGATTGAACTTGAGTCTGATATCACCTCTAGAACAAGCTGCCAATTTGCATAAAATACAAGAAGACAAAAGAACATAGTAAACTGTGAGTGTGCAATCAGCAAAATTCACACTGTGGGACACTTGACAGGTCTTTAACCAAAACATTAGAAAAAGAAAGTGATCAAGCGAGGAAACACAGATTTTAAAAATTCTTAAAACCTTATCAAATTTTAACGAATGCTCAAGACTAAACTCTAGTGTCTAGGGATGCACATTTGAATGTTAAAACTAAACACACACATATACATACAAGGAAGTGATTACTATCACATTCAGGATAATAGTTACATGTGGCAGAAGGCAAGGGATTATATGATTGGGACGATATATGCTTCGTCCCAATCATATAATGAGGGCTTAAGGGTGCTGGCTAAGTTGTATTTCTTGACATAGTGATGGTTACAGACGTGTTCACCTTAGAATTCATTAGGCAATTCATTAAGGAATACATACATTAATTTGGAAGAGATCTGTATCTGCATTTTATTTTACAATAAAAATGTAAATATCCTATATAATAAAAGCCTAATATGCTAAGTGTCCGGTCGACCGGTCGGCTGTTCAACCAATCAAAGCATAATATGCTAATGATATGCTAAGGCCACTCAACTGCTCACTATAATGTGCACTGACCACTAGGGGCAGACAGTCAACCTGTCGACCAGTTGCTATGATGTGCACTAACCACGAGGGGGCAGACACTCCAACCAGTAGATTAGCTTGCTGCTGGGGTCCGGCCAATTGGGACTGAGCGAGACAGGCCAGACATGCCCTGGAAGCCCCCTGCCATCCCTCCCTGGCTGGCCAACCTCCCGTGTCCCTCCCCAGTGATTGTGCACCGGTGGGGTCCCTCGGCCTGGCCTGTGCCCACTCGCAATCTGGGACCCCGCAGGGGATGTCAGAGAGCCGGTTTTGGCCTGATCCCGCAGGCCAGGCCGAGGGACCCCACTAGTGCACGAATTCGTACACTGGGCCTCTAGTTAAGTTATAAAAAAAAGAAAAATGAGTAACAGCAAGGTAAAGAAGACTAGAATGACTCTTATTTTTAACAAAATACAGGGTGTCCCCAAAAAACGTATACACACTTTTTTCTGATAGCTCATTTGATGTTTCTTTCTTTTCAGGTTTAACCCATTGGAATTAATAATTATTCCAAGTGTGTATACATTTTTGGGACACCCTATATATTGTCATTAACAGAAATCCAAATATGAGTTTAATTTCTTTTCATCAAACCCATCTTTAAAAATCTCCACACTAAATTGGTGATTTAGAGATATTGGCATAATGGGTATAATGTTTTTTTGAAATTAAACCAATGTAGTTTTTCATCCCTGGTAAACCTTACATCCCGTGTTCCTGTAGTTTTCCCTGTAACCTCTTAATTCGTTGGGGTTCATTGCTTCAGGAAGAGGGCAACACACAGCTAAGAACAGCAGTCATCAGTCAGCTTCCAGATTTACATCTATAGCAAGACTACTGCCTCTATGCAAAGGCTTTTGACTTATCAGGGGCCAGGCTTTCTTGAAGAAAGAAAGGGGACTTTGTCAAAATTTTCAAAAATGAACACTTTGGATAGAAAAGCCGAGCCTAAAGGACTCAGATTAATAATTACATATCAGAGAGTAGAAAAGAAAGAGGACATGACCCCAGAGTCGATGCTGAGAACATGGGAATTAACCAAAGAAAAGACATTTCTGTGTTAGAAGAAATAGCAAAAGGAGAAAGAGAGGGACAGGTATCAAATGTGAGAAATCTACTTCCCTCCTCTCCACCCAGAGGTCAAATCTCAGAGACAGAGAGCAGTCAGTCAACAGAAGAAGCACCTTGGGGGCACCCAAGGAGCCACTGTTGATCTAATTTGGTGGGCGCAGCCCAGGCCCCTCACAAACCATCCTGAGAAGCTCTGCATTTGGACTGGCACACCACCCAACACGGTGGTAGCAGTGGGAGGTACGATACAGTCTCTATAGTTGAAGGAGGGGCCTGTGTGGGAGTTGAAGGACTAGTCCCAAGGGGTTCACACACTCCAGTGACAGACGGAGGAAGAAATCAGAAGAACCCATGTGCTCTGGTGGGGAATATGGAGATGTTCAGAACCTGGTCCAAAAAAGACCTGCAACATTGATCAGAAGTCTCCAGATCAAAGGGACACAAGCATCAGTTACCGAAATTAGCAGGATGCTCAAAAGGTGAGTAACACCCTGGGACCAGGCAAGCCAGGTACTGCAGGGTGAGGCCAGCAGAGGCCAGGAGGACAGCGGAAAGATCAGAGTCAAGCCCTCTAGTGCCACTGCCTTCACTGTAGGCCCCCCCCCCCCACCTAGCTGCCAGATGCCACTGCAAAAAATGGAAAGAAATCTTTCCAGATGCCACTTACTGAAAACCAACCAAGCTTTGAAATAAACAATGACTATGATATCTAATTTTGGCTAAAAATTCACTGGATCCAACTAAGGTTACTAGACTAGGAGAAATTATCTCCTCTGAGCAAAGTGGAGCCTGAAGAGTAACATTGAGATTGATTCTAGAAAACAAAATCACATTTCTGCCTTCCTAAGTTGTGGTGTATAAATTTCAATCGCTGCAATAGATGAAAGTTTTCCATACTTAGATCAATGCTACTGCCTGTCAAAAAGTCACTTCACCTTCTCTAAACTACTACTACTACTACTATTTCTACTACTATACACGTGCACACACACACACTCACACATAAGCTTTGCCACCTTTCAGCACTGATATCCGACACTATCAAAACAACAATGCCATCATAAATTGCTAAGAAAACTAAATATGACACAAAGAAATGTTAAATCTCACAAGGTTTATAATTCCATGTGTCAGACAGCAATGCTCTATAAAGGTTGAAACCTCATTAGGTAAGTGGGCGTGAAAAGATCTGGTTTGATTTATTCCAGAAGTAGGGGGCTTTTAAAAAGAGGCAGATCTCATGGGAAAGTTTCAATTGCCAGTAACCTAAGCATGGCATACACTCCTCCCTAGTGTTTATGGCACCAATATGGAATAAACATGCTTGGCATCTGCCACGCTGTCTCCAACACATCCGACCGCACATGGGGGCCCCTGTGTCAACACAGCAAGAATGACTCACTGACAGTAGCCCAGCCTGGGTATGTCATTGGAAAAGGAATGCTGGTCGCACATCGGTCTTTTCAGCCACACCCACACACATGGTTTACAATCATCGTCGGCACATCATTTAAAAATACAATGTGCAAAACATGCAATGTGGAATACATTGCTGAAAAAGTTAAATTAGACATTAATAAGGGTGAGGTGGTGAGTGGATGCAGACTGACAATTTGAGTGGTCTTTTCCCACTTTATTATCTGTGATGTGGTTGTGTGCAGATTTGGTTTAACAAGTTTATAAACAAATCAATCTGCCCTTAGCAACTAAGAGATTAACCCAGCTAAATAAAGAAAGCACAACCACTAAACATATTTCCTAGTATTTTTCAAAGAAAGGCTTAAAGTAACAGTATCTTCCCAGTTATATAGTTATATTTTTATGTTACAACATATACATTTTACTCTTATATCCATTATAAGTACATTATTGAAACATGGACTTATCTTTATAGGAATTATATAACTAAACGAAATACTTCAAACTAAAAGTAGACAGACAACATCATTTCGTTTACTAAAATGTCACTAGTTTTGCATATTAGATTCCACAAACTAGCAATGTTTGGACTAAAACATGCTTTGGGGAAATGTTTAAGTGTTTTATATTTACATTATTAATTTATTATTCTTAAATAAAAGTTGTTAGCCCTTTTAAAGTTAAATCAGTTATCCCAATAGGGTCTATATAAATCTAATAAATGTTATGGCCTTCTTAAAGGGAAAACATTCATGAACTTTCAACTGACATTTCCAAGATAGAATATCATTGAACAACTAAATAGATTCCCAGTGCTTCCAATTAATCTGTTTGTAGCTCTTTGAGAGGTACCTCTATTTTTAGCAACATGTGGTGAGCGAGGCCGGATGCCACAGGCTGGGGCACAGCATGGGCCTCTCGGCCGCCCAGTGGCTCCGAACAGAAGCCGGGTGGGCAGCATGCTCTCCCCTGGCCGGCCTCACAGACCAGCTCCTGCGCAAACCCATGGGGAACCCGACTGGCCCCTATGGTCTCAGGCTGTGGCCTGGCTCACCTAGAAGAGGCCATGTGGGTGCGAGGCAGGCTCCTCGCAGGCGCCCAGCACCTGAGCATGGGGGCTTCCGTGGTGTGCAAGCCCTGGCGTCCCGGGAGAAGCGGGGGGGGGGGGTTGGGGGGGGAGAGCAAGTTCGGCAGACACCCTGCATTCTCACCACACCTCTGTCCCCGTCACCCCTGCCCCAGGTAGCCAGTGAGAGGTCACAGCGTGTTGCTGACACCTGCCATGTTCTCTGCCCCCTACTAGTGGTCAGCGCATGTCATAGCGCATGTCATAGTGAGCAGTCGAACTCCTGGTCTCCAGGTTGAACTCCCGGCTGAATGACCGCCGAGGGGACAATTTGCATATTAGGCTTTTATTATATAGGATTTAACCTTGGAAAGACAGTTAATATCACTCTCTATTCATTGTAATCTCTTATTTCTCATTGTCTTCTTCCAGTCGCAGGCATGTGTATCTCAGTAATCCCTTCATTTCATAACCATAATCTGCCATTTCTCCTTTCATACCCGTAATCCTGGATTCCACCCAGGGTGGAGGGCAGTGACTTATCAGACCACTCAATGCCTTGTCTTTTTTTCAAACACATTATTGAGCTAAAAAACATTCTCTTTCCCCACTTACAGCCAAGTATTTTTGTGTCCATTGTCCTTTTTTTCATTACACATGTTCTATAAATGGTTTTTAAAAGTCATAAGTATGATGATTGATTATTTCTAGCCCTTTGATGAAATTGCATTAGTCCACAATGGACCAGCATGCCACAACTTAATTCACATTTTAGAAAGTCACAATGTTTCATTCAACTAGCAGTTTTAAACTTTTCTGTGTGGAGAGAGAAGATAAGAGAGAACAAAACTAGAATACATGATGCCTGAAACAGAAAAAGAAAGATGCTTCAGTGAGAAGAGGTTATAAGAGTGAATAAAAGAGTAGATAAGGGGAAAGATGGGGGATAAAAGTGGTCTTTCTTCAAGATATTGGTGAAAGGTATTAAGAATACGGGAGTTCCTTGAGAGAAAGAAAAGAAAGAAGACAGAAGCTAGGGAGGGAAGGAGGAAGGAAGAGAAAAAAATGTTGAAGCCAAATAATTATGAACCCAGGGTGTTTCCTTATTTTAACCCCTAAACTTACTTGTTAAGGGACCTTAAGTAAGTCCCATGACCACTGAAGACTCATAAATAAAATGGGAAATTGATTAGTTCTTTGTAATTAGTCATTGAAAAGAGCTAGTGGCAACCTGAGGTGCTCCATACATTAACAATGAAAGAAAGCCTATTTGAATGATAAGAAAGAGAAAAATAGCCCTGATATACTACAAGGGCCACAAGGGAAAAGGAAATGATAATAATCTTTCTAAATTCAACAGGTAAAACATGAGAACTAATGATTCTGATAAATTAAAGCGCTACTTGAAAAAGCAGAGGTGATGCTTTTACTCTGGCCAACCCTTTAGAAAACAGAGCCCCGCTCCATCATTCCAAGGACCTAGAGGGAAAAAATGGAGCCACAACTTAACAAAGTGAAGTGAAAGCGAATCTTTGTAAGGCACAGAAGCTCAGCCAGGTCAAAAAAGCAGAACTTTCCTTTCTAGAGGGTTGCTGGACTGAATGAGAACCCTAAGCTAGCAGAGCAGTCATCAGCCAGGAAAGGAGCAAGAATACCATGTGGTATACTTAATGACCACCGAAACACTGTTTTATAACCAAGCTAGGGAGGTGGCTTCAAGCTTGTTTCCCCAAGTCAAGTCTCCTTCCATCACCATTTATCCCCTTTACCTTTTTCTATTACATTTATTAATAGTCACTATTATTGTTATTATCTATTACCAATTTTAATAATGGTGATTCACTATGGTCAATCATTCTACTAAGTGAGTTAAACACACTTTCTTTTTAAATCTTTTTTTAAACAAAAAAACATTGCAACAAATACTATTAGGATCCCTATTTTACCAGGGGGAAAAACAGCTTAGACAGCTTAAATAAGTTACCCCAAATCATACAGCTAGTACGTGGTGGAGACAGAACTTCAACCCACATCTGGTTAGTTTCCAACTCGCTTGGCTCTATTGCCTCTCCTCACGTGCTTTTAGTGATGTTCAGGTGCAGGGGCTGGCGAGACCTGTCAGTCCAAGAGTTTGCACAGAAAATAAAATGCTTTGGGAAAGAGTGTATGTGATTAAATAGATCCCATAAACTGCCCCTACGTTTAATTAAGGGGCTAAAGATAAAAATGCATTTATAATATTTTCAACCACCCCTATGCTCGGGTTGGTAGGCCGGGCATTGAAGGAGACCACGTTGCCTTTCCTGGTGAGGTGGTGTTGGCCAGGACCCCATAGCCGGCCTGCCAGGCTCTGGCCATGGACCAGGCTGGTTGAGCGGCCAGCAGGGTGCTACCAGGGGTGTTAGTAAACAATATTTCTAGCAGGTAAAAACTAAATGAGCAAAAAGCTATGTACAATTTAATTTCACCTCTCTTTAAATTGTATCATACAGAGCACCATACAATCTCAGGATTTAAAAGAAACGCCTCCCTGATCTTCCAATTGCAGTTACAAAGAGACCTTCTGGATTCTGTTTTTAACCTGCTTCCTTCATAGAGTCCTCCGCAGCCCCCTGGCTCCCTGGGTGCTCCACCTCACTTTGCTCACAGTTGTGACTGTGATGGAGATCTGAGGATGAGAAGACACTGTAGGAACAGGACATTCCAGTACCACTGTGTCTGCCTACAGCAAACCTCTCAATATAATTTCCTAAATGAAGTCAGGAATAGCCATCACAGACACTAGATGTTTTCTGGCCACTAAGTACAATGCCTTTCCTTAGAAATTCAGTGCTGTCCCTAGCAATACAGACCTTTCAATTTGCCTAAAATATGTAATCTTGCAACTATAGCTCCCTAGAATTAATTCCAAAATAGTATGCTTTCAACGCAACAGTGAATGGTAAGACATTCTAGCTTTTTAAGGATATAAAGTGACATGATATTATAAGGATATATATTATTTTGACACAGGTAACAGATAAAAATGTATAATTTAATTTAATAAAAGGACACTGCCATAAGAAAAAAAAGGGACGTAGAATAAATGCTGCCAAATGACCCAGAAAAATAGCTCCAAACCCCTACCCTTTTTTGTTGTTCGCTTATTCACACTTTTCTCCCCTGACCTTCTCTTTCTTGAACCTTAAATTCCCTTTCGCATATTTTAAATTCTCTCTACTCTTCTAGGCTCCATTCAGTCCTCACCTCTTCAGGGAGGTCTTTCCCCCCACCTGTGGGCCCACATCAATCTTTCCTTCCCATGAGTGCCTGCAACTGAATATGGTTATGAGCATACAGTTTAGTGCTTAAACATCCTCTCAGGCATGTCTGATCGTCTTAACCCCTAAACAGAAGATCAGCTTCTTGAAGTTATAACTAATAGTTACCATTAATATAAACAATTGTAATAATGCCAGCAGTTACTATTTGTGGGGACCTTATTATGTACCAGGTACCCATAACATGTCATTTAGTCATAACAACCTTGTGAGGTAAATATCATTATATCCTCATTAAACATATGAGAAACCAAATGATAGCTATCAGATATGTCTGCAATAAGAAGAGCTGGTATTGTAGAATTGTACACTTGAAAACTATGTAATTTTGTTAACCAAATGCCACCTCAATCAATTTAATTTAAAAATAAACAAACAAACAAACAAACAAAAGAGAGTAATAAACAGAGACAGAAGGCAAAGTGACAAGGCTGTAATCGGACCTGAAATGGACTGAGGGTGCTGGCTGTAAAAGCCTTTATTGTCTACCCCCTCCCCCCTTCCCCTTACATTCCTGGGCAGGCCCTTCTTCTGGGAACAAAATGCCTGACAGCAGGAGCAGCGTGCAGCCAGGCCCACGACAAGATAGATGGCCATTTCTCCACTGGGCGCCTGGTGCCAAATGGAATGCTGGCTGAAAATGTCCGGAAGCCCCTCTCCCTTGCCTTCTCTTAGGCCTTCTCTCCAACCGGCTAGTCCAGCATTCTCTTCCCTCTCTTCCAGTGTGGCTCCTGCATTTGATCTCCTCCCTTTTTCCTGCACTGTCTTCCCGTTTCCACTTGCCTCCTCTGTCCTGTGGGGTGAGGGCAGGTGAGTGACAGACAAAGCAGATTCAGAATCCCAGAGCTCAGGGCTTCGATTTCCAAAATGCTCACTTACACCGAGTGTAAGTGCAGTGAGGGGCAGTGCCCTAAAATCTATTGATTCCCACCAGAAGATGATTTCTTTCAACCTTTTTTGTTTGTTTGTTTAAAAATATTTTCATTGATTTCAGAGAGGAAGTGAGAGGGAAAGAGAGATAGAAACATCAATGATGAGAATCATTGATTGGCCGCCTCCTACACACCCCACACTGGGGCTCGAACCCGCAATCCGGGCATGTGCCCTGACCGGGAATCCGAAAGTGACCTCATTGTTCATAGGTTGATGCTCAACCACTGAACAATGGTTGTGCTCTTAAAAAGGTTGGGCTCTTACAACCTTTTAAGCCTGTTTCTCCTCATTTTTCCTTTCTAAAAGAACACGAGTGTTAGTTACTTAATCTTCTCTTACTATTTCAAATCATGTCATTTTCTCCTTAAAGCCACTCTAAAGCCCAGAACCATGAAGATACAATACTTTTGCTGTCAGTCTTTAAAAATTGCCATAAGATCTCTATTTCTTTTGATATAGAAAGAGTGTTATTTTAAATTATGTGACAAAACACTTTAAAGCATAAACACATGCAAAATAGTCACAGATCAAAGAATATAATTATATAGAAAAAAATAGAAAACCTGTTTTAAAATGTTGAAAGTCTCTGGTTGGTGGGACTTTGGCTGATTATTTTCATTTTCCACACTTTCTTGAATAATAATTTTTAAAAAATAGACATGCATAGCTTGATTGACCTAAAACAAACAAACAAACAAAACAAATGAAAAAAATTGTAAGACTTTACAAGAAAAAGTGTCTGAGAATTAGATGAGCAAGCGGGAAGCAACTGGAGGAATGTAGACATCCATCCGAAATCGGGAGTTGGTGACAAGGGTCCAGTAAAAACTGGGGATGTTGTCACCGAATGGAAAAGGTTAGGGAAAAGTAAAGTTCTATTTATTATTGAGAAAAGTGTTTTCGTCATTACAGCCACTCCAGCCATACAAACCTCTTCCTTGCAGCTTCGCTGGTTGATTCTAAGTAACTCACATAATCCAAAGTTAAGGGAAGGAAACGTCGGGTCTGAAACCAAGAGGGGCTGACATTGCTCTTGGCAAAGAGCAGGGAACTCTTCTCCGGGAGAAATGAACTCAGAATCTCCAATTTGGACATGAGCCCGTGCAAGTGATAACCCCATCCAATTCCCAAGAGGAAACAGCTATAGAAATAAAAGGAAAACAGCACATCAATGTTTAAAGCTGAAGAACACAAAAACACTAGACGGAGCCTTACAAAATGGAACAATGGTCCGAGGAAAGCCCAAACGGCGGGGGCGCCAGACCATGAAATGGAGAAACAATGCCTGCTGGAGTGGCATTGAAGACTCAAAAGCATCTATTAATTCAAGCAAGATCAAAACAGAGATCAATCTATTCATGGGACTTCCAGAAGATCATTAAAAACTAATTACTTTCTGTTTACCTCAATCGCTTTGTTGCTTTTAGCTGTAAATTGCTCTTCCTCACTTCAGTCTAGATGGCGGTGGAATAAAACAGTCTGTTCCAACTCAGATCACAGTGGGTCAAGTGGCCCCATCCTAGAGCCCAGACACTGAAGTATTGCTAAGCATTATCACAGACTCTCCACTTTCAAGCCCAAAGCTTATGTACCCGACCGAGTGACACCTAATTACATAAAGCCATGTCATGAGTTATTCCAATTAAAAAACGGAGAGAGGAACATACTGAAATTTCTCAAAGTTTTAGACGTAATTCATTTAGGGGGAAAAAAATAAGTCAACCCCTTTTTTTCTAGGACTGCAGTCAGTGATTTGACATGGTGGTAAATCAGTTCTATTGTTCTGAAAGAGGCTATAGGACAATAACAGAGACAATTCTTATTTATTTTCCAAATCTGTTGCAATTGTCAGAAAAACAAAGGAAAAGAAAAGAAAATCTTCTACCACTCAAGCAAATTTATTCTGTCAAGTGGCATTCTCAAGACAAGTGTAGCTTTAAAAAAAAAAAATTCTAACAATATTTTCATTTGACCTTGGTAAATAATTTCATTTTCCTTTCAACCTAAAGTTTTCCAATTATTTTCTTTCAAATTAAAACCCCTGATCTTCTTCTTCCCATTATCTGAATATATTTTCTAGGAGAACATTCGATGTGCTCTCAGTTGTTTCTTAGGAAGCCAGGAGGCTTGCAATGGCCCACAATTATATTTGTAAAAGAAGAAATGTCAAGAGTCAGGAAAAAAAATCAGTTTTTAGAATACTATCTTCACATGTCTTTGATCGGAAATTTAAGGGCAGTAAGAAAATGGTCCTTCTAGGACACATATGTAATACCTTAATCAATAAAGAAAAAAATAATAATAAAATTTTAAAAAATATGGTCCTTCAATCTAGGAGGATATCGAAGCACTCTCCCTAGTAGAGTATAACAGAGAAGGGAATGTTCACAACAGCCAGAAAAATTGAGACAGAACATCTTGGAATAATGAAGTCGAAGACAACACTATGAGAAAGGAAAAGTCATTTCATTAACTAGACTGGATTTCACTTATGCTGAAAATAAAAGACATTTATCTTGTTAAGAAGGTCAAAGATAAAGGGTGGAGCTAAGCAAGTGGTGCTAAAGAGAGGTTGTTGCGCTGATACTGGCTACTCGCCATCTATACCCTCCTTTTCCAAAATAATGATTTAAGTTAGTTAACTATGTGTCCCAAACTTAACAGAACATCGAATTGAGCTTCTTGACCTCATCTCTTGGCGTTTTCTTCTCACGTCTCTTCGCTGTCCTGCCAGGCTTGGCAGGCAGCAGAGCACTTTTTCTTTATGCCAAATACATTTTAACTTTTGCAACAGCAGACAAACCCATAGATTGATGGCTGAATAATATTTTCAGACCTGCTTCTTTCATACAATCACTAGTGAGCCAGCAAAATTTTCCTTACTGGTTCAATGTGTATGTGAAAACATAAACACTTTTGACTATTGAACTTACCTGACTGATTGAATTGATTAGAACAACAATTGACTATGTACAATCACTTTTTGTTTGTTTTGCTTTTAATTATGTTTGATAACTCAAATTAGACAAAGTAGTCAAATTGTGCTTTGTGTTGCTAATTAATTAGGATGATTAGACAACAGTTCAAAACCTCGGGTTCAATTCCAATTACTTATATAGAGAGGAAAAATCTCTTGTGCAAATACACTAAGTATATTTTCTCTAAAGCAAAGGATATGTATTAGGAAAAAAAAAACTATCCCTATAACTAAACCCACACAAATTTTGGAGGGAGGATAGTTGATTCATTATGTGCTTTAAAATAGCCACCCCTGTGAGATAGCAAGGTAGTTTTTTCAATTTTATTGGTGAGGAAACACATAGAGTTTAAGAAAATTAGAAGCATTTTTGGAATTATTTGGTTCTTTAATGTGGAATTGGGGGTGGCATTATTTAAATGCATTGCCACTGTTTAAAAAAAAAATCCTAGGGTCATTTGTTTGCATAACAACTAACTTCACTGGGGACATCACAAACACTGGAGTGGCATGTAGGTTGTTTTTGTTGGTGGAAAAGTTTAAATTACCTTGGCAAGAAAAGCAATTTCTCAACCTCTAGCCTGAGATATGGGAAATAAATAATGCATATTTCATCTTCATGTGGCAAATTTCGTATATATATATAGTTTAATGTTTAGCTGAAATGAACAATTTTCTAAAAAAGGTATGTGGGTCACCAAAATTGACCAAAAAAAAACCCACACACAAATCAACAACCTCTGAAGAAATTAAACTAATGATAAAAATATACTTCTGAAGACACCAACCCAACTTTCTACTTAGGAATTTTATAACAGTCTTAAGAAACAGGTAATTCTCATGTTAAACAAACTTTTCAGAGTAAAGAAAAAGATGACAAATCATTTGACCCATTTTTACCAACCAGATATAGCACTAACACCAAAACAAGAAAAAGTGCAAAAAAAGAAATTATGGCCTAATCACACTTATAAAATGAAGGTATATATACTTTAAGTAAAATATTAGAAAATAAAATTTAGAGATTTTTTTTAATTAAGTATCAGGACCTAATTGGGTTTATCTCAGAAATGGATGGATGAATTCATACTAAAAAAAAAAATCTATCAATTCTCTGTATTAGAAGACAAAGACAAAAAGGTAATAATGTACTAGTAAAGGCACTGAGTATAATTTAACACCTGATTTTTTTATCTTAGCAAACTAGGAATAGAAGGAAAATCTAACGTTCATAAAGTATTACTAGTGGAAATATATAATAAGTACCATACTTAATGGATCAAAGATTAGAATCAGTATATATTTATTAGTTATACTATGGAAAATGGATAAATGAAGTAGAAAATATACAAGAACTAGCTTAAACTATTTCTACAATTATTTTAATAACTTCATACTATTCCTTCAAGTTTGAATTATTACTTAGCTCTAGGATGGCATCAGAAAATACAGAAGTACATCAAATATAAGCTCATAAAAGTTAACCTTGCTGCTAAGTGTGCTTTATTGTTCTGAGTTAATATCTATGAAAACTGATGTATTGATGTTCTTTAAATTTAATAAATAAAATTTAAGGATGCTAAGGCCATAGATGGCTAAGGTTTATATATGTATACATATACATGTCTAAATATATCATTTTCCCCACAATTTCACTAACATTATAATATAAAAATAATAAACTGGCCATAAATTCAGGTCAATTAAATAGGTTTAGTGTGGAAAAAATATTGAAAGTTATTATTTAAGATTATGACAACAAAAAATTTTAATATTATTTTTCATAAAAGGTCACTATATCATTGAATTCCTCCTTATCTCTCAGAGATAGTAATTATCTGGTAGCCAGGTTCCTTTGTGTATTTGTCATAAGCTTTGGAAAGTTCAAAATGATGAATATCTGTTCCCACATCAAATATTTGCCTTAAAAATAATAGATTTTTTTTAATTCCATGTAGATTGATAGCTCATTTATAGGCAATACAACACCTAATTGTCAGGGACAGTCTCAGTGTGTGCTGCAAATGATAAATATTCCTTAGGTGCAATGTTGGGACAAAAGAGCACACATTCATTTTAAAATGAAATACCTAATAAGTTACACAAAACTGCCCTTTCAAACTCATTACACCCCGCAAATATTGCACAACAAACTTAATTTCTTATAGTAAAAAAAAAAGCAGTCTTTTAAGAAATAGAATGTACTCTCTGGTGTTCAGACTGTTATCATCTTGTAGATTTTTATTTATGTCAACTGATACTCAGCTAATCACAAAACACTTATATTTTACTATGAACTATAAACATCTTATTAATTTTTACTCACATCCTTCCTAATTGAAATAGATTTTTCACTCATCTGCCCACTCAAGCATGAGAAGAAAAGTGTCGACAACTCAACTCACTCCAGAAATTGTGCTCAAGGAATTGAGGCACGTGGATGAATTTGAATTTTAGAACATGCTGTTGTTGTTGTTGTTGTTGTTGTTGTTGTTGAGAAAGGGTCATTATTTTCCATTGGATATTGAGGCTCAATGGACCAAACTTGTTTCAAAGGTGCTCAACTCTTCCCTGAGATGATGAGACTATAACTTCAGGTCATTACTGACCTGAACAGCTTTATCACCCCAACTTTTCAGAGACATTGCCTATGTATACCCTATAAGGCATGCACTAACTTTCTTGGATTCTCTCCCAGAATGTCTTCAAAACCTAAACTTCCTGGGAAATACTAGACAGACAGACTATCCTACCGTATCAGAGTCATCCTTCTACCTAGTAGGAAAAATCTGAGGACTCTGGAGGTGCCGAGGATATAAACACTGTGAGATTCTGTGCAGCAGTCTATCCCCACCTCCCTGAAACACGGCAGAAGAAACTCTGAGGGAAAGAGCAGGCAGAACTCTGTGGAAATGCTAGTGGAGAGAGAAAAGGCACCCTGAAGGTCCAAATGTATAGCTCTGCATCAACCTCAAAAGTAGTTTAGAGCTCACTCTTTTGTACATCCTCACTTTTTGAACATTTTTTGTCTTTGTTTTATTTTTTTTCTTTATTGGTCAAGGTATTACATATGTGTCCTTATCCCCCCGTAGGCCCCCCTCACCTCCCCCACTTGATCATGTTTTTATCCTTTATATTAAAGAATATATTTGGGCAATAAGCATTCAGACATTTAACTTTGAAATAAAGATTTAATAGATGATCAAATTTAGCATCTTGGCCAAAGCATATTGGTACTTAGAAAAAGTAACTAAAAAACTACAAGAGCATAATATGCTTTTCTAAGGGAAGGTTGGTGGCTCTTAAAAATCTTGTACATTCTCAACTTTCATCCAAACTTAATTATTTTGTGGATTCAATTTCTGTTTCAAGCAAAACACAACTTCCTAGTACTGCGGAAGAAAAGACATAAAATGGGTTTCGTGGCTCTCAAATAGCTCTTAAAAACAATATCTTGATGAGTTAAGTGTAAATGAGCCAAAACATATGGATTAAATGTCCCTTTAAATACACATGGCTTTAAAAATTAAGGGAAAAAAGGTTTTGGCAAATGTGTTTCAGATTTGGTTGAAAGAAAGCATTTGAAAGAAATAGTTTGAGGGACTGGACTAACCCAAAACATACCTGAGCTCTTCCAACCTTCTATAGTACAACCAACTCTAACACATATGGATTTTATACTATAATTCCCCTACCACACCCACCCTGAGTTCTGAGTTCTGAGTTTCCTTTCTATGTTGGAAATCATTAAAAACAGTCATGGTGTCATTACTGTATTGAAGAGACTATAACCTACTACTGTGATCAGTTTCAGTCAAATACAATGAATGTATTTGGTCATCACTCGATAAAAATAAAAACATTTTTGCTTGAAATTCATAATATAGATTTCTCATTAGCTCCTGATAGTCAGAATATATCATAGATAAACATTCAGGTAGACACAGGCCAGAATATGAAATGTCAAGATATTCATGTTGTGACTCTTTACTTAACCAAAGTCAAGTAACAGACAAAAGGTCAACGGGAGAAACACCAAAGCACAACTTGAATGATGTTAGGTAATTTTGACCTACATGGAAAAGTTCAAAATGCACTTATTCAATGCAGGCAACTAGGAGCAAAGACAACTGGCCAATCCAGAAGTGGATCCACGGAGTGACAAGTCCTAAAACCTGTGACACCCATGTCTTATGTTTGTCTTCAAAGTGGCCATGCCTTACACACACCACACAGATGATAATGCTATAGGCAATGACATTTACTTCTGACATGTGCTTGGGGCTAAAAAATACTAAAATATAGTTATCAAATAGATAAACCATTAGTTTTATAAATTTGTGAAATTATCTGTGTTGCTGTCCCACTGTTTCAAATAAATTCCACTATCTCTATTGGAACAGGTGGAATGGTTATTTATTGCCACTCTCTCCCAGCTAACACTTGAAAAACAACCAGTGATGTAAATAAATGTCCCTACTCATTATGCTCCTAAGCTGCCCTAATGAGCATGTACCCTCATCTAAGCAATCTAGTTATCATGCCACTAAGGGGTATTGTATTTATTAAAAGACTGAGGGTTTTTACTCAGTTTTATTGAGTTTATTATATATAACTGACATATGACACTATATAAGTTTAAGATGTACAGCATAATGATTTGACTTTACATATATTGTGAAATTATTACCACAGTAAGTTTAGTTAACATCCACCATCTCATATAGGTACCAAAAAAAAGAAAAAATATTTCTTCCCCTGTGATGAGAACTTTTAGAATTTACTCTCTTAACAGCTTTCATATATACCATACAGTAGTGTTAACTATAGTCATCATGACGGACAGTATGTCCCTGTCTTATAACTGGAAGTTTGTACCTTTTAAGCATCTTCATCCAATTCCCGCTCCCCACTACCCCCAGTCTTTGGTAACCACAAATCTGATCTCTTTTTGTATGAGTTTTGTTTTTGTTTTCAAATGTGTCACAAAAAAGAGTTGTGATCTGCTTCAATTTGCTAGAGGAGCAATGTCTGAAGCAACAATTCAAACTGCTATATGCTGTTAGGGGCCTAAGGGAAAATCCAGAGCCTGAAAGTGGGGTGTGGTAGTGTATTTGAGGGGTTGCTGGGAGGGGAGGTGAATGTGCTCTCAAGGAAAGTGATGGCCTGTCTAACATGTGGCTGAAACAGACTAACAGGGAAATTGAAGAGATGAACGGTGGGTTTGTCTCGGGGAGGGTCAGCCTGGCCTCATTCCCGAGCTCTAGTTTCCTTTTAAAGGCGTGGTGTAACTGCAGCTTTATGTGTTGAGTTGAGGATTTAGTTGAAATATACTTAGACGTACTGCTTCTACACCAGGGAACTGAGGCAAGTTCTTAAAATTCCTGCAGTTCTCTCCGTGGGGAGCAAACACTCTGTAGCTAAATCCCATAATGCGCCACCTTGCCAATGCTGCTAAACCCCAGATCAGATATCTCCTCTGTAGACTGGGGTCTGTGGGGTTGGAAGCTTTCAACCTAAGAGCTATCTAGACTGTGACAGGGTCAAAATTTGCTGTAACAGCAATTCTCTTGTCCAGGATAAAATAATTCCCTTATATTTTATGCCTGCCTGTTGTCTTCGGACATGGAAGCTATTATTATCCTTTCCGTGGCGGATTTTTTTAGTATATTAGTTTTCTGCTTTGCTTTTTCGCAGACTTGGAAGTACTTTTCAAAAATGTGTTTGCCCACATCTGCTGAAGGAAATAAATATAAGTACCTATAAACATCAATATAAATAGACTTAATTCCAAGAAATAACATGTTCCTCTGCATGTTAGGTAACTACAGAAATTCTCCTGCAGGCTAACAGATTACACCCAAAATTGTTCACATGATGTCTTTCAAAATTACTCATGGCTGATACTCTGATGGTGGCCTCCTCTTATGGGGGAACAAAGGTTCAAATTTACCTCACAGTCCAGCGTTCATCCAGAGTCATTTGTCACTGCTAATGTTTTTCCCATGAAACTAAACTGCATGTGGGGAGAAAAAGCCCTCTGGTCTCCTAGAGGGAATCTGGAGAGCTGGCTGCTGTGCGGTTGGCAGGGAGGTTGTGGTGAATGTTGAGAACCACCATCTCATAATCATATGCTCGAAGCTTTAAATCACGACTGTCAAAATTCGTAGCTGGAAAATTGTGGACCACTTTGGAAAACCAGAGATGTACGACAGACTCTCAAAGCCAGCAACATGTACCAGGAACCTCTGCATTTTACCCAGCGTTTCTTTGGCATAAATGCCACGACGGTCCCCTCAATGCCTTGGAGCATGCACCCTAGAGGCAGAAGACCCAAGTTCATGTTCTGGCTTGGCAATCCGCTGGCATGGTGTTTAACTCTCTGAAACTCAGTGGATCCTTGCATTTAAAAAATCACATAAGAGTGATAAAGGATTGAAGGGTATTACATATATAAAATTCTTTTGTATGCAATGAGTTTCTTTGTAGCAACGATCATTATCTAAGGCATACTGGTCTCAGAACACCTAGAACACCACATCAAGTAAGAGTGCACATTTCTTAAGACCAAAGACCCCCTGATGATGTCATCATACCTTTCTCTCTACCACCTTCAGTGGGATGTATTTCCTCACACACAGAAAACTAATACAGAGCTTATCCTAGATCAAAATGCCCAATAGATTTAATTAAACTTCTACTAAATTGAACTGAAATGATCGACCTTCGGTTACGTCAGTGTAACAGCATTCCCCATGCCAAAATAAAGGTTCCGGGAGATCAGGCCAATCTCAGGCTGAGCCTTCCATTAGACTATCAGACTCAGCTGTCCCAAAGACACCATCTCTGGGTGCCAGTTTTCTCCATCCAGGCCACTGATGAGTTCTATGAACGTGGAAATGGCAAGGGCAAAGTCTCGACATGCTCCCCCGGAACATAGGACAATGAGCCAGAATCCAAAGACTGGTTGTACCAAAACAAACAAACAAAACAAAACAAACAAACAAAACCCCACAAGGAGAAAAAATAGCAAACTGTGGACCAGAGTGAGTGAGTGATCAGGATATTCTAAGAACAGATGGCAATACAATTTGGTAGAATGCTGCTTGAAAGCAGAATGATAAGAAATAGATTTAAAATCTGCATCCGGTGCACTCCCTGTGCCCGGCACCAGGCCAGGAATTAGTTCGTAATTTTGAACAATTGGAGGTAGACTAACATATTTTCAACAAAGTAGCAAAATAAAAGGCCTAACATTAAGTTGGAGCTTATTCTGCATCAGACACTGTTCCAACTTCACATGCATCTTCTCATTTAATCCAACAACCTGTCTGAAGTTGCACACATTATAGGGAGTAGATAGAAAGGAACAATGTCAGAGGTAGAAGGAATCAGCCCACTCACTATCAAGAGATATTTCTGGCTTGTAGGGGCTAGAAATCCAGTGAATTTCAGTCCGCCCCCTCCCCCCCTGTTGTATAGATGAAGAAGCTAAGACCAGAAGACTCAGTGCTTGGCCTGACACCACATGGCTAATTAGTGGTAGAGTTGGGACTGGAGCCAAGTGTCCTCAGCTCTTTTACAACTCTGCGTAAGCACGGGAAACAGTGGCTCCAACCACAGGAAAGGCTCTCCCCACTTAAAACTCTGCATTAAAAAACAAAACAAAACCAAAAACAGCCAGATGCATTTTTTTTCACATCATGCTCCTATGTGTTCAGAGCCATAAGGTCTGTCATCTTTTCACTTCCAAAGCAAGTTCATCACCATCTCATAGGGGATATTCAAGGAGTGCTTGCATAGGAACTGCTGGACCCAACTCATGGTGAATAAACAGAATGAGCTTATGATAGAAATCATTTAAAACACAAGTATTTATTGAGAATCACTGCACACGGGAGAGGGCACGAGGTGTTGTGGGGATTACAAAAAAGAACAGATTCCTGTTTGCCATCCACAGGGGGAGAAAACATGTTCACAAATGACCACTCTCTACTCAAGCACAAGAAGTGGCCTGGGAAGTGGAATAAAAAGGAAAGGACTCAGATTGAGAAGAATGGGTAAGGCTACGGGGAGAAAAATGAATCGAGTTGAGCTTCATCCCATGTGAAAGAAATGAGACTTCATTATCCAAGTACAGGTCCTCCTACCTAGACTTCCCAGGTTTAACATATTCTGAACTCTCAGTGATAGTATGAAAAAGGTATTTATGTCCTTTCTCTACTAATTTGGAAGGAAAAGGGAAAAGGAATAAATATTCATTTTAACCCAGAAATCCAGGCCAGTGCTGACATTTGTTATGTTCTTATCTTAATTGACCTAAGCAATTCATTTATGGAAAAAGCAGCCAAATTTATTTCAACAATGTGTAATGGTACTTGCTGACCAAACAACGTGTCTAATTTGCTATCTGAGTAAATACCTACACGTTAATATTTCATTATTATCATTATAATGGGCAGAAATGAATCAACTCCTAGGTTCTCTAAGAAAATGCGCACATGGCTGTGATTTTAAGTTTTAAAATGTGCAGGCATCTTCTGTCATGACAATGCTAAACTCTTTAGAATCTCAGGATTAAGATCCTGTGGTCTGATCATCCCATCAATGAAATCTCTTCTACAACATCCCCACCAAGTGGTCATCCACTTTATGCTTGGTTGCCTAGAGATCTAGAATATTCTTCCTAGGCAGGAAATTTCAGCTTTGAACTATTTTTTTTTTAAAGCCCAAATATGTCTCCTTCAGGTTTCTAACTCTGCACCAATTTACCAACGTCAATCTCTTGGAGTCATCTGCTCTCTCTTCTACACAATGATTTGATGGCTCTGGTGATAACTAAGTTCCTTGTCCTCCCTCTCTCAGAGCAGCCCCACATCTTCTATTCTCCAAGCTTACTCTTCCCAGACTTCTCAACCTCTCCTCACATACTATGGCTTTAGATTCCACGACCCACCCTGAAGGTTCTCCTCAGGGCTCACTCTGATTTACCCACAGCTCCCTCATTTGGTGGTGCACAGGTTGAAACACAGTGCTCAGAAGTGGATGGAACTCTGCAGGGAAGAATGAGACCAATAGTCAACCTCCTTCTTCTAATATTGTCCTCCTACTACAATGCCCTAGGATCCTGTTTGCTTTTATTAATGCATGTCTCTAGATAGAATCAGGCAAAATATAAGGGTAGTATGTAGTATTTGAAGAACAAAGATTTTTTGTCCCTTAGGAGCTAAGGAAAACCAGCCTTTGTTTACAGGTTTACAAGGTGAAAACCAATTATAAAGTTCATTTTCAAGAGTTCAAATCAATCTCATTATGTTAAGGATGCTCTACTCAGTATGGTAACTATCGCAGGACCTTAAGGTGACAGATGTCTGAGCCCCCTTTTTTAATTTGGGGAGGGGTGGGCCTCAGCAGGGTTGGACCAGCCACAGGCCTACAGTGATGCAGGAGCAGGGTATACAGGTTGTCCATAAATTTAAGGAAATCTCCTAACACAAAAGGCAGAAACAAAACAAAACAAGCTAAAAAAAAGAAGAGAGACAGTGGTGCAGGAAGCAGAGGAAAAAAAATGTTAAACATATTAAATCTGTCAAATTATAAATTAAAATGATTAAGTTTTTTAAAAAGAAATTCAAAAGAAGGGCAAAAGTCCAGAGATGAAACATTAGGAGAGAAAGAAAAAAAAATCTAATAGGTCATTATAGGAATTTCAATATCCGAAAGTGAAGGCCTATTTGCAAGAAGAAGTTCCCTGAAACATCAAAGTGACTTAGGCACAAGTATAGATCAGGTCACCAGAGCAAATTGTACATGTCCTTTCTTTCTTAAGATCAGATGATTCAGTTATTAGGCTAACCACACAGGCATTCTACTTCATTTCTATCATATTAAATACCCAAGTTGTGAATAGAGGTAGGACTTACATCAGAAGAAAAAGACATTTCATTATCAGGAAGTTACAGTGTTTGTTTATATGGTCAGCAGCCTCTGAAAAAAAATCAATGGTGTCAAGGTTGGAGGACAAGATTCTTAGGCAGAGCCATCACCTCCCTTGTCTATTTACTGGGAGTGTTCAAGTGTGTCTCTGCTCACAGAACTCTCCTTATCTCATTTGGCATCTGGCAACTTTTTCAGTGCACTGTGTTCCATGACTAGTACTGTTAACAAATCCATTGTAAGGCACAGCCTCCAAGGTGCATGCCCCTGCCTCCCCCCAAAGATGGTACCAGGACTATAATGAAAGCTTCAGTTCATTATTGGAATATTTGGCTCAACGTGGTCCTTGAAGAATGCTACCTTTTCAATCAATTTATTAGAAGGTGCTAGCTTTGACCAAGTGTTTACTATTTGCCAGGCATTGTTCTAATTGCTTGGCAGACAAAAGCTCAAACCAGCTCTAGATAGCAGGTGGGATTATTAATTTTTTAATATTAGTAGTAGTAGTAGTAGTCCATGTTCCAGATAAGAACCTCTCTCAAAAACAGAGAGAGTAAGTACAGCAGCCGGATTTTTTAACCCCAACAGTTTAGCTCTAGAGCCCACTGAACTCTCTGGTTTTGAGGATATAAAAGATTCAGACATTATATACTTTTACTGCAGAAATGTATTTAATATTCCAACTTGGTATTCCCTCAAAATGTTGAAAGGTGCCACTGTTTGGAGGCCTGTATTGTGCATATAGATTAGTGATTTCAGAGCAACAGACCCAGAAATTAAGTAAATACCACCCTGCAAAGTCTAATGGTCTTAGCCCTAGCTTTCTAAGACGGCACAAACTGTCCAGGACATGACGGATCCTCTGTGTTATGAACACAGAGACTTCAATCTGCGCCAGGCACTATGTTAAGTGCTTTCATGCATCATTTCATATAATCCTCACAATGATGGGAGACAGACCTTAGTTAATTCCACATGTTATAAATGAGGAAACTGAGGCATGGAGAAGCTAAATCATTTACCCAAAATCCCACTGCCAATAAGGTTAGGTTCAAACCCAGTTCTTGCTAACACCGAAGCCCACATATTCTTGCATACTACTAACGTTAATAATCCACGGTGAGGAGTCCTGGTAACTTAAACCATGAGTGTTTTACAGCTCTGTGCTCCGTGCTTACTAACGTTAATAATCCACGGTGAGGAGTCCTGGTAACATGTGTGTTTTACAGCTCTGTGCTCCGTGCTGTCTGCCTATAGTCTTCTCTAGAAAGATACCTCCTGAAAAGTTTTTGAAAAATTCATTTTTACCCTTACTTGCAGTGATATTTTTTAGCTGATGGATGTGCATTATAACAAAATTGCATGAAGAGAGGGAAGTAGTCTCTGGGCCAGCCAAATTAACACCTGATTCACTAAGTAAATAAGTTTAATTCTGCTAAGATGGGCAAGGCATGGGCGATGAAAGCCATAACCGCCCTTGTGCTTCAGAAATAAACGATCTAATAGAAAGTCGGTATAAAAACACCGTATGTGTGCCAAGGCAGTTCAAAGGAGGGGGTGATCACACTCATTAGGGGCAGCAGTAGAGGCTTTAAGGAAGCGGTTTTAGGTAACATTAGCCTAAAGAATGAGAGAAGACATGATTTTTTAGGCATTCCAGGTGAAGGAAAGACCACTAAAATGGTACCAAGAGAGTGAGTCCAAATCCCCTCTTCAAATACTCAAATATGTCTGAAACATGGAAAGCAAACAAAACGTAGAAGAAAGATTCTGATGACCCAGGTCCATGTCCAGTGAATATATGTTGTGTGGTGAGAAGGGCCTAATTCAAGTCTCCCTCTGCATCTTGCATGTTTCTGCCATTGCCTAGTTCTAAGAAAATGGTTTAGATAACATCTCTCTGTGTGAAACTCCATCCAACTTGTTTTTATCTCAAATTTGGCAACAGCATACTACAATACTATCCAAAGTTAAACATCAGGTGCCAAATTTCATCCTATGTAGACATCTTTATGTAGAATTAGAGCCCTTGAACATAAAGGATCCATACATAAGGGAAAGTCTGACAGATCTTTGATTAACCACCGGGAAATTGCTATTTATGCAGCAATGGTCAACCTCCTTAGAGGACACCCATATGTTAGGTTTATAAGTTTGACACAAACATTTGCTCTTAGATAAAGTTTTAATAACATTTTTCTATATCTAAAGTAATAAATGACCATTGTGAAAAATTTGGAAAATACAAAAAGGAATAAAAAGCCCGGCCGGAGTGGCTTAGTGGTTGAGCATCGACCTATGAACCAGGAGTTCACGATTCGATTCCCAGTCAGGGCCAAATGCCCAGGTTTTGGGCTCAATCCCTAGTAGGGGACGTGCAGGAGGCAGCCAATCAATGATTCTTCCTCATCATTGATGTTTTTGTCTCTCTCTGTCTCTCTCCCTTCTTCTCTGAAATCAATAAAAAAAATACTTTTTTATAAAAAGGAATAAAGAAAAATAATAACCACTTATGGACACTACTAATTCTGTTCTTTTACCTGTGCGTATGTATTTTATATGCTTGAGATCATATCATGATATCTTCTATATACTGCTTTAGTCACTTTTATAGCATAAATTCATTCCATGGTATTCATTCTCCTATTAACAAACCTTTAACTAGTTCTCTTATCCCTGCCATTATAAAGAATGTCCCATTGAACATCTTTGGGTCTAAATTTGCTCATTGCTGATTAAATTTTTAGGATAAAATCCTGCAATTGAAATTATTGGTTCTATTTACATGATGTTCTTTAATCTCCTGATAAATATTTCCAACTTGTTTTTCCAGAAAGGCATTCTCAATTTATACCCAGCCAGATGCTCATGGGCACATTCCAAAGTACACATCCAATTCATAAATTTGAGGCATCTAGTAGAGAACCAGGCTGACTCTCATTGGCACACTTACACTTCGTCTTTCGTTTTGTGCATTTTCTTTTTTCAACGCCTTTTCCCTGCCAGCCATCCAGTTTTCTCACCTTCCTCTATTTCTTTTGTCAAAAGAGAAAGGATCTTATAAAATTAAGCACGCTCAGGTAATCTATTGCCATATTTTAAAGAGAATGGCCTTGAAAGGCAAGATTTAACCTACAGTAATCAAACACTCTTAGTGAAGATGTAGGGCTCTACAGGAAAAATACTTCAGATAAAAGGTTCAGTATTTCTCAAATCACACCACATAGGCAACCCGGAGCAAAACTGTACCTGTTCATATTGTGAAGGACAAACCTCTATTGAGGGAGCTTTCCCTTTACAAATGGCCCACATTCACATGTTTATCTAGTGGCTAATGGCTGTGCTAAAAGCCTCATCAGAAAGAACTCTCCTGGGCCAGCCATCAGAAGGATTGCAGGATCAGATGTGGGAAGCAAGTGGCATATATTTGGACCCAGGGAGTTGGATCCAGAGCTCTGTGGAAATAAAGCAAAAGTCCATGTCTGTCAACGTGGCCCTTTGGGAAAGTCTATGAAAACCCTATGTACCTAAGGACATGTTCTACCTAAGGAAATGTCAAACAAGATTTGACAGCCCTAAACAGTTGTCATTCTGCTTATTAGTGAATAGTGATACATGCAATTTAGCTTTAAGAAAAGGGAAATGTCTCCAAAGTGAGTAGCTGTTGAAAGATGATAAAATAATCTTCCTCTGAGCTTTGCCTTGTAAACAAAGTACCTTTTATCATTTTTCATTTGGTAATTTCTATAATTAAAATTTCTATGAGGGAAAAGATAAAGAAAGTTTGTTTTCAAGCTTTCCTCAAAGAATTAAAAGAAAATAAGAAGCAAAGTCAGAAAACCATCCATAGGAGCTAAATTCAATTCCTGAGTCATATATTTGAAAACTAGTCATTTCTTCAAGAAATAGGAAGAAAGGATGTAAATTCTTCCACCTCCCTAGGAACCAATGTTTATTTTCTAAAGAAAACAGCTTCATCAGCCCTTTACCCCAAACCTGCCAGACAACAACATTACTACAGCTACCTACTCCATTCAGATGAAAGAACTTCATTCTGACTGGGCAGAATGGAGGATTTTGTTGTTGTAGGGAGGGAGATATTTTTATAAAATAAAGAATATGTGATCCCCCCTCCCCAGGAACGTCTAGAACACTTAGAAGATAAGGTAGCATCCCCTGAACTACTAGAAACTACTGAGGACTGACAGCCACTTAGAGTGTTATCATTTTCTGAGAGGGTCTGCTGCTGGCTTTGTGGGCACTATCTCCACAGTAGCAGGCACTTAGTTGGTCAATGTTATTTGAAGAGGCTTAAGAGGTGCTACAGCTGCTGTAGCTCAGGATTCTATTTTTAATTGCGATGAATTTAATCTCTTCAAGAGAGAGACTCTCAAGAAACATTTATGGTAAATCTACTGACAGCAGCCGAATATAAAGATAACTCAATAATCAAATCCTCTGAGAATAAAGCACGTTTCTAGAATGTCAACCAGAATGGAAGAGTTGGGTGATTTAAGTGTCAATGGTCTATGACAGGGGTGGGCAAACTTTTTGACTCAAGGGCCACAATGGGTTCTTAAACTGGACCGGAGGGCTGGAACAAAAGCATGGATGGAGTGTTTGTGTGAACTAATATAAATTCAAAGTAAACATCATTACATAAAAGGGTACGGTCTTTTTTTTTTTAGTTTTATTCATTTCAAACGGGCCGGATCCGGCCCGCGGGCCGTAGTTTGCCCACAGCTGGTCTATGAGGTGACAAAATGCATGTTGTAACTTACATTTTGCATTATAGAATGAGAACTAAGGTTCAGAGAGGTTACGTGACATGCCCATAGTCACACGATTAATAAGCAGAAGTGGTTTGACTAGAATTTACATTTCCTTACTCCATTTTCAGTGATATTTCTTTTATTTACTGCTTTCTAGTGACATACGTATTGAATGAATTTATTGTCATTGCTGTTATCCCAATCACATGGCAGGGTTACAGTTAGCCATCCTTATTCCTTTTAAGTTAATGAATGGATCTGGGGTCCTGTAGAATAATCACGGGTCAGAATGAAAGGTTCAACTGAAGGTCTAGATCACACAAATCCATTCAAACTAACTGCTATAATCAACAGGAGCATGAAATAGACAATGTTATAATATGGCTTGACCTACCCACTCGAGGTGGGAGAAGAAGGATAATTGTTCCCTGATTGTTGTCGTACAATAAGGAAGCCATTTTCAGATGACAAAGAGGAAGAGACTTCCCTGTTAAAGAAGGTACAAAACATCCCTTCCAACACCATTGAGAATGCTAGTCCTACAGAGAAAACAGACTCATCAAAGAAAAGGCAGATGACATTCTCTGGAGTAGGAAAAGAAAGCTGCAGTATCACTCAGCCAATTCCACAGATACTAAGACTAAATTTTTTCCATTGCTAATAAGTATCAGAAGCAAAATATAAAGATCTCAGTGGAGTCCAAGGGGTATAGAACTCATAACAGACAACCCAGGCTGTATTAACTTTCCCCTAAATATACTGGCTAATAGTTATCCCACTTCTTTAGCAAGAATAGAAAAATGTGATGTATAATCTTAACATTGGTGCACATATGATAAAATAGCACCCATACATTCCAAGATTTAATATTTGTGTTTTCAGTTATTGATAAGTAACCCCCAAAGTCTACCTTTGTAAATTTTTGGTGTAACAATTTGAATTATGGGCTGGGGTTGAACCTTCAGCTAATGGTTGGTCCTAGGTTCTGCATCTTAACAAGGTTTGGTTTTTATTTGTTTTGTTACATATGCAAAAATTCACATGAGGTGATTAAAATTTTTTTATTATTAACACAAAATAACTTCAAGAAATTAATAGCAAAGTGTCAAGACAGTGAAACCATGTAGAAAAGTGATGTGTGAACTTAACTCTCTCTCACAAGTGCTCAAGTCCACTTATTACAGTGTATAAATCAATGAATTGCTTATATAAAGATGTTGTAAAGTTAAATATATCAGGGGCAGTAGAGAAACTTGTACCAAATAGATCCTCCATTATTTTCACAGTTAAGACACTGCTGACCCAAGTGGACAAATCTGAGAAAGCAGAACCTAAATTATTGTCTTAGGGAAACATATCCAGACGGATTTACTACATGTTATGTAAGCACAGAGCATGGTCTTAGGTGTGCTCCTCTTGACAGTAGGGCATCTCCTCAATGCCCAAGAGAAGATGAACAACTTGCACTACCCTGTAATTAAAGACAAGACCACACATATAGAAAAAATATTATAAACTCTGGGCTTATATCAAGGAAAGGGGATGGAACCCAGAAGGTTTTTATTATTAATAAATGTCACTATGGATTACTATGGATTTCTTCTTGCTTACCATTTATCTTTTATTCGTACTCCCAGAGTTTCTTAGTTGAGACAGACCAAGCAAAGTTATACTGTGTGCTTTCATCCCCCATGTCTGCCCACCTTTTCTTCATTCTAGCATCCTCTCCCACACCCATCGCCTCTAGGAAGATTTCAACACACTCCCATTGTCCCAGATGGAAACAGGCTACCTGAGCTTCCTTGTCTCTGCCTTCCTAGAAAGCCAACCTTGCTGAAGAGCCCTGCTGGTTACACTAGACCAGTGGTTCTCAACCTTCCTAATGCCGCGACCCTTTAATACAGTTCCTCATGTTGTGGTGACCCCCAACCACAAAATTATTTTCGTTGCTACTTCATAACTGTAATTTTGCTACTGTTATGAATCGTAATGTAAATATCTGATATGCAGGATGTATTTTCATTGTTACAAATTGAACATAATGAAAGCATAGTGATTAATCACAAAAACAATATGTAACTGTATATGTGTTTTCCGATGGTCTTAAGCGACCCCTGTGAAAGGGTCGTTCGACCCCCAAAGGGGTCGCGACCCACAGGTTGAGAACCACTGCACTAGACCATCTGAAGGCCAATTTGAAGCAAGGTGCTGTGACAGTCAGATTCAGTCAGAGGAGAAAATAACAGATATTCCACATGGTAATTTAATATAGGAAACTGATTCAACAATTGCTGGAAGATTTTTTTTTAAAGACACTAAAGTCCACAGATAATAACCACAAGGGATTACAGTAACCTAGAATCTTGGAAGAGGAGCTCACAGCTGGGACCCACTCCTGATTGCTCCTTGCACCTGTACTTAAGGGGTACAGGGAAACTGATTGTGGGTCACCCAAAGAAGCTGGAATCTAGTACCGCCTGCCCCTCCAGGGTGAAATGTCACTGGTAGGGGCAGGAAGGATTAAGTTCTTTCTCCCTCCTGCAAAGGTCTTCCTCTAGTGCCCCAAGGAGCCAGATGGCTAAAAGCTGTCATTTGCAGAGTCCCAGCCCCAGCCTCACATGTGGAATATAAAAAGATGTGCCTCACTGAACGAACAGCTCAGTTCTCCAATAAAGGGACAGGGGCCTCAGTGCCCTGACCAAGGAGAGATGGGAGGAAGGGTCAACGCTGGGCAAAGGAACACTCCCATAACACAGCACATCCCCTGGGAGAATACAGCCCAGTTTGAGCTTTTTATCCTGGATTTAGAGCAAAGCATACATACATAAGTGTATATATATGCCATCTTTTACGCTTAGTATTCAGGAGTTTAGAAGAGCGTGAAGTGGAGTAGAAAGAAACTAAGAAGCATCATTCATGAAGAAGTTACTCTATGCTAAGCACCATCTTCCCTCACCGCATTTAAGATTCAGAGTCACCCTAGAAATTAGGAGTCATTATCCCCAATTTACATAGAGTTACTTGCTGAAGATTTCACATACTCGGGAGGCTGCTGTACCAGATATCTGCACTTGGGTTGTTTTGGCCTCAAAACTTCACTTGAAACTTCCCCAGTGGTCATAGAGGCAGGTCATGGGAAAGCCCTCCTCTCTTCACTGGCCCTGGGAGGAGGTGCCCTGCAAACCCAGATGGCAACTTCCCCGTGTGAGCTGCAGAAACAGCACGCACATGATTGCTCTGGAAAACAGCACGCACATGATTGCGAGCTGCAGAAACAGCACGCACATGATTGCTCTGGAAACCTGCAGCTTATTATTCCTGCTTTACTCTTAAACACATGGTGGTCATAGCATTTGGAAAAAAAACAGAAGGTGACCTGGGCCTGGGAAAGTGAGCAACCATGTAATTTGCAAAGTTACTAGGGTGCAGTTTCCATAAATAACGTGCAGTTCACTTTTGTTATTAAGAGACATTTAATATTTAAAAGGGTAGGGGGTGTCTGAGGCAGAAAAATAAAGGCATGTTCTGAGGAACATATCTTGGAGGGCAAAAAACTTATTCTAAGAAATTATATCTTTATTTTTTGAATGACCTTTATATCCTTAAAAAAATCCCCTCAGGGTTTCCCTTGAAGCTTTTGGACTTGATTGTTAGTCGCACTGGTAATGTGGGTAGAGAGTGAGATTTTCATCTGAAAATCAGCCTATGGGGAGGGCAGCTTGCTATTATCCAACACAGGGAGTCTCCTCACCACGACTCCTCCCATGGGTCTGAGCTGTGGTAGAGGAAGATTAAAGTGTTAGATCGTGCAGCCTCCAGGGTCCCTCCCAGGGTTCTTGGAAATAGCTATAAACCATCCCTAAGCTAGACATTTAAGTCTTCTCACACTGTCTTCATTTCCAACTGCCTAGGTCAAACTTATTTCTCCTTCCCTACCTTTTCTGGGAATGCATTATTTACTAATTCTGTTTTGGAAGTATCATCCTTTTCTCTTTTGTGGCTTTGCTATCTAAGTTCAAGCATAAATCCAGTAAGCAGAGTTGACATCTAATTCCAGGGTCTGTCCAGAGGACTATAGACATGCAACAAGTGTTAAATCATGACAACAAAAACAATAGACTCAAATAGGAATGTGATCACAATAAAACACTTCATGTTCCCAACTGGATAAGCTCTGCAAAGCTTTGACCCCAGACAGCTTTATACACACGCTTATGCACAAGTCCACACACGTGTTCCTATGGTTTCTGTAACCAGGGTTCCCATTCTGCCCCAGGGTTTGCTCATAGAGCACCTCACTGCTATGCTCTCTAGGAACATTGCTTAAATTAAATGCATAGGAAATGTCATGGGAGAAGAAAAGAGTTAAAATAAAAGAAGCTGAAAGGGAACAGAATTATAGAGGGTAAGAATGGGTGATGCTTTTTATAAGCAATTACTTTCTAAAATAATTTTATTCTGGCACAGTTCTTTAATAATGCATACTTATTTGAACATTCTGATTCTCTCCTTCCACTTTCACCCAACTCAGAGGAATGGAAAGGAACCCATATTTCTCAATCGTAAGATATTTCTTGGAAGGGTATGGGGCCTTGACTACATCATGCTATGTGTTTCTCAGCCACAACAGCATTGCACCATGATCTATGATTGCAGAAAAACCTTGAAAGAGAGAAACCTTCATAAAATGTGAAGAAGAAGAAAGAGAAGAAGGAGAAGGAGAAGGAGAAGGAGAAGGAGAAGGAGAAGGAGAAGGAGAAGGAGAAGGAGAAGGAGAAGGAGAAGGAGAAGGAGAAGGAGAAGGAGAAGGAGAAGGAGAAGGAGAAGGAGAAGGAGAAGGAGAAGGAGAAGGAGAAGGAGAAGGAGAAGGAGAAGGAGAAGGAGAAGGAGAAGGAGAAGGAGAAGGAGAAGGAGAAGGAGAAGGAGAAGGAGAAGGAGAAGGAGAAGGAGAAGGAGAAGGAGAAGGAGAAGGAGAAGGAGAAGGAGAAGGAGAAGGAGAAGGAGAAGGAGAAGGAGAAGGAGAAGGAGAAGGAGAAGGAGAAGGAGAAGGAGAAGGAGAAGGAGAAGGAGAAGGAGAAGGAGAAGGAGAAGGAGAAGGAGAAGGAGAAGGAGAAGGAGAAGGAGAAGGAGAAGGAGAAGGAGAAGGAGAAGGAGAAGGAGAAGGAGAAGGAGAAGGAGAAGGAGAAGGAGAAGGAGAAGGAGAAGGAGAAGGAGAAGGAGAAGGAGAAGGAGAAGGAGAAGGAGAAGGAGAAGGGGAAGAAGGAGGAGGAGGAGGAGGAGAAATAATGATGATGCAACCGTAAGGGACTGAAGCTTGGGTGAGGCGAGTATTAACTGCTCACACTGATTGCATAATTGCTCATTAATGAACTTCAGATCTTCAACAGCAAGAGCTGGTCACCTTGGATCAGAGACCCTGTGACCTGCTTCGCCCACTACTGGAATTTTCCTCCTTAAGCTCTAAGACCAACCCAGACTTTAGGCTAAAAGATTCACTAGTTCTCTAGCCTCACTCATGGGAAACTCTCATGTCACACTTGGCACCAGCCCAGACTTGGTCTTGTACTCTGAATCTGTAATTTCCTGATTTGTTCCCTGGGCTGGAGTACTTGTCTGTTCATCCGCTTAATGCCCAAAGCCCTTTATGACTGGGTTCTCACCTATCTTTCCTCTTCTAATTTTCTTCTTTTTCTGCACCTCCTCCACTTATGAACCATCCTCATTTCCCCATATCTCTCTCTCTCTCTCTCTCTCTCTCTCTCTCTCTCTGCTGGTATGCTGGTGAATACAGCTGCCTGATGTCTGGACACATGCCTCCTCCATCATTTAATGTAATCACCAAGTGTTCACAAACAGTGCTATCCCTTATTGCCCCTTTGTAGGAAATAATGTTCAGTCAAACTGAGCTTCCTCCACCCCAAGGGAAAGATGGTGTTTCCTGCCAGAGTCCATTCGTTGTCTTCACTAGCTGAGTTTAGACAGAGACCCCCCAAAAGCTAGTAGCCCTTGAAAGTCCTAGCAAAGGGCAGGGCTGTGCACCACCCAGTTAATCTAGCTAAAGTATCATCCCCACCTTAGTTCACTTAATTCCTTAGATACTTGTGTAGATCCTTGTTGATTATTGATTAGATACCCTGCCTATTTCTGGAAATTATCTACTGATGAGCTAATCAGATACTTTGTCTAATCCTGGAAATTGTCTGCTGATCTGTGTGTCATTGAAACCTCCTTACCCTAAAGGCTACCCCGACCTCAATAAAGGATCGGAGTGGCCTGAGCTTAGGAAGTCCTTCTTCGGGACTTGCCCGCCTGGTCCCCCGATATTGCAAAATTATCTCGTGTCATTTCTCTCTCATTTGTTGTGCGGCCCCTCTTTCAGATACTGAACCCTACTCCATGCGGGACGTGGAGGGAGTCCTATGCGACAGTTTCCAATGCCAGCCCTTCCAACTTGGCTCAATCCTACTGCAGGGGATTGGGTCTCCAGACTAGATATGAGATGATCTACCTCCTAGTCCAACAATATCATAGAGCTAACACAACCACACCCTCCATTCCTGCCCTGAGAGCAATTACTCTAGAAATGGATCTACTCACTCACAATCTGAATCTATGATAAAAGTTATATCTAGTTTTGACATATAAATAGTTTGATATTCCACTTATCTCACTAATGGTTCACCAAATAACAAGACACTTTTCTAAATACAAACAGAATAACAACTTTGAGATTCTAGTGATGAAGATGGGACCAAGGTTGACTCCCCCTAAGGGAAGGTCTCAGGTCAATCACCACTTCCCACAGCGTGGTCCTCACTTACAGGTCAGGAAGCTAGTTTTTTCAGAATCCTCAAAGCTGCTTGGATGATGGACCTGCATTGAACCAAATTCCCGGGAAACTGGTATCTAAGTCACATTTTAACTATAGTCCATTGGAACACTGTAACTTGACAGTAGAGAAACCTGTTAATATGAGCAGCAATGGGATAAATTAGCATCAGGTACAAATTAGCTCCCTGATGTGATGCACTGGGAAGAAAACAGCATTGCCTCAGTGTTAGTCCTGCCCAAAGTGCACACCTTCAATCCATGAGGAAACATCGGACAAAATGAAAAACAGTTTGCAAAATAGCTGATCTGCACTTTTTTAAAATATCAAACGGAAAAAAAGACAAAGACAGAAACTGTTCCATACCAAAAGAGACCAAAGAGACAAGACATCTAAATGCAACATGTGGTCCCTGAACACACCCTCCCAAAATATTTTTATTGGGGCAACTTGTAAAATATAAATAAAATCTGTAGATTCAATATTAGCACCGAATCAGTGTTAATTTCCTGAAGATAATGATTAAAATGTGGCTATGTAAAAGAATTTACTCATTCTTAGAAAATGCACACCTAAGTATTTAGGGGTAAAATGTCATTGTGCCTGCAACTTATTCCCCAATGGTTCTTTAAATAATAGTAAGTACCTATAGAGAGACAAAATGGTTTTTGTAAAAGGTGGGAAAATGTTAACCAATGGGGAAGTCTGGGTGAATTAATATTTATGTTTTTTGTAACTTTTTTGAGAATCTAAAATTATTTCAAAAAATAAAAAATTACCAAAATATATATATATATGTAATCCTCTATAGTGAAAGATTTTTCTTTCCCAGTTCTTAGACTGTCTACCCACATCACTCCCATTAACAAGGCACCCGAAAAGCCAATTTAATTAAACAAGAGTCAATTGTGTAAGATTCCCTCAATTCTTGTGTTGGTAAAACTCTACATTTAGCCCTAGCCAGTTTGGCTCAGTGGATATTTAACCTTCTTTCTTCTCATCCTCCTCCTATCTTCTGTTACACCCATGCTTTTTAAGGCATCACGGTCGATGAACTGTAAATTAATGTTAGCAAGAGAGTACATAGTGCAGTGCACTCTGGCTGTTAGCATGAAATTCTAAGCTCTTTTTTTAGTAGCAGTGTGTCCCAGGGCAACTGATTTTTTCATCTCGGAAATGAAGGTGATAATAGCCCTTACCTCATGAGAGTGTTGTGATGATTAAATAAAATAAAAATGGGAGGTGCCTGCCATTCGACAGTAAATATTCGACAAATGTCACCTATTAATCGTTTAGCTCAAACATATTGAGAACCTTAAAGAAATAAGAAAAGTTGACTCTTAAAAATAAATAAGTTGGGCCCTAGTCGGTTTGGCTCAGTGAATAGAGTGTAGGCCCTTGGCCTGAAGGGTCTCTGGTTCAATTCTGATCAAGGGCAGGTACCTCGGTTGCAGGCTTGATCCAAGTGCAGGAGGCAACCAATCCATGTGTCTCTCTCACATTGATGTTTCTCTCTGTGTCTCTCCCCTTCCCGTCCACTCTCTCCAAAAATCAATGGAAAAATATCCATTTTGATTAACAAAAAATAAAAACAAACAAATAAATAAATAAATAAGTTGGGCCAAGTTAGTGTTGCTCAGTGGTTGAGCATCAACCTATGAAGTAGGAAGTTACAGTTCGATTCCCAGTCAGGGCACATGCCTGGGTTTCGGGCTCTATCCCCAGTAGGGGGCGTACAGGAGGCATCCAATCAATGATTCGTTCTCATCATTGAGGTTTCTCTCTCTCCCTCTCCCTTCCTCTCTGAAATCAACAAAAATATATTTTAATAAATAAATAAGTTGGCACTATTTATAACATGTTCACATTATTAGAACATCATGGGCTAGAATTCAAAAGGAAATGTGAATTCAAGCAACTATGCAGCCATGACCGAATTAAGAATTTCCCCAAATCCAAAATAATAGAAGACATGAGCATAAATAAGCAACTTAATTCCACTTTAGGGCTCAGACAAATCTAAAACAAAGTGGAAATTACAGGCAACAGCTTAAGAAAAAATGAAACAACAACAAAAACAAACAGTACTTTGCCTCCCATTGGGAAACTTTAAAAAGATAGGAAAGAATATTTGACTATGAGACAAAAACATGAGTAACTTTCTCATTTCCTGCTCACAAGATGCTCTGGCAGCCATTATTTAAGCTGTGTGGAGGACATATAATAAGAGACTAAGCAGATATAAATGTTCAGCAGGACGGTTCTTTATGGCTCCTTGGCACCCCGTGCCAAACATTAATAAGGTTTATGAGAAGCCAGTGAGCGCTGTAAATTGCTCTCTCTCTCCTAATTTGAATCATGCTGCAGACTTCATTTATTTCCTGCCTGCTGACCTGACAATGCGAGATAAATCTGATAAAGTTCTCTAACTTGGAAAGAGATTTGTTTTCCGTCCAGGGAATCTATCTCTACGAGGAAAAGGCTATTGGGCCTGGAGCCACAGGCAATAATATGTGTACCTGAGCCGCCCCTTTGATATCCGGAGTGTTGTCGCACAGGGCACTTTGCTTATTCAGCCTTTTTAAATGGTCCTGAAGGAATGTTCTCGTGCAACCCCCTCAGCCACAAACTCGCCTGCAGTGAAGTGATTTAAGGCTGAAATGTCATTAAGGGAGCCATATTTTACGAGCAAGTGCTGGGTGGCCATCATTTTGGATCCTCTGTTACTCCAAACTCCATTGCTTATTCCCATTTTTTAATATTTAGGGGGTAAATAGTTCCAAGATGCATATTCCAGTGCGTAGCTTGTCAGGGTATTCTGCAAGCGGATCAAAGAAAAGAGAATTGACTTCATTTTGATTTTCGAATATTTCAGACTGGTTTGCATTCTGCCCCTAGTGATAGCCTTCGTGAAGTGTGTTATACTATAATTGCATTAGGCAAAGCCATAACTGACAATTGCCAGGAGGGAAATTTTTCATTTTATGGGGGGCGGGGTGGGATACCAGACACTTTTTATACATTATATTCTCATTCTTTCCTCAAAAGCAGGGAATCGCAAAATCTGGATTTCAGAGTAAAAAGAAATTCAAGCAGCACTCTCCATCCAAAATAGTGAGGTTCATTTAATAAGAATGAGGAATATTCTTTTCTTTTAATGCAAGGATCTCAAAATACACCCTGAAAAGCTAAAGAAATGGTTAAGTTAAAACTACGATAAATTTCATAAAGGACGGTAGTTACATTGGCACAACACGATCTGAATTTTAACACAAAAATCAGTTGTAGCTAATATTTATTGATATTTACTACAGTATTGCCAGCACTGAACTAAGCACTCGACATGGATGACCTCTTTGAATCCTCGGTGTACCCCCCCACATTGTACGCATAAAGAGAGTGTAGCTTAGTAGGAGACTATTCTGCCCAAGGTCACAGTGCTTTTAGAATGTAGAGACCGGGTCTCTCTTCGGAGCTCAAGCTCAGCCACTTTGCCACTCCCCCAACCCTCGCCCCCATCTTCTAATTCTGGCCTGTTTCTCCCACAACAAAACTCTTTCCAAGACTGAGCACTAGAGATGCCATAAAGCTAGCAGTTTCTTAGAAGACCCATCTGAAGTTCTAGTGAGGAAAAACACTAGGATATAAAAATAAAGATGTTAACTGAACTTGGAATAGACAAAGGAAAATTCTAACATCCTAATGTCAAGTAGCCCATCTGTTGGAAATTCAGCAAATATGCATTGAGCACCTACTGTGTGTCTGGCACTGTTCAACACTTGCATATATGGGGATAACACACCCTTAGCTTCTCTGAGTTCATTTGGTGCTTCTATCAGAAGCCCATGTATCAGATTCTATACTAGGAGCCAGGATTTCCAAGTTAAATAAGGCAGGCCCTGGTTTCCAAGACCTCACAATCCAGTGCCAACCTGGCAGAAAAGAATCAGGAGTGCTGTGGTCTTTACCACTGTTGTGCCTTCTCTCCTTTTCCCTTAAAACACCAAGAGTTATCCACTCACATCCAAAATCGAACACCGAACCTCTGAGATATATCCTGTTGGTTTTCCTAATTACCCCCTAAAAGAAGCAACGTGCCAAGAACCACCTTCCACCTGTAGAATCAGAATGTGTGAGAGCTAAAAGGAAACTTCAAGGTTACTCACCTGAACCTACAGGTGAGGAAGCTGAGGCCTGATTGTGGTTCTAACCCATGTCATCTGGCTCCAAAGACTTTGCTCTTCCCCAGTGCATCTGCTGAGCTACCTCCAGTGTGATCAACCCCAGTCCCTTCTGCCCGCCAGATGAAATGAAAAATTTTATTGTTCATCATTTTGGATAAGTCGCAATATTGTGGGTTCATATAAATTCGCTCACAAATTATACTCAATAAACCCCAGTGAGTAATTTAAAGGCACGATACCACCCCCCACTCTTGCTGGGAGGGCAAGGTGATGATGGAGCAGGAGAGAGGAGAATGGGGAAGCTCATAAATTATGAGAAGCAAAGGAGTGATTTCATCAAAGTGCCAAGCTCAGTCCATGGAATGTTTCAATTGTATAAAATTTATAGTTTTCTGAGGGGAATGATTTACGGGCCCTAATTTTCCACAATAAAAAGCTCAGTGGGGATTCTGTGAATGAAATATCTTTTTAAAAATAAATAAAAAATGTAATTCGAAATGAGGGTCAATGGTGCCACGTCTGGAGAATAACTCCTTCTCGGATCAGCTCCAAAAATGAGTCACGGGAGAAAGACTCTATAAAACATGTGTTATTTTAAAAGGCATAGGAAGTTGTAGAATAAATAAGCAATATGCAGAAAAGTGTATTTGATTTGATTTGTTCAATTGACAGGATTATATCTTTATCATTAGGTTTCAATTAAACAAGAATAACTGGATAGAAGTCTAAGGATTTTAATGAAAGCTACGGTGTTTAAAGAATAAGAAGGGAAGAAGAAAAAGAGAAATCTTATTTAATACAATTAAGAAAGTGTGCCTTACATAAATGAAAAACAAAATATAAATATCTATTGCTTCCCACAGATTTGATCAAGATGGAATCAGAGCCTAGATTTCTTGAAATAATTCTAAGTCCCTTTCTTCAGGGATGTCTTTCACAGGGAGTATGTTAGGAGCCTTTCTTCTGCCCACAGATGCAGCCAAATGCTAGTCCTGTGAATGGGGGATAGGCCCACTGAGTCACAATCCAGCCTCAATGCCACCTTCATGGTGTTCCGTTCTTCATAGCTGGGGCTTCACCTCAACTTCCTACTGGCATTGAATCCCCCACCAGACTATATCCCTGCCCTTCCAGGCTGAGGTCCTGATAAACTACCTGGACCTCTCCAACTTCTCTCTCTCAGGGACTGAATGAACCCCAAACCTAATATACCCAGGCCTTTGTCACCCATTCCTGGATAGATGGCTTTGTATCTCAACTCCAACAAGAGTCAAGTTTGAGTTGACCACACAACTTTAGACAGTGACTATTCAAAGCAAGTTACCTTCCTCAACACACACGGTAGCTTATAAATTCCTGGGCTCCATCTGCACCAGCCAGAACTTGCCGTGTAGCCAAAGCCATCTCACTATTGGTGGTGATGAGTTTGTAGTTAGCACAAGAAGATGAGAACCAAGTTCCTGAATTCTACTTCAAGTACTATGATTGATTTGCTACATGAATTTGGTAAAGTGTCAAATATTTGAAAATTTCTTCTTTCAGTTGTTACCTTCCTCAACACACACGGTAATTTATAAATTCCTGGGCTCCATCTGCACCAGCCAGAACTTGCCGTGTAGCCAAAGCCATCTCACTATTGGTGGTGATGAGTTTGTAGTTAGCACAAGAAGATGAGAACCAAGTTTCTGAATTCTACTTCAAGTACTATGATTGATTTGCTAAATGAATTTGGTAAAGTGTCAAATATTTGTAAATTTCTTGCTTCTTTCACTCTTGTGTGAATAGACTCTAAAGTGGTCACCTCATGAAATTTACTCTTATTGTTCAAGTTCTTGTATAATTCTATTCCATTGAGAGTGGGCAGAATTGTGACTTGCTTCTAAGAATATAGAAATTTTTTGATATTCACAACCATCGTAAAACAAAGACTTATATTTTTGATATTTATTTTATATATTTAAATGCCATTTAACAAAGAAAAATCAACCAAAAAATTGAGTTCGCGTGTCATCTTTGACATGCGTGTCATAGGTTCGCCATCACTGGCCAACAACCTGAGTAAGCTGGGAGGCAGATCCATCACCACTCAAGCCTCCAGATGAGAAGTGAGCCCCAGCTGACACCTCAATTGCATTTTTGCAGAAGACACAGTTAAGACAACTTCTGACCCACAAAAATTGTAAGATAATACATGTGTTGTTTTAAGCAACAATATATAATGAATACAACTTTAATTCAAATAAATACAAAAAATTACAATGTACACTTCAGTAAATGATATAGAAGACATTTTAAATCCCTAAACCACCAACAAGGATCGTATAGTTTGTATGGAAAGATTAAGCAAAGTTATTGTATGATAAGTGAACATTACCCAGGGCAGTTCAAAAAAGGTTGCCAAATAAATGAGGTGGGCTTAAGTGCCCTAGGGGCACTGTAGGAAGAGAGATGACTGGGTCCCAGGAAGAGTTTATGATGGAAATAGAGCTAGTTCCACAGTTCTGGCAAGACGGATAGGGCTTGCTCTGGCAGAGATGAGGAGTAACACATTTGTGGCTCAAGTACCTCTGTTAGAAAATGGTGAACACACCCTGATCTCTGTAGAATGAAAATGCTCTTTTCTATGGGATCAACCATTCTATGGTCCTACAATTATATGATCTTGGCAAGTTATTTTATTATCTCAACCTCAATTCCTGCTGTTGTAATACAGAAATAATTGTATCTTTCTCATTAGGTTGTTTTGAAAGTCAAATGAGGAAAAAGGATTAAAGTTCTTAGTACACATAAGCATCTGATACATGTTAGCTCTTATTATTACCAACTGGACTGTTAATACTTATTGGAAGAAGAGAGCACATTTTAATAGTGAGCTCTCTTTCCACCAGATCCTTCAGCCAGCTCAGAGGCGAGCGAAGAGTCTCAGACTCTCCCAAACTGGACCATTCCCAAGAAATGGTGCCTTTTAGCCATCCACTCCTGCTTCCTGACTTGTTAGGTGTTTTGTATGACAATGGAGATCCCCTGTACTAAACCATGAGTGACAAAGGCCTATTTCACCTTCTTAACTTGCACCAGGTCCAAAGTAAATCCTCCTGAAGTGGTTTTGTTTTTTGTTTTTGTTTTTTTAGTGATGATTAGGCCAGCATCTCAGGAGGCTGAGGGGGGTGGAGGGGAGGGGAGACATTTTTCAAAATTCTAGCTTCTATCCTGTGTCCTTTGAAATGTTTTGCTTGAGATTCCAGGATTTAATCCCACCTTGTCCAGCCTCAGGGGATTTTCCTAGCCCAATTAGTACGGATAGTTCAACTTTTTTCCCCAACATATCCCTCACTTACCACTTGCACATTACTCTCTTCTTTTCTTTTAGAATCCACCTTGAGATTCTCCCCATTTTGAAATTCCATTTTAAAATTCCAAAATCATTACTAACCACAGTAATGATTCCTTGTTTGCAAGTGTTTCCACAATAACCAATTGCTATGATCAATAATGACAGCAATAACCCGAGGAAGTCCCATCAATTTGTATTTTTGCAAGCTGCCAACTATCTCCATGGAGAGAGCATGCAACACCTCTATCATACTAAAAAGTCAAATTTAGAATGCATTACATCTATTGGATATTTATAAATATGAGGCATGTGTGAGTCTTCTGGTTAGCTGATGGAATTTACAGATCTTCCCTGTTGTTCAGCGCTGAGACTGGAACAAAAGTCCCCAGGAGTTTACTGGAATATTCACATATGGTTAGATATTACACATACATTTGGCATCTTGGTATATTTGAGAAGCAGTGTGTCTTCACACAGACAATTGGCATCTGGCTTGAATACTCAAAAGTAGGGAGGGAAACAGAGATGCCAATAAGAAATCAAAAGAAAAGAGGACACGGACAACGGCTTTTCTCTCAGCCAAAAGGGAAATGGAAACACTCCAGCTCAATCAGATGATCAGCTGCCCAAGTCCGAAAATGTAATGTGCCCTCAGGGTACTTTTACCTAAAATTAATCCAGACCGTTGTTTCCTTCAAATAAATAAAAAAGATCTGAACAACAGAGGTGATTTATTTTAAGAATCAAAGTCTCTGGGAGGAGGATGTGGTGGAAAAGGCTTGAGTTCCATCTGCATAACTTACCCGCTGTGTTTTTTTGGGCAAACGGTGTAACCTCTCTGCACATTGGTTTCCTTGTTTGTAAAATGGGAACAGACACCTACAAGACATCACTGTGATTCAGAACAAGGTCAGGGAATGGATACACTCTTATAAAATATTAGTATTACTGGCTTCATTGGATCATTCTGTAAGTAAGTAGGGTATACATTATAATTAATTTCAAAATCATTACTAACCACAGTAAACATTTTTGGGGTCTCCCTTCTTCTGGGAACTTGTGCCTCAATTCTCCCCTCCAGCTTCCCCAGACTAGACTTCATCAGTAGTGTGGGAACCACCATATTAGTATAGCATGAGTTCAGCCTGGTCCCAGATGATTGGGACAATGTTCCTGAGGCTTAGCCATATTCTGGCCCTTAGATATGTGAAATAACCCCCATATTCATATAGCCAATCCCATGTAGCAATTTTTTTTCTCAACCTGTTCAAACTGGGTTTCTGTCACCTACAACAAAAAAGATTTCTAAAATGATATGGGAGACAATAATGATTAAGGCTCCACAGAAATGGAGAGAATTTTAAAATGGGGAGAATATCAAAAGGCAAGAAAAGTAATGAATCAGAAATGAGACTACCTAGATATCTGGTTACAGCTATTGAAATACCAGCATTTGTGACTTACTAGTCATGTTACTGGGCAAATCACAATCTTGACCCTAATGTATAAAATGGAATTGATTTGAAATGCTCATAACCCTTCGAGTACAAATGTGATCCTATCTCTTATTTCAGCAAATATAGTTAAAACTAACTCAAGAATCCTATTCTGGCTCGGTCTTCCACTTCACCTTCCCCTGCATCGGCTGAGAATCCCAGGAGGCTTAAAAAAACCAAAGGGAGGGTCTCCCAACTTTCAATCCAAAGCATGTAAAAAGTGCCATAGGTTGGCGTGGCCCCTGGAAAGAGGGGAAAACTGCCAGTAGCACTACTCCCTTGCCAGTAGTGCCAGGCACACACTCGGCTAGTACCTTCCAAAGTCCCTACTGCCCACAGGCTCCATGCCCAGTCTGGTACAGATGCCCATTTTGTCCAGACCCACAACCACATCTTTCTTTCCAATCCCAAAGATCACCTCAAAAGTCTGATTGCTTTCCTTTTCAATCTCTGGAATTAAAAAAAGGGATGGGGGGGGGACGGGTGCTTCTTCCACTTTTTCCTGTGATTCTGGTGCTACCATGTACCATCCTTCCTCATCCCACCTCTTCCTCAGAGTAGCTACTTGATCTGTCTTCCTCGCTGAAGTGTCTCCACTTCACTTACCCTCCCTCCCCACTTCCTGGAGAAGAGGAATTGGAAACTCCTCACGCCGTTCAGAGCTTGTTTTCCTTCTAAGACAATGAGTTCCTTGGGAACTGGGAGAGCATTTTTCTTTTTCTTTTTGTCTAACCATACCCACCATTATTATCACCCAAAACCTAGCCAGTGCCAAACACATATTTCACTCTTAAAAGTGTTCATCAAAGGTAAAACTGCAAGATCTTTACCAAAGAAGAGGATTGGTTTGGCCCTGATGTTCCTCCAGCTCTCACCTCCCACATCAGGCCATGGTGGGGCTCACTGCTCAAGGGCAGAGGTCAGGCCTCTTGCTGAGGGCAGAGAGGTAAGCTATGCTACCTCCCCTTGCATTTGTTTTTGGCATCAAATTGGAACAAAGAAGCATGAAACAGAGGGAGGATGTATGGTGGACTCACATGATGAGCAGTGTCTATTCTCATCATGATTTTCAAGAAGAAATTAGAAAGGACAATTCTGTGCCTCCTTTTTAATAACATTTTGCATTCAGGTTTGACTCTCCATGTACCTATTTTATCCACTACTCTTACCCAGGAAAATTTGTTAACATCTTATCTTTGGCCTTGGTGTCATCACTGTAAGCAAAGAGCTTAAAATAAAAGGTTGGATCATACAGACATTATAGAATCCTTTGGACCTGATATAAAGTTTCCATATCATTTTACATCCATCAGAAGTGAAAATTCTGGAGCTATCATATATTCATGAATATAAACCTGGCTTTTGTCTTCCCTCTAAAACTATTCTTCAGAATGAGAGAAGTATTGTATATGGAAGTCCTAACAAAGTTGCTAATAATACAAGGTACTTTCTCAATTGTTTTAGTTTGAACAGCAAAGTAATGTTGACTGAAATTACATCTCATAATGTTTATAGAAGTCACCTGAAATAATTCATTTTTAAAAATGAAATGGATGGCAAAGAAACTTAATACAGATTTAGCATTGTAAGCAGGCTTTTTGAAAATAACTTTATAGTAAATGATTATAATATAGAAATTACAAATAGAATAAAATTTCAGTACCAGCATCATACACAAAATCAAACAATATTATGACTCAAATAGTTAGGTGAAGGTAAAGATAATATTGTTTGGAAAACTTTGACAGGTGATTCAAACATTCTTCTAGTGGTAAAAAAAAAAAAGGCTAATAGACTAATGCTGAAGATGTAGGTGTGGTATTATTAGTGAACTTGTTTCATGAAATGTAAGGGTGGAAAAGAAGCATTTCTAAATCATATACTATTTTATATTAATATGTCAATTCTAAAATGAATATATTTTTTTATTTAAAATATATGTAGGCAACTAATTAATCAATCACACATTATAGATACAAATTACCTATTTTAGCTAGCCCTAAAAGAGTTTTGTATTCAAGCTGGCCACAAAATTTATTTTATTATCTTTTCATGGAAAATGGCTTAACACTTTGGGTTTTTTCATATTAATACATATACAACATATCAAAATTAAGAGAGATTTAATTATGTGAGGCAATATACATACATTCATGTATTCCTGAAGGGCAATCAAATGACAGGCTCTAACTATGTATAACCTAAGGATTCACCACCAAGTTTCTAGCAATGAGAAGTAACTCCTAAAAGAGAGAGTCTCAGAAGCAACTTCTCAGTAAGTTTCATCCTACGCAAGAAGCTGCCTGATTTGCTGACCTCTCAACTGTCTGGCACATAGCTGGCACTCAATACATATTTGTGAAATTATTGGCTGCCAAATGCCTACATCCTCTCAATTAATTAGTAGTTTAAACTCGTATTTCTTATCCACTTTTTTAAATCCCCTTTTTGAAAATTTCTTAGACTACTGAAACATCAAGCAGCAAAATGGTATAGGCATCTGTTTATGGAGGTCCATTTGACAAATAGGGACACTGATCCTCAAATAAACACCAATGTAAGGGACTGGCACATAGATATTAATATTCCTTAGTAGGCTCCTATTAATTATACTGTTCTCCAACTTGCCCTGCCCCCACCCTTTTAATCTTGTTTCTAAATCTCTAACAAGAAGGGTAAAGATAAGAGGTGATTACAACAATGTCAGGGGGAAAGACAGAGAATCGCTGCTGAAGAAATAAGCAGGTTAGGGCCGGAATGTAATAGGATTGCACAATAACTGTGTCACAGGGTAGGCTTTTAAAAAGCTCAAACCTTTATGGAACCTGAAGTAACCACCATTCATTTCTTTGTATTACAATAAGTCCTCTGAAGCATCCTCTTAGTTAAAAGGCAAGTAAGACAACAATGCTGGAAACAGAGAAGGCAGCAGGAAAAACGGAAGACTAAATATGAGATGGACTGACTCCAGAAAAGAAGCCATAGACAGGAGTCCACAGGAGCCCAGCAGGGCAGTTGAGCACAGGGCATTGTGGACATCACCCATTCACGGGGTGGCCAGGAGTCAGAAATGACTCCACGGCAAGTAACATACACACATGCCTAAGAGGAATATTTCTAATTCACATTGACAAATCTTCAGGATTTAAATAGCACCAAAGGCAAAGAGAAGTGAAATTCTAAGGAGAGTGGGGAAGTTTGGGGTGGGCAGGAAACATCACAGAGAGAGCTTTCCAAACACTGCGAGGAATAGCTGGCTCAGGGCTGAGCGCCACCTCACTGAGGACCTGAGGGCAGCAGCACAGAAGACATGGAGGCGGGCAAAGATGGGAAGGGAGCAGACACCAAACACAAGAAGTAACTGCCACAAATTATAGACTAGAGGGCAGGGGAAGGGGGTACAGGGGAGCGCTCTGGCTGCTCAATGAGAGGAAAGGACGTCTCCTTTGGGTGGCCTGCGGAGTCCAGAGGTGTGACTCGTCCAGAAAAACAGTGGGGAAACTCCAGATTGGACCACACGCCCTTCCATTTAGTGTTCTGGAAGAAATTTTGAATAATTCTTCAGGTCATTAAAATCCAGGGGAAATTTCAGGGAAATTATCCTACCCAGCACTTTGTAAAACCACTTACCATAAGAATAAACAGAGTTTGGAGATATTTTTTTAAATGGTAAGAGGGATTTTTAAGTGCTCTTCTCCACTTCCTCTCCTTACTGCCCACACACACACCCCTCCCCCGCCCTGCCCCAAGAACACACACATATTGAACTATAAAAGGGGAGAGGGGGAGTCAGGAATAAAGAGCTTAAACAAATTTTAGTCTTCATAAGCCAACTAAATCTCTAGAGTTGAGAGAAGTAGAGTTGAGATGAAGAAATCTTGGTTCAAGTTCAGATTACTTTTTATTTCAACTGATTAAAAGCTTTGAGAATACTCGTGCTTCAGAAATCATTAAAAACAAAGAAAAGGTTCATACTTAATATACATGCAATAAAACAGAAATTGTCATATTTCTTAGACATGTACCATGACATACTTTTGCCCTAAGGTAAGGAAAGCTAAAATGATGTACACTGCTCTTCTTATTCACTAGCTTGGCACACTAAAAATATATTCTCTGGACGTTTGCTTTCTCCTGAGTATTATTTTAAATAATTAGCATCTGTTACTATATGACCTTAATACAGAATGTAGGTCCCGTGAGGTAAGCATTATTTATTGTTGCATTTTAGTAGCTAGTTGGATACCAATAAGCAGGGAGATCACCTTCCCAAGACAAAAGTCATATTCTAACCTAAGTGTCTATTAGAACCCTAACAGTTTTCCCCTAACAATACTATCAGAACATTCCTCTATTTCATATCCATCTCCATCAAAACACATATTTGGGGAGAAATACAAACCCACTCATTTCTTTATCTAGTCACCTTTAGTTTCAATATGTTAACATCAAGTAAAAGTTATGCTGTTTGAAAGAAAGAAAAGTCGGCAAGTTGGAATAATCTGATGAAACAAATAACATTCCCGGTAATTACAAATGATTCTAGCCATTGACTGTGGTTATAAACCCCAAGCTTATATCTGTAGCAGTGACTCACTGCCTTGAATTCTGTTCTCCAAAATTTAGCCTTTCACATCTCTGATATACTTAACCTCTTCTTAAGGAAATTCTCCAAGAAAGTTGGATCAACGTAAGTCAGTTTCATAGTCATACATAATGCAAAATAGCAAGAGACAGATTTCAGATGTGACCCAAAAGTTCTTTAGAGGAGAAATATGATTGTGAGGACATCCTTCAGTGAATAGCCACTGACATCCTACTACATACATAGGACTGTTATAGGTACACTGGAGATACAAAGATTAATAAGACCCATTTTTATTAGAGGTTTAAAGACAAGGCCACAAATAGTAACAATGCCCTATTGCCCAAGATCACCATGCTATCTGGAGTATTTGATGCCCATGAGAAAGAAACTTGAAATCCAATTTACCTGGACTTTTGAAACAGAAGTAGCATGACCTAATAATGTAAGCAAATCAGCTAAGAGTGAGAGGATCTGGGATCTAAACTCAAACTTGTGCCTACTGAGAGTTGGAGATAAGCTGGTGAACAATGTGGGAAACATTAGAGTGATCCACTGAATGGCATTCCATCGTGCAGATCCAGAAAACAGCCTTCTGAAATTATCCAGAACTGATCAGGCCCTCAGGAGATTGAAACTAACAAGAATTAAAATAAACTGAATGGGAAATTAGAATCCCACTTACCAATTTGCACTGAAAACTCAGGTTTTGCCAATGAACCTGGAATCCTATGGGTCTACTGACCCAAAAGAGAGACTTCACTGAAAAACCAAATTATTCTACTCTGCATTTATGAGCTAACTTCTAAGAGAGCGAGATTTACCCCACTGGTTAGATATAGCAAACTTCTCCCTCTGCTGGCTCACCATTTTGTGCAGAAAATCCTTGGCCTGGCAACTAAGTACCTCCATGTCTGATGTAGCTTGACTCCAATTTTATCTTTATTCTTTCTCCGATGCCTGCTTGTAACCCCCCAAAAACCAAGCTCCAATCAAACAAAGTCTGCCATTCATTCCTCAGTAAGCCATGATTTCTCATGCCTTCATGCCTTAACAAATGGCTGATAACACCTAGAAAGTTCTCTTCTTCTCTCCTCATATTCAAGACTTGGATCAAGTTCTAGCAACCCATGATCAGACAGTAATAGAAAAAAATGTGTCCTGTTATCTTCATTAGGGTAACAAATGAAACAATCTTGGCTAGTGTACTGAAGACTGAAGCAGCATCACCCCCTAGTTTGTCTCAAATCCTATTACACTAATAAGAAGAAAGCTGAGCCCTGGCTGGTGTGGTTCAATTGGTTGGAGCATCGTCTTGTGCACCAGAAGGTCGTGGTTCAATTCCCAGTCAGGGCACATGCCTAGGTTGTAGGTTTGATCCCAGTCAGGGCGGATATAGGAAGCAAACAATCGATATATATCTCTCTCACATCAGTGTTTCTCTCACTCTCTCTCCCTTCCTTCCTCTCTAAAATCAATTTTTAAAAAGAAGAAGAAGATCATGCTGGAGGCAAGCCAAGGTGCTTTTTTTCCCCCCTAAAACCTTTATAATCCTTTAAAAAATATCTTTATTGTTGAAAGTATTACATATGTCTGCTTCCCCGCCCCCCCCCCTTTAAACCCCTCCA
>NW_005354291.1:5855217-5855856 GCF_000412655.1 Myotis brandtii | reverse complement strand
AGTTTATTTTGTTAATTATATTCCACATATGAGTGAAATCATGTGATAATTGTCTTTCTCTGACTGCTTATTTCACTCAGCCTGATACTCTCCAGGTCCCTCCATGCTACCTCAAAGGGTAAGAGATTATTCTTTTTTACTGCTGCACAGTATTCCATGGTATAAATGTACCACAGCTGTTTTAGCCACTCATCTACTGATGGGCACTTAAGCCCAAGGTGTTTTGTAAATACCAGGGAGAGGCACTTTGGCAAGTCCTGGGGCTTCACAGGATGCTTCCTGACCAAGATCATGTGCCATTAGTAGGTGAGGCCCAGGACAATGGTAGAGGTTTGGTGGTGAGTGGAGTGGGAGAGCTGTGTAAGCAGATAGAACAGCACGGGAAAAGGCTCAGAGATAGTGTAACAGGACAATCAAAGGGTCTGGGCTGCCTGTCACTACTTGAGCCAATTCAGCAGAGACAGGTTTGAATCATATAAGTGTTTATTATAAATAATAAACTCATATTAAATAAATATGAGTGTGTATTCCTATACTGCCAGCAGCATGGGAGAGCAACAGGTCATCCACAAAAATCTGCTTTGCAGCCCCCTATAAGCCAGCTGCTTATCTGTGGTAAAACAAAGATTACATAGGGAA
>NW_005354291.1:5852894-5854032 GCF_000412655.1 Myotis brandtii | reverse complement strand
TGTTGGGGTCCAACCCCAGCAGGTCCAGGGGTCCCCAAAGGTGTGGACGAAGTCAGCAAAGAAGGAATGACATGGAGACAGCGTTCAGTTGATCAGCAGCCTAGCCAGGATCTCTAGCCAGGTTCTCCAGCCAAGTTCTGTCAATATATTTCTTTAAAAATTATTCATGAGAATGTTTAAAAATTGGACCCCTAGTACAATGCTGTTGGAAATGTAAAATAGCAGGGCCACGTTGGAAAAACGTTTTTGGCAGTTCCTCACCATGCTAAGCATAGAGTTATCAGATGACCTAAAAGTTGCACTTCTAGGTACATACCCCCAAAAAACTTGTACACAATGTTCATAGGGGCGTTATTCATAAGAGCCTCAAACCAGAAACAACCCAAATACTCATCAACTGATGAATGGGTAAACAAAATGTGGTATACCCATACACTAGAATATAGCATACATAAAACTTTAAAATGTTATGCTAAGTGAAAGAAGCCAGTCACAAAAGACCAGATATTATGACTGCATTTATGTGAAATGTCCCCCCACCCATAGACATATCCCTGGAGGCATATCCATACAGAAAGCAGATTAGTGACTGCCTGGGGCTAGGGCTGGAGGACAGGGAGGGGGCACTGGGAAAGAGAGGCGACTGTTTAATGGGTATGGGTTTAAAGTCCTACGATTGGCTCCTCTCTGGGGGGCGTGGCTAGACCCTGGGGGCGTGGCTGGACTCCTGGGCGGGACACAGAGGCCCATGCTGTAGAGGCTATTACACCTGGAGGCATGGAGGAGTGCGCTTGCCTCTGCGGCGTGGGCTCTTCACCGAGATGTCGGTGTCGTCAGAAGCGCCAGCGCCCAGCTGAGACGGCAGCAGCCCACGGCAAGCCGGCCCCGGCCCCCGCAGAAAAGCAAGTCGAGGCAGACGCGGCAGTGCGGTGCTGTGCGGGGAGTGGAGGAATCGAGAGCCCCATGGCTCCCCCGCACTGCTCGCTGCAGGACCTGCCGGTGGAGATGCTGGTGGAGATCTTCGCCTCGCTTCCCGGCACCGACCTGCCCAGACTGGCCCTGGCCTGCACCAAATTCCACCACATCCTGCAGATCGACAGCATCTGGAGATGGCGCTGCCGGGAGGAGTTTGGCGTTC
>NW_005354291.1:5834562-5852845 GCF_000412655.1 Myotis brandtii | reverse complement strand
ACTGCTGAATGTCGTGGTGGACGGCTTATGCATTACTGGTTGGACGTACAGGCCTTCCCTTAACACCCATGAGGATGGCCCACTGCAATTCAAGCCCTCGTTCAGAATTCGCCTGACGGAGAGGAAATCAGCCACGGTGGAGTGCATGGAAGGCCTCCACCGCAGGCCCCACAACCACCACATGCAGATTCGGAAGGACAGGTTCAGCATCCAGTGCAACAAGACAGACCACCTAACGGATTCACCCACGCGGCTTAGGGGAGAACGGGGGCTGGTGCTGGTGCAGGAGGACAGACAGGTGTATGACTGGCTGACCTACCGCCGCCTCTACCTCCCGCCACGCCACCCGGACGACCTCATCAGGCCAGGCCTCTTCCAAAGCAAATACCAGATCTTCAGACTAAAGAAGATTGCCATGCTCAGCTTCCATGGGAAGTATGCCAGGGTCACGAAGATCATGGGAGAGTCCATCGCGATGTTAGAGATCCACCTCAAGCGCCGCATCCAGCTGCGAGATGGCGAGATCTTCCGCAACTTCAACGAGCTCTCCCGCGTGGTCCAGGAGATTGACGAGCAAGTGTTCCGGGAGCAGCAGCAGCAGCAAGAAGAAGACGGGACTGAGGAAAGCCAGGGCCATGGCTGGCAGAGCCCTGCCCAGCCCAGCGTCGGGGAGTCCGGGGCTGCAGCTTCGGAGGAGCAGCCTGTCCCGTTTGTTCCGCCTGCGAACGTGCTCGCAATAGAACAGAACTACCCCCGAACCTGCAGGATGTGTTTCTATGGCGTGGACACTGTTGAATCAATTGTTGACACAGTTACAAAACAATGCAAAAACCACGATTCTTTAAAGCAAAAGGAAAAAACAAAAACCAATATTGTAATAATCACTTATCAATATTAAACAGGGCCAAAATTTTGATAGTTTAACGCAGCGATTTTCAACAAGCGTGCCACAAGAATTTTAAAAGCATCAATACCTGACTACTTAGTCGGGGCACTGACCTCCTTTCCCATAGATTGTCAAAGAGATGACAGCAGCCAATACAACAATAACTGTCCAGTGTGAATGAACCAAAATTATACCAGATCAGCAAAAAACAGAACATATTTTTTGGTGTGCCACAGAATTTCAGTAATTAGTTCAGGTGTGCCATGAAATAAAAAAGGTTGGAAATTGCTTGTCTAACAGGCAAATCTGGGACGAAGAGAGCATATGTGAGTATCTGATAGCATTTTTCTTCTGTAAGTATGTATGACATTAGGTAATTTTTCCTTATTGATTTTGATAATACATAAAATGCAGGTTTGACAATATTTGTAAAATTGAAAGTAACTACTAGTTGGACTAAAAATAACATTCTAGGAGGGGAAAAAACAAAACGTGGTCTCATAAAGCTAATGTTATGAAGTAAATATCAAAGAAACAAAAAATACAAAGCAAAATAATAATAATAACACAGATAAGGCAAAAATAAGAACAAATCAGGTATGAGATAAAGATAAATGGATTCACCCAGCTGGGGTTGCTTAGTGGTTGAGCATCAACCCCTGAACCAGGAACTCACAGTTTGATTCCAGGTCAGGGCACATGCCCCGGTTTCAGGCTCGATCCCCAGTGAGGGGCGTGCAGGAGGCAGCCCATCAATGATTCTCATCATTGATGTTTTGATCTCTCTCTCCCTCTCCCTTCCTCTCTGAAATCAATAAAAATGTAAAATTTAACAAAAAATATAAAAGATAAATGGATTTGACTTCTATGTCAAGAAAGAAAGCTTAGCCTTATGTTACCTGCAACAACTACACCAAGCGCTCTCCCTGCCATGAGCACACTGACGCCCTTCTGCCCTGTCAGGGTGCATCTCCTAGACCAGGGGTCCTCAAACTTTTTAAACAGGGGGCCAGTTCACTGTCCCTCAGACCGTTGGAGGGCCGGACTATAGTTTAAAAAAAAAACTATGAACAAATTCCTATGCACACTGCACATATCTTATTTTGAAGTAAAAAAACAAAAAACGGGAACAAACACAATATTTGTATTTGCATGTGGCCCTCGGGGCCTTAGTTTGAGGACCCCTGGGCTAGGGCTTTGTTTGTTTTTTTTAATCCTCACCCGAGGATATTTTCCCATTGATGTTTAGAGAGAGTGGGGGAGAGAGGGAAAGACAGAAATAATGGATGTGAGAGAAACACATCAGTTGGTTGCCTCCTGCCCAAGCCCGGACCAGGGCCAGGCTGGGTAGGAGCCAGCAATTGGCGACCCTTTAATAACAGTTCCTCATGTTGTGGCGACCTCCAATTTCATTGTTACCAATTGAACATAATTAAAGCATAGTGATTAATCACAAAAACAATATGTAATTATATATGTGTTTTCCGATGGTCTTAGGCGACCCCTGTGAAAGGTCGCTCGACCCCCAAAGGGTTGCGACCCACAGGTTGAGAACCCCTGTTCTATGCCATCCAAACCCCAGATCTGCCCTTTTCTTTCTCCTCTATTTCCTCTATTAAATGTATGGATGAGGCTGGGTGGTTTAGATCTTTGAGGTCCTTTCCAGAGGGAAAGACTGAACTTACTTTTCTTTCTTGGCAGTGGGACTGTCTGTAAATGTAACCAGCCCTGTAACACGTCTCTCAGGGGTTAAAAAATATGATCGTCTAATTACCACAAAAACAATGTGTAATTATATATGTGTTTTCCGATGGTCTTAGGTGACCCCTGTGAAAGGGTCGTTCGACCCCCAAAGGGATCACGACCCACAGGTTGAGAACCGCTGTCTTAGGCCTTTCCATCTGCAGGTCCAGGCTCTATCCACTGAGCCAAACCAGCTAGGGCTGAGCATGTCTTTTTAAAAAGAAAGAAAGAAAAAGGAAAGATCCTAAAATTAGATAGCGGTAATTGTTAGATTGTACAACTCTGAATATAATAAAAACCATTGAATTGTAAAAATAAATAAATTAAATAAACAAATAAATAAATAAAAGAAGAAAAAAGCTTCTACTGGTCTATAAACTTCTCATCCTACATACTTATATTGGAATTAATTATCTTTATAATCAATATATCTTAACATTCCAAATACAAAGCATATAGAGAGTGTACAATGAAGAGAAAATCTTGTAGGAGTGAAGGAGAGTCAATAGTATTTACTTCTGCCTCTCAGGTGTCTGAAGTTCAAATTAAGCAATGTTAACATGCTAGGATAAATTAATAATTTCGTATGTGTTTTTATTCTATCAGATAATTCAGATTTATGACTGACCAAATGTAAAGATAACTTACAAAACTCTCAAAATTATATTTGGGCTTGTACAGAAATAATGTAATACCTTCCTAGGAAAATATAGCCCTCTTTCTACTGCCATTAAATAAGCAATATGGAAAATACTTCATAAGTAAGAAACAGTTCATGGGGTGGATTAAAATATTCCTTTTCATATAGACAAATTCAAATACTTAAGAGACTTGAGTGAGGGGTCCCTAGGACACTGAGATAAACATAGAAGTCCTGCTCCATTTCTAGAACTGTGTCATTTAGTTCCACCAAGACTGGCAGAGTTCACATACTTTCTGAGTCAAAAATTAAGAGTATTTCATTTTTACATATTTGTGAGAATTCCAGTATCCAATTGATCAGCCAGCAAATAAATCTTTAGAAGCAGAACCACTGGATTGGTCAAAGTTCCTGACATTTCTAGAAATAGCCATGACAGATGCAGGAGTTCACCGTTGCTATGGGCTCCAAATATTTTAACAAAAATAAAGAAATAAGCATATATATTGACCACTGAGGAGAGCAAAAGACCCCAGATTATATTCACCGAGTTCCTCCTTCTGACAAAGTTAGAAAACCAGGTGTGGTATTTGAATTACAATTAAAACTAAAATCTACACAGAGAATTCAACCACTATGAGCAAGTAATTATGATTAATCATACCAAATAAAGTTTTATAAGACTACGTAAAACCTGAATCATCTGAATAACTACCTTAACTGGCCATTTCATATTTCTTACACAGCTCCTTAAATTTTGAAATCATATGATTGTATATAACTTATATGTTTATTAGGACCCATAAATGTAGGTGATGAGTTATTTTTAACTCTTCTGAATAGTTGGAACACATGGGATATGAATTAACAAGTTAATAAGTTAGAATTTGAGCAAACTGAAAAGATTTCAAGATATTAAATGAATTTCCATATGGTCATTTTAAGGCCAGAAAATATTGAAGAAAAGCAATCAGTATGTCATCAAGATACACAATATTCTTTAGACTGAGATATAACTGTTTGAGTTTTACTATTTTAACACAAAAGAAGGCAACTAGTGCTCCTTAGGCTTCCATGAAAACAATCAAGTTGCCACAATAGATAACCACACAGTTCAGCATTGAGGACTCACACAATCCTACGCAGGTCATACTTGACCCGGTGCACCCTAGAGATGTTTCCCCAAATAGCTCCCCAGAGCACATCTCTTTCAAAGGAAAGCTTTGGAAGGGAAAAAAAAAAAAAAGAGGCTGGATTTAGATGCTGTTTCTCATATTAACAGATGGACAGCCACACCCCACATGTATGAATTAATTCTCTCTTGACATGGTTTAATCACAGAAATCCCACAGATGACTGCCAGGATGGACCATTATTATGCGCTAAGGATGCCTTGTACTAAGCATTAATATTACACAGAATCCAAATTTCAAAAGAGATGAACTGACTCCATGAGACCAAGTTTACATCGGAACATATGGATAAATGCTGCTACCAATGGCCCTATAAATCAGCGAATTGCTTCCAGAGAAGACTTTATCTTAGTTCAACACTAAATGTATTTATTTGTATATGTATACCTATCCTTCCCTTAAAAAAATTTTTTTTGAGATGACAAGTTTTCAATTAAAACAAATCTAATCTGATCAAGCTCTACTTTTACAGTATGGTTTCTCCAGTAAATTCCAATTTTCGTAAATGATAATTCAACCAATTATCACAAAATATATGCTAGGCACTGAGAAGTAGTCTTGCCCCAAAGAAGCTTCCCACCTCCATGGAGAGACAAGTAAGAAAGGATTGCCATGGAAACTAGAAATTATAACATAACAAGTCATACAGTGCAGCCAGAAGTAGAGAGACAAAGGAAAATATTTAGGCCACCAGGGAGTTGGGGGTTAAAAGAGTTCAACAAGGGGAAACATGTCTGAACATCTTGGAGAACCCGCTGAAATTTGACAAGTAGAAATGACCAACCAGAGGGGGTTGGGGGCAAGAGGCACATGGCCAGCTAGAGCAAATAGCCCGTGCACACCCACCGAGGCATGAAACAGCACAGCATGCTCAACAAACAGTTGTTGAACTGGCATTGTATTTACACATAGAACAGTTGTGTTAATATATTCTATAATTTCCTTATAAATAAACTTTGCATGAAAGCCACATTGCTGCTCTTCCCCATCTTAAATGGGTGGGTGTGATGGAAATCCCATGAATTTTCTTAGAAATTTTGCAAGATCATGCAAAAACACATTCTAGTGGAAAGTTACAAACACAATTACAGCAGACATAAATTCAGAAATGACTTACAGTTGAACTTAAATGAAGAGGAAGCCCCCTCCAATTTATATCTTTTCCATCACCCTTGGATTTCAGGGTTAGCATTTTATTCAATAGTTTATTCAGCAGCACCAGGAGGTAGAAGTTTTTCCTGCATGCACAGTGCAGAGGTTAGAACTTTGGACGGACCTGAGAGTTAATCTTGTCTTTGTTTCTCAGGAATTATGTGGCCCTGGGTAAATGTTTTTATCTTCTCAAGCCTCAGTTTCCTTGTGTATAAAACAGGGGTTATACTAATACATGCCCCAAATGGATAGTCTGACAATTAAATGAAGTTCTATCTAAAGATCTTTGCAGAGAGCCTGGTATGCAGTAAGAGCTCAATAAATAATTTTAAAATAAGAACAAAATAAGGCAATACATTGGTCTGTAATGCAAGCAAAACTAGGAATTTATGCAATTATCCAAATAATTGAGAACGAATCCTCATTCTTGAGACATAACCAGCTGGTTTAGATATAAAAATGATGTGGGTTTCAGATGAAAATGGTTCGGGATTTGATTTTCCTAACAGCGACAATTCTTTTTCCTTTTAGCCTATAGGGCCAACCTCAACTTCTGATCTCACTAAAAACTGCCTAAACTTCTTGGATGTTTGTTGTCCCATTTAACTCTGTTGTTAAAAGATACTTATATTGTTTCCTATAAATAGATGTCCAAAAGAAAAGTACCTACACACCAAAGGATGTGGTATTGAGATATTTGAGAAGCCTGAAGCTCATAAACAGCATGGCACACTTACAATAGCTGGTGGAAGCCCACACACAGGAGCAGTTCCCATGGACTCCGTGATATCTTAGCACTGTCCCCATTGACTGGCTCATCAGTTGATGGTACAGCACAGTGTTTTTCAACACTGGCTGCATGTAAAAACCACCTGGGGCCCCTTTTAAATTCCCTTGTGTCTTCTGGTGGAATTGGTCTAGGCAGCAGCCTTGGCATCTGTATTTTTAAATTCCCCGTGTGATTTAAATGCTCATCCAGTATTGAAAACTACTAGTGTGGCATAACGTCCACTTATAATTTGGAAAACAAGAGAGGAATAAAAGGAAGTACTTGTTATAAAATACTTAAAGATGTTTGTGTGTTTTTTTAAATAAATTACAAGTGGGAAATAATTTGTCATTAAATGCCTTTTGTTAAATTTAATTCAATTAAACTATAATTTTTACTGAACACTTATTATGTACACTATACATTGTGCTAATAACTGTCAGGAATATTTTGAAAAGTCAATTCCCTTTTTGGCAGAGGGAAAAATCTGATTAGGAAGACATTTACACACAAAAACATGATTAGCGATAACTATAACACAGTAATATGAACAACTGAATAGTCTGATTCTAAAGCTCTGAGAAGATCAGGGAAAATGGCCAAGGTGGCTGGGATTTCTGGGGAATACTTCAAGGAGGTGGCGGGACACAAAGGTCTGAAAGCAGCGAGGTTTGTAAAAGAGAAGAAAGAGTAAGGACTCAGCCTTTCTTTTTGGGGATGTACATTGGGAAGAATCCCGTTTTCAAGTTAGCTTTCTAGGCAGGCCTACTTTATTGTTACCTAGTTTAAAAGCATGCCCAGCCTGCCCTGGCCTCATCTGGGCTCTTCTTTGTTCATAATTCAGAACCTGTGTAGGATGTGAGTAAGCATGCCCCATGATTAAATGACAGCCGTAACCACTTTCTGCAAAGGAAAACTCTCCAAGATCACAAATCTGTAGAAATTAGATGTTTGTAAAACTCTTAAACTTATTTCATTTTCACTCACTACCCAAGTGGGTTTCCTGGCTTTTTTTTTTTTCCCTTTGGCTAATGTTCTTTAGTTTACCATTGGTCTTCATTCTACCATTTTGGTCCCTGGTTGTGTCCTCCCTTTAAAATGTTGGCAGCATTTACTTTAAAGTAAGTTTTAATATCGGTTGAGAATTTTTCTTCTTTCATTTGCAATTTGTGGTTGGGAAGTGATCTGCTTTTTGTTTCAGGTTGTTTTAATAGTTTCCAATATAATATTCCTTCTTGCACTCCAGTGGGTTCATTTACAAAACACTTAATGTTATTTGTGTCTTTGAAGAACTATATTCAGTGAGAACAAAAGTGAGTTCCTTCACAGAGCTTGTGATGGTTTGTAATTGGCAAACTACTAACATGGCCAGGTTTATGAACTAATAAAGGGAAGGAAACTTTCGGATGTTTACTCTTTTCTTTCTATTCACTAATTTATTCATTCAACAAATGTTTATTGAAACATCTTCTCTATGTGTCAGGCACCACACTAGGCACAGATAAGGCTCAGCCTCTGCCTCCAGATGATGTAATTCTTTGGGAGGAGGGTATGGAGAGGAGACAGAAAAATAGAGAGACAAAAACACAATGTGAATAATGTCACGACAGAGGTATGCACAGGAAGTTATGGGAAGCCCAGAGGGAGGGGAAGCTCATCCCTAAGTGGTGGGGCAACTCTAGTAAAAGCATAGGGTTTTAGCTGCACAAATAAGAGAGAAAAAGTCACGTCATACAGAGGAAGCAGTTTGTACAAAGGCCTAAAGTCACAAGATAGTATGAAGCTTAGAGTATGGAGGAAGTGACCCAAGATAAGACTAAAGAGATGAACAACAACCAAATATGAAAGATCTGGTAAGTGGCGCCAAGAGGCATGAACTTAACTGTATAAAGAACGCGGACTTACTGAAGTGCCGTAAGTAAGAAGATGAATGATCTGGCTTAACATGGCTGTGGTTTGGAAAATAGAATGAAAACAGGGAGAATAGAAGAAGTAGATGCAGTAACCTAAGTGAGAAATAAGACTGTGAACCAGACTAATAGACATTTTTATATAGTAAAGGGGATGAATTTGAGAGGCAGTAGGAGGTAGAACTGACAGAATACATAGATGATTTGAGGAGGATATACTAGTATATGGAAATGGGGAAAAGGCCGGCAGACAAGCATAATGTCTAGGTTACTAGCTTGTAATGTCTAGGTTTCTAGCTTGAACAATTGCATGGATATGATGCCACTACCTAAACGTTCCTCTCTTATACTCAGTGTGGCTTAAGTAAGTTTTGCCCAGAACTAAGTTAAACAAATGGGTGTAAGTAATAATGAAAGTTTAAATGATTCATTCATGATTCAACGAATAAAATGGGCAAAATTTCATTTGTGGTTATAATATTTGGATGATATCTGAATGGAGTACTTCTTAATTTGAGTCTATTACTTTTAAATAAATCAGCACAGGAAGTAGAGACTGGAAAATGTACCCTTTTGATATGAATAATCTAAACACATTTTCCTCTGCTTATTAAAATCATAGACCTCTGATATCCCTTCTCATCCGTTTGTTTAACCTCTGAGTCCAGAAAAGAGGCAACAGGCAGACATCAGCTTGACCATAGCCAGGATGTCAACTGACTAAAGAATCCCATTGGGTCAAGGATTGGTCTATAGATTACTGATTCTGTGGGCCTTCATATGTACATGGCAGACCCTGAGGCATATTTAGGGTCACAGGGAGCAGCCTTTCTCATATTAAATATGCTATGCTACCTCACATAGCAAACATTTTTCTAATGTTTGATATGTTTAGAAGGCAAAAAAATTTGAAATGGCAAGAAACCAAAGAAAAAATGGTAAAAGGGCCTAGCCCTCAAATGAAATAAGAATGGATAGAACTATCCATTTCATGAATAATGAGTCTGGAGCACTTCCTGGCATATGCTCACTGGTACTATGTGTCAGAAACCAAATCAGTTTCCTGTCCTACTGGAATGTGCAGGCTAGTAAAAAAAGACATTTAACCAATGACTAAAGTTTGCTGAAAATTCAGAAAATAAACCAGAAGATATGAAATTCCAAAATGGTAAAAAAAAAAAAATGAAATAAGAGTCTCTTGGCTCATTTCTAGAACACTGAGACACCTTATATAAAGTAGGCCAAAATGGATAATAATAAAAGAATTTTAAAGAACCGTGGACATGCGTATAGACTCATTTCCAAAATGAAAAGCAAACTATAAAATGTGAACATAATAATAATTTGGGGCAAGAGTCTACAGGGTGGCAACCAAGTCTTTAAAGAAGAAAACACATAGTGAATGGTTGATATTACATTATTACATGTATATTGTAATATGCAATTGATATTATAATATATAATATTAAAATTACCATAAAATACACAATAATATATTACTAACATATTACAATACAACATATCGTACCACAATAATATTGTGTATTGTATTACCTGAGTTCAAAGAAACAGAAACAATAGGATATATGTATGAGTCTCACCTCTAAGAGCTGTCATGATACAGATGTCCACTTTTGGTGGTATTGGTATAACATGCAGAACCATCTGTAAATTAGGCTCAAGATCTTTCTTCCCTGCTGATTTGGTTCTAAGGAACTCCACTCGGGGTCATAGGCATGAATTGAGAGTGAGGAGGCAATACAATAGGAATCAGTTTTGAAAGAGTCTGAACCACTTGCTAGAGCATCTTACTAGTGTCTTCTAGACTTGTCCAAGCTCAGTCTCATAGATTTCATTTCAACTTGAAGACAGGTTGTGCTGTACACACCCAACCTTGTGGCCGGATGGGTCAGACAACATGCAATTCATGATGGGAAGCTCAAGCCACATAGTCACATGGTGTCCCATGGTTAGGCAGTCAATCTCTTCATGGTACAGTAACAAGCCAGATGCTGTTTGCGAAAGAATAATTGCTTAACAGAGGAAGGCATAAATCTGCTCTAAAAGCCTAGAGAGCTACTAGCCAGAAGCTCCATACAGCATCCCTATTTGCTACACACACATTGTCAGCGGGTCTGCTGGATCATAAGGCCCAGGTGATGGAGGATCAGGCACTGAGGTCAGAATTGCTGCAGAGACTTCTCTTGCTCTGTTCACACTCAAAACTGGCAGCATTATGGGATAACTCTGCACATAGCTAGGAGTAGTATATTCAAATGTGGTATAAGTGACCTCAAATTTTTCTTTAAAACCACATACCAAGCATTGTACTTTTTTTTCATGGTAGATAATGCAAGGTACAAAACTTATCTTTTACCTTACTCCAGACCATTGAACCCTCAAAACTTCATGGAGGGCATGGGCTCCTGAATTTTTGTGGAGTTATGTCCCACTCTCTTATTTAAATATTTATTATGAGGCATCTGATTTGCTACTTATTGTTCATCAGGTGCAATCGACATATTATGATATATAGGACCAGTATGCACTGGCATTACAATCAGTTTCTCTGCAACCTATATTACAGCAGACAGCAGAATTGACATACAGCCCTACCTGACTCAAGTGTGAAGGTCTACTGTTGGCTGTGCCAGATAAAAGCAAATCTCTTCAAGTTTTCCTTGCAAATTGGTTTGGAGGAAAAGATATTATTCAGGTCAAGAGCTGAATTCCAAGTTCCAGGGCCTGTGTTTATTGGTCCCCAAAGAGCAGGGATGGGGAACCTTTTTTCTGCCAAGGGCTATTTGAATATTTATAACATCATTTATGGGCCATACAACATTATCAACTTAAAAATCAGGCTCCTATATTTGTTCAAACATTTAATTAACTCACCCTTAAAGCCTTGGCAGGGCCAGACCAAATGATTTCATGGGCCTTATACAGCCCACAGGCTGGACGTTCCCCACCCCTGCCATAGAGATACCATATTTGGGATAGTAGCTGCAGTTGGATTTACCACCTGATTAAGTTTATGATTCTTAATAATTATCCAAGATCCAGCCAATTGCTGCATAAAAAAAAAAACAGGTAAATTAAATGGGGATGTGATAGGCATTACTCTGAACCTTTTCAAGTCTATGATGGTGGCACTAATCTTTACAAATTCCTCCAGGGATATGATATTGCTTTTGAATTACTATATTTATAGTAATGGGAAGTTCCAGAAGCTTCCATTTTGTTCTATAATGTCCCTTACTCCATGGGTCAGAGAGCCAATGTGGGGATTCTGACTATTGCCAATTATACATTCCAATTATCCCAATGATACATTCAAGACTGAGGAAATAACCATAGAATGGGTCAATTAACCAACTGGGCTCACTGTGAGTTAACTTGGGCTTATATGTCTGTCTTCTGATCACTGAAAATCCCCATTTGCACTGGTAGGCTACAGTGGGTAGGTTAGGTCATAAGAATTAACATAATTAAGAGTCAGTATCCAGTAATTCCTAGAAGTTCTGGGTATTTCCTTTTTCACATGCACAGTCATCTATCAAATGGCTACAGATCCCTTTAAGAAAAGACAGAAAGATTTATGGCATTTACTTGAAGTGATAACAAAAGGTCCTTCCTCAAGGAGACCTAGACTTCCCTAAAATCAAAAGTCTTTGAATCTGTGAGTTAAGGTCAGGAAACGGTGAATGACCCTTACTCCCCACTGTGGCAGCTCTAGTAGCCTGCCCAGCGACTTCACTCCTAGGGACACTAGGATCAAGTAGCCACCACCAAAGCTCTCTGTAGCCCAACACACTCTGACGATTACTATGTCCCTGCTGCCTTCTACATAAACTTACAATTTCAGTACAAAGAACCCCATATAACGGGGAGAAGAAACATGGAGCTTACTTATCATGAACTGGTACTTTCATGGTAAAGATGATTCCCTCCGGAGAAACTGTGACCTAGGCCAGTGGTCGGCAAACTCATTAGTCAACAGAGCCAAATATCAACAATACAACGATTGAAATTTCTTTTGAGAGTCAAAATTTTTAAACTTAAACTATATAGGTAGGTACATTGTTATTAACTTAATTAGGGTACTCCTAAGGCTTAGGAAGAGCCACACTCAAGGGGCCAAAGAGCCGCAGTTTGCTGACCACAGAGTCTAGGCCAACTTCATGCAGGTTTGAGGTTCTGATTTATTCACCTTCATGGTCCAGGGACTTCCCAGTTGAGAAATGAACAAGCAACCATGCCTTTCTAATGCCATAGTTCACGCATCTGAAAGATCTATGTACTAATACTATCTCTTTCAAAGGGCTATTGTGAGAATTGAATATGACAATGAATAAAAGCACATGGCATAATGTAGACTATATAGCTAATTCTTGATAAATTTTAATTGTTACTATTATTTTAAAAGAGACTATTACACAGAAAAGGGCAGCTTGGCCACCATACACTGGCCAGCATAGCAGATGGGCCACCATACACTGGCCAGCGTAGCAGGACAAGAGCACATGAACTTCAGAATATCGCAGGGTTGGTTTTTGCCACTTGACTTTCCCTGAGCAGCTGTTCTCCCTCAAGTTGACTGAAGTTGTATACCTTCGGCTCCTCTGGCGGGACTACGTGCATACCCTCGGCCCTGGCTGAGCTTGTCCTCAAAGCAGCCTGACTCTCTAACCTTAAGTAAACTCAGCGATCCAGGGCCTCTGACAAATGCACAGTAAGGACGACGTTACGACAGAGGAGCTGCTTGATTTATTGTGCCTTATGAAATAGAAACCTCCTCACATCATGGGAATTAGTGATGGAATTTTTCAAAGAATAACAAAATGAAATCAGGAATGGAAGAAAAAAAAATGCCCGGGCCCAACCAAAAAACTTTCTAATAAAAAATGCAAACCAGATGCAGTTAGAGATGACTGATAATTAAGGATGATAAATGACTAATGTTTTCTATTGAATTATCCAGTGCACACTATTGTTTCTACACGAGGGAATGATTTACATATGGTTGCTGGGCTACCTTTTTACCTAAATTTGATTTCACAGGCAATTCTCCCAATCCCAAAGTGCCCTCTCCATCACTGAGTCCTGTACTTACCTCAGGTGACCATCTTACCTTTCAGAGGCTTCTTTTAGGACAATAAGAAAGGATGGAAGAGATTATGGATAAATATTCTTTCCAATGTGCATAAAATTTATGCAACAAAGCACAATAAGTAGGATTCAAATTCTATTTCCTCAGTAAGGATGATGCATTAGCCCAGCGGTTCTCAACCTGTGGGTCGCGACCCCTTTGGCAGTCGAACGACCCTTTCACAGGGGTCGCCTAAGACCATCCTGCATATCAGATATTTACATTACGATTCATAACAGTAGCAACATTACAGTTATGAAGTAGCAACGAAAATGATTTTATGGTTGGGTCACAACATGAGGAACTGTATTTAAAGGGCCAGAAGGTTGAGAACCACTGCATTAGCCTGAAGCTACCATTTTCCCAAACCAGTCTATCTTGTGACAAAAATGTACGTATTTTTCAGGCACATGTAGGGGGTGGGGTACCTGGTCTGAGATTAAACCTTCCTTAAATCCCAGAACAATCCCACACTCTTGTTGCCATTTATCAAGAGTGCAGCCTGTTGCGTGAGAACCCAAAGAGCTTTGGTCTATACCATCTAACATAGTATTAAAGGTAGGCTGCCTTTTACTATTACCCATTGTTTCATCTGTACTAGCATTATCTCACCAACTAGCTTGTGAACGAGGACTAGATTCGCTGCCCCTATTCATTTAATACCATGTGAGCATGAAGAGTATCTCAACAAATATTCAATGATTACTTGACAAAGGGTGCTTGCCCCATTATTAGGACTATGCTAATATTCAACTGAGACAACTAGCTTCTACCAGACTTGGTATGTAACTTCAGGAATATTTTAGATATGAGGTGATAGTTTTAACTACAAGAAGAAGGAGAGGCTTTTTGTTTGTCTTGTCTTGTTTTTCATTTATCTTTATTGCTGAAAGTATCACAGATGTCCCCCATTTTTTCCCATTGACCCCCTCCACCACACCCCTGCTCCCTGCCCCAGGCCTTCATCACACTATTGTCTGTGTCCATGGACTGTGCATATATGCATATGTTCACTGGTTAACAAAGAAGGAGAGGTTTTGATTTGTTGTTTATTTGTTTGTTTTTAATCCTCACCCGAGGACATTTTTCTACTGATTTTTAGAGACAGTGGAAGAGAGAAAGAAAGACAGAAAGAAATATGGATGTGAGAGAAATATATCAGTTGGTTGCCTCCTGCATGTGCCCTGACCAGGGCCCCAGGCTGGGGAGGAGCCTGCAAATGAGGTACATGCCCTTGACAGAAATCAAACCCGGGACCCTTCCGTCCATAGGCCGGTGCTCTATCCACTGAGCCCAACTGGCTAGGGCATGAAGGAGAGTTTTAATGAAGAACAGACTAATAGTCGAATGATCAACCTCTTTCTACCCCTAGAGAACCCTACTAAAGCGGGAAATAGGCCTTTCCCAGTCGAAGTTGCTGTGTATCCATTATTGTCATTTGAAATTGTCAATGGAGTTGTTAAATCTTCACTATAATGTAGGGAAGAAAAATAATGTTTACTTTATATATTTTGAAGGAAAAACAGCCCCAATCTGGGAAGAAAGGAAATGTCTTCTAAGAAGAAACTTGATTCCTCCCACCCACCCCTGTAGGGCCAGTAGGAGGATTTCGGTTTAATCCACCTGATTACCTGAGGACATTCTATGTGAAGGGATTTAGGGGATTTTTCATGTGGATTCTTAGTCAGTGCATTTAATTATCTCAGACAATATAACTCTCTTTACCTTTGCTGCCTTGCTTGTAAAAGAGGCATTCTGCTTTCCAGACAGAAGTTTCCAGCAAACTTTGACAGAATCAGATGAAAGAAACTACATAAGAAAGGAAAGTAATCTGTTGGAGCCTCTTATCTCATTTTGGATGTCTACGTGTCTTGTTTGATTTCCTAATCACACTCTTCAAAGCCCAGATGTTGCACATCTGGAACAGAGCAGGTTGGACACTGTGGTGATGACAACGTTAAAGAAAAGTCACTCTTCGGTTCCCCATCAGACAGCCAAACTGCTCTGTTAGTTTTAAATTTAAAAATTGGCCCCAGCTGCTCCAACTTCTTTTGGCTCCTTATTTAGAGCACTAAATAAAGACAAATAATTAATCAGCCCATTGGAAAGAAAGTAAGCAAATGTCATGTGAGTTAGAGACTGAGGTTACAACAGTTGGGGTCACCAGAGAGTTATTGCATATCTTCTTTCAAATTTTCTCCAGAAGTGTTGGGTTAAATGGTACAACTGGGCCAAATCTCCTAACACACACTGCAAAGCTTGTGTCTGGCTGTGGGATCTATACCCTTGCAGTGAGATAGCCAGAGAAAACATTCATATTTATTTTAGATATTTGACTGAAAGTCTATTTTTATGGAGCTGGTAGGGAAGAAGGGGAGTTTCTTCCTTAATATTCTTGAAGCTGATTTAAATATTTGACTTTTCACAAGTGAAAATTATCTGACAAAAAATCCATTTTGAATACAGTGGCAATCAGCCAACACTAGTAATTATTAAAACTACTGAGAGTTGATCTAGGATGAAAAGAAACACATATAAGACCATTCAGTCCCTCCTCGTTTACATGGTATCTGTATTACAAAAGCAACAGTTCTGCAATGTAAATGTAGTTATAATTATCTGTACTTGCTTTGGCAGCTGCTAGAATTTGGGGTTTAAAGACAAAGGAGTGTAAGGATGCTGTTTTGAAGGTTTTTAGTGACAACTGCTAGATCTTCTCTATGAATCACAAGTCACAGAAAGCTCATCCTAGCTCACACTAAGGACATACATGGCTTACATGTCTGGGGAAGGTGAGGCATGAACTGGCACTGCTTGTTCCAGGGTTTTTAATGTCATACACACTGTATCTTTTCTCTTGGCTCTACAGTCTCTGTTTGACTTAATTTATTTATTTTTATTTATCTATTTATTTTTTGTATTGCATGAATCCTTAGTTTGAGAGCCCTGAAGCCCACAAATTCATTCCAGGAAGCTGAGATAGGGCATTTCATATTGTTGCCCCTGCAAGGACTCTCAGGAATACCAAGAGACCAAGCCAGAAGGTGGCAACCCATAGGGTGAGCTGATTGGCTCAGCAGTTAGCATGCAACTAATCAGAACAAAACAGGGCCCCAACCCTGCAGGTTCAGTGAGCTTCCTACTAATCCTTGACTGTAGAGTGGACCCTTAGCCCAGCTGTGTCCAGACCTAAATATGCTACAGATCTCTCAGCCTCATGAAAACACCATTTAGACGCCATATTTTCTTGAAGATAGATCAATAATGTATTTTGATATGAAGGGTGGCATTGGTTTATCTTCAGAGGTCCCTAGAAATTGAAAATCTCCATCAATGTTGTAAACAAAGCAGATCCTACTCAGACTGGAAGGACCAATGGAATAAATAGCAGATGCTATTAGATATATCACAATGGTTCTTAAACCTGCACCAGAGGAGGGGCAGGTGATTCAAAGAAGTGTTCAGGTCACACAACTGGTTAGCATGGAGCTGGGACTGGAAGTCAGACTCTCAGAATTTGGTACCTGTCCCAGCAGAATCAGCATCACCTTAGATTAGAACTTGTCAGCAGTGCAAATCTCAGGCCCCATTCAAGACCTACAGACTCAGGGACTCTAGCCTTGGGCCCAGCAATCTGAGTTGTGGGAAACCTCCCAAATTATTCTGATCCATGCTGAAGTTTGGGAATGACTGATATGCCACAACAATCAGCAACCCTTAGCTGAGACTTGTTTTTCCAGCTGTGGCCATTATGTTCTGAACCTGTTCTGATGCTACATCTTAACAATAAAAGCCAATTATAGTGTGATTTCTAACCAGCTTTTGGAAGAGTTCATTTTAGCTTCTAGGGGGAAAAAATGTCTCCCTCACTGATCAATGTGCCAGCTTTTATTCTTAGAACCAGGCCTGAATTGAATTATCTGTAAAGGTCTTTAATATCTCACCAACACATGGGAAAATAAACCAACAATGTGTTGATTTTTTTTTTTTTTTTTACTTTCCTTTTCTGTGATTGAATTACTGAAAACAACTCATAGCTTTTGCAATCCTGAGCTCTGTGGACTTACAGGAGATCTACTAAAAATGCCATAAACTCAAAGCAATTCGGTAAAGGAAAATAGGAATTCAAGCTATCACACAAATGCCAATGGCCCGAGTGGTTTATGATTAAAACATAAGGTCTACTTTTCATCATTTTTACAGCTAATTACAAAGATTTATCAGTATCTAAAAGAAGCCCCCCAGAGGAAACAGGGCGGCATGCAGTGATTAATGATAACCAGTTTCTACTCAGAGTGGAAAACTACCACACTCCAAACTCTCATGTATGCAATGTGGATGGCTATTTCTTCTGAAGGAAAGAACTGGTCAGAGTTGAGGGCATACTCGGGCCATAAATGACACTCACTTGCCTACTTCTTCCATCCCCAACTGAAGTCCCATTAACTCCACAAAGCTTCCCTCACTGTAATGTTATTTCCTTCTCTTCAAGTCGAAATTATATTCAAGGCACCATGTAGGGCTGAATTATCAAAGTATTTGGAAGTCAGACCTGCTCAACCCTTCCACTTAGTAGATGTGTGGGTACCAGTTAAGCTATTAATCTCTAAGCCTCAGCTTCCTCATCTGTAAACATGTGGTGAATAATAGTACCATCACAGATCTGTTTTAAGAATTCAATGTGATAAAAGATATAAGATGCTTAATACATTGTTTAAGTAAATGCTGAATAAATGGTGCTGTTATATTGGTACTAGAGACCCGGTGCACAAAAATTTGTGCACTCGGCGGGGGGCGGGGGGGGGGGGTCCCTCAGCCCCGCCTGTGCCCTCTCGCAGCCT
>NW_005354291.1:5771875-5834285 GCF_000412655.1 Myotis brandtii | reverse complement strand
TCTGCCCCCTGGTGGTCAGTGTGTGTCATAGTGACCAGTCATTCCCAGTCGTTCTGCTGTTAGGGTCAATTTGCATATTACCCTTTTATTATATAGGAGTTCCTGGCCATCCTTGGTGAGGGGCTGAGGGCCGTTTGCAGGCTGGCCACAGCCCCTTCAGGGTGGGGGGTCCTGCTGGGGTGCCTGGCCAGTCTGGGTGAGGGGCTGATGGCTGTTTGCAGGCTGGCCACAACCCCCAGCCACCCAAGCTCCCAGTGGAGGCTGGCTGGAAGCAGGTATCTGAGATTTGTTTATCTTCTATAATTGAAACTTTGTTGCCTTTAGCAGAGGCCACAGCCTGCTCAGGGCTGGTGGGAAGCTTGGCTTCCTCCATCGCCGGGGCAATCAAGCCTCCTGCTTGCTTCAACTCCGTGGCTGCCGGCCGCCATCTTAATTTGCATATAGTTGCTCTGATTGGCTGGTGGGCATGGCTTAGGGTGTAGCGAAGGTATGGTCAATTAGCATCTTTGTCTTTTATTAGTGTAGATTATTGTTCAAATGTAGTTTATGTGTGATGGTGTCACAGAGTAGGATGTAAGTTCCTGGAAAACAAGCACTAGGTGTATGACTTCTATAGGAGAAAATGGAGGAAGGGGGAAGGTAGGGAAGGAGGAAAACCATTCAAACCCTCCCACCAACTGGCTGGTTCCTGGAATTCTAACTTCAGAGCTCCAGTCCCTCACTTCCAGTTTCTGACCTCATGAATCTATCTGGTTTTGCAAACATCTCTCCAATAGGATGAATACAAGATCTGAAAGTTGGTTTTTTTATTCAAATTTTGGAGAAAGAGAACATGTGAGAGTATCAGATACAGGAGAGGGGGCACAAGAGAATAGGTGTCCATGCACCAAGAACAAGCCTTGCATCTTCCAAAGCTCTCTGGACTCCAACCACTGGCAACAAACTGGAAACCAGTATAGAAACCCACATGTTTCTTATGCTGATACGGGAATCCTAAGAGAACACAAAAGACGTGCAAGTATCTTCATTCTCTGACAGAAAACACATCTTGATCACTGTCTTCAGAGACAAGTCTCCCTTTCCTGATTAAGCGTCTATCCAGAGAACTCAGAAAAAGAAAGGGAGCACATGGCTACCACTCAATGTGTCTTCTGTATATTTGGTTTCATTTTGATTCATGTAGTTCTACTTTTATGGGGCCCTGTAATTGCTCCAAACCCTCCCAGAGGGACCAATTGGGAAGTAGCTATATCTAACCTTTTCAATTTGACTCTTCAAAAACAAAGATAATTTTAACGGCATTTCTGACTGATCCTTTTCTGTTTCAATGAAACGGACAAGAAACCTCCTTCATCTATAGTAACCAAAGGTATCACTATCACCGATCTCTCCCCTTATGTCCACAGTCACAGCCTTCAAAAACAAAAGAAAATTGTTCCTGAGACGTCTCCAATAGCCAGAGCACATGACGCCTCTGAGTGCTGGCAGGTCCTGGATGATGGTTCCGGAAGGAGAGACACCTGCTGGCAGCCACAGCCGGGGAGCTCCCAGCATGAAGCTGTTAGCAAAGGAGTCAGGATAACACCAGCTTCCTGGCTTGATGGCTGTCTCCAATTGCAGGGCTCGGATAAGGGTCCCAAGCAACTCACCCCGCAAGCACGCCGAGGTATAATTCAATGTTAGAGTTTCATTGTTTAGAGAAGCTTGCTTCATTTAAGTTTTAAATGAAGCAAATGATTATTGTTTAGGGGATGTTTTCAGAATTCTTCCAGAAACAGTCAAGCTAAAACAAGGCACAGTTGATACAAGTTCAGCATTTTAGTGGATGCTCACAACCTTGTCTCTTTGGAGTCATGCACATGTTTGCTCAAAAGGAATTCCCTATCTCTACTCACAAACTACCAAACCATTGGCCTCCTGCTGCTTCAGCACACTGCTTCGCATTTCCAGCCAAGTCTTGCTGTGCGCTCAGTCAAGCACAGCCTTGCAGGTAGTTAGGGTAAAGCCAGGGAGGGGAGGAAGGTAACGCATGAGCATCATCTGCAAATTGGCATTGTCTGGGGCAAGTGGAAACCCTTCAGTCTTTCAGTCATCATGGAACCAGAATTATTTCATTTCACCAGCTTCTGGGACTCCAAGTTCTGCCTCCCCAAATTAGCAGACTCTTGTCCTTTCCTGCAGCCCCTTTTTCATACATCCAGGAATCCAGATATGCTTACTCATCTCCTAAATTATTCCTGGCCCTCCCCCTAGGTCAGGAACTCAGATGGCCCTCAGCCTGAACAGCTCCACAACTGCTGGTCTGAAGTCGGTTCCTACAGAGCCAATGCCAGACGCTGTCATGGCCATCACAGCTGGAGTGCACCTGAACTTGGTAGACCTGGACTATTGTGATTCACAAGGTAAGAAGAAATCATTTTTCTTGGATTCACTTAGTAAAAATGGGGCGGGGTGGGGAGGTGATGAAATGAAGAAAGTCTTTCAGTCAAAATTCTAACAGACTTTTTTATGGTACTTGACACTGTGATTTTAAAACTTACAGGGAAATGCAAAGAGTTAAGAGTAGATACGATGCTTTTGAATAAAAAAGGAAAAGGAAAAGGAAGATGACTTGCTTTTCCAAATATCAAATATCAAATCACATTCTAAAGTTATAGTGATTAAAGCAGTGTGGTATTGGCACAAACATTTATAATTATATAAATAGAATAAAACAGAAAGCCCTAAAACGAACCCATGCAGGAATGGATGCTTGATTTATGGCAAAGGCACAGCTGTAGAGCAGTGGGGAGAACAATCTGGCATCATCTGTTCAAATCGAAAATATGCATAACAGTATGCTATATCAAGTCAACTCCAAGGTATAGACCCAACCAAATGCAAGTATACGTTCACCAGGAGACATATAAAGAATGATCGCAGCAGTATTACTCATAAATGCCAAAAACTATAAATACCCAAATGTCCATCATCACTATCACTGAACAACTGTAAACTATGCTATGTGCACACGGCCAAGTACATGAACTAAGTTCAGCTAGATGTGACAAAATATACTAGTAGATGAGTCTTACAAAAATGTCAAGCAAAAGAAGCTACTAAACTATGATGTTTAAAGATACACTCACAGGTGGGAAAGCTGTAAGGTAAGCAATGCAGTGGTTACCTGAAAGTCAGGATATTGAATAACTGAGCAGGCACCCAGGTGATCATGTTAGAAAAGTGGTCCACAGAGGGCTTCCTGTTTTGGCAATATCCTATTTTTTAATTCAACTTATTGGAGGTGACATTGGTTAATAATTATTCTATTTCTTAAGAGATGGTTACCTGCATTTTTACTTTGTGATAATTTATTGAGCAATATACTTAATGTTTTATGCATTTACTGTATATGATATATTTTATAAAACAATATTTTTCTTTAATTTAAAAAATAAAGATGTGGGGGGGAGTTGCTCAGGCCCCCCAACATTGCAGCCATTAAGTAATGCACCCTCACCCTTTTTTTCACCTTGGCTGGTGGAGCAAATGTCCTGGCTGTCCGCGTGGAGGGCACTCCAGCAAGCCTCAGCTCTGCGGCACCATGTGCCTTTCCTCCGCCCTACCCTCTCTAAGCAAGAGGATGGAGCTTCCCGACAGCAGGCTTATTTATACTCAGCCCACGAAGGCCTGCACCTGCGATTCACCCGCAGGAGTGGGGAGGATACGTTCTGGGCCCAGAGCACCTCTCTTCACCCTGACCCAGGGGCAGAAGCCAGCCTTGGTCGTAGCCTGCAAAGTGCATTTCTACCAAAGGGCTTCCTTGCTCACCTGCTTTCACAGTCTGGCCTTGATCGTGGCTCCCTGGAGTCATCAAACAAGGGAAGGGATCTGAATCCTCGTCCATTTCCGGAAGGTAAAGGTAAATGGCTGTGCCGGCACAAGGATGTTCCCAATTCCACCCAGCAGCATTTAAGCTCCACCTGTCCATAGTCCGGGCATCTGTCTCAGCTTCTATCCCTTTGATGTAAGCTTGTGAAATAGGAACCATTATCCTCATTGTTTATAAAAGCAACAGTTCCAGAGAAATAGTATAATTTGCGCATGACTGCATAAACAGAGAAGAATATAATTTCAATTATTAAGTATCATCTATTGAGTAGTGACTGTGTCAGCACTTTACAGGGGCTAATTTTACAATCCTCACAATAACCCTAAGAGATAGGTCCTATTATTTCCATTTCACAGTTAAGAACATCAAGGCACAGAGAGAAGACTACACCATTTTGCTCAAGGGGTTGTATAATTAACATAGGCATTAGGGATTGAACCAAGCTTGCCTCACCACAGTTTAGCAAGCAGGGACCTCCACCCCTGCCCGGGGGATCAGCCTTCCTTTCTAAAGTATCAACTCATTCTCTTTTTAAGTATCCCTCCTCTGAACCAAAGGTACTAAACAAACAAAATAAAGCTGTTAGAGGAACAATAAAGAGACAGAATATACACTACTGAGCCTCTGAACTTGCATGATGTTTTGACCTGCATAAATCATATTTCAGACCTAGTGTTCGCTCTCAAAATTGTCACCGTTTATTAAATCCGCAGGTTCAAAAGATTGTTTCAAATCTTTGACTGCAACTTCGATTGTATCTTGGATGCAAATTATTTTTTTCTTGTGGGACTGCCGTTCCAGATTCAGAATGCAAGTTAATCGGAAAATGAGATCTAGCAGTCCCTGCCTCAATTTCCCCTACACCACCTCAAGCCAGGAGCCCAAGGCTTTGGCCTACTCTGGCAGCAGCTTAGTAAAGGTATGCTAATTCCCATTTCGAGAAGAGAAAGCACTAATCTTTTGGAACTGTTTACAGGTTCTTAAAAAGGGTCCACAGAGTTCTGGTTTAAGGGTGTCAGCACACAGGCAGATTATCAGAGACAACCTGGGCTGCCCTCAGACACACCAGGGGTCAAGGGTCCCAAATTGTTGCCTGGTCCCTGTACCGCAGGCCCACGTATGCTCAGGAGTCAGCACCAACCTTCAGACTCACCACCACCTTCTCCCTCCTCTCCCTCCATACGCACAAGCTGCCACTTCTCTCAAAATATCTTCCCCAGAGTTGCCAACTTTTATTTAGTTCTAATTCCCTGGGTGATGGGAACCAGCAGTGGCATCTTCAGGAATATTATACCAGATAATAAGAAACAGCCATGTGATCAGACAGCCTCCATCAGACGCTCCCCAGCTCATCTCCATATGTTCTGAGCCACATCCCACCTTGCCTAGCTCTCAGAACTCAGAGGGGTCTGACGAAACATTCAGGCCCCAGACCCAGAAGGCTCAGATCCTCCCAGATCTCTGCCCTGGGCTGCAAAAGCTTTGCTCACTGATTGTTCATTTTTTCTTGCCTTGGAGTGATTTCCAACATCACTAAGAATGACAGCTTCTGTCTAGAGACACTTGCCACTCAAAGCATGGCCCTGGACCAGCAGCATCCAGCTCCGCTTGGAAGCGTGAGGAACATGCAAAATCCCAGACCATCTGCACTTTCACAAGATTCTCGGGGGATTCATCTACAAATCTGAGAAACTGGTCACAAAACCGGACCAGTTTCATCTCAGATTAATCTGCACCTCATCCCAGACCATCTGCACTTTCACAAGAGTCCCGGGGGATTTGTCTACAAATTTGAGAAACTGGTCACAAAACCGGAAATGTTCTTTATAACACAAGTTTAATTTATTCTTTCTTTTTGAATCCCCAACTGTAGCATGTTTTTATAACATTAAACAGAACTGTTGGAAAAAAATATTTTCTTAATTTAAGTTCCATTGAATTTGGTTAATTAAAAATAATAACCTAATAAGACTTCTTCCACATTCTCAGAAAAATTTAGTATCCAATATAATAAAAGCCTAATATGCTAAGTGCCCCGTCCGGTTGGCCGTTCAACCAATCAAAGTGTAATATGCTAATGATATGCTAAGGCCACTCAACCGCTCGCTATGACGTGCACTGACCACCAGGGGGCAGATAGTCGACTGGTCAACCAGTCGCTATGACATGCACTGACACCAAAGGGCAGATGCTGCAACTGGTAGGTTAGCTTGCTGCTGGGGTCTGGCAGATCAGGACTGAGCGAGATGGGCCGGACATGCCCTGGAGCTCTCCCATAGTCCCTCCTCAGCTAGCCAACTTCCCATGTCCCTCCCTGGCCCTGATCGCGCACCGGTGGGGTCCCTTGGCCTGGCCTGTGCCCTCTCACAATCCGGGACCCCTCGGGGGATGTCAGAGAGACAGTTTCAGCCCAATCCCGCAGGCATAAAAGGCTAATATGCAAATAGACCGAACAGAGGAATGACCGGTCGCTATAATGTGCACTGACCACTAGCGGGCAGATGCTCAATGCAGGAGCTGCCCCCTGGTGGTCAGTGCACTCCCACAGGCAGAGCGCCACAGAGAGCCACTCAGCCAGAAGCCAGGCTCACAGCTGGCGAGCCCAGTGGTGATGGCGGGAGCCCCTCCTGCCTCCGCAGCAGTGCTAAGGATGTCCAACTGCCGTCTTAGGCCTGCTCCCCATCAGTCAGACATCCCCTGAGGGCTCCCAGACTGCAAGAGGGCACAGGCCGGTCTGTGGGACCCCCCATCCCCCTGAAGTGCACGAATGTCGTGCACTGGGCCTCTAGTTTCTATATAATTTCTACATGGTGAAACAAGGTTTAGTTTAGATATCTAATCCTTGACATACCTTCCCATATTAGTTTATATGCAAAGACCACTAATTTTCTAATTTATTTTTAAGTAAAAATAACCTTTTCCTTTTTTCATGTTCTAAGAGCCATAGTTTTATAGAAAAATCAGAAAATATACATAATTGAAATGAAAATCAAACAAATCAATAAAACTAAACTATACTACCCAGAGCTAACCACTGTAAGACATTGGACTACTTCCATTTATATGTAACATTACAATAAATAACAGATTGTAAAATACAATCACATGGTACATACCCTTTTTTACTTATTATAAATACACGTCTAATAAATATTAATCTATATTTTTATTGGTTGAAGAGTATTGATTATTTATTTACATTAGCCAATGTTTCATCAGGCTCTAGCTCCAACTTCTCTGAAGGCATTATAAAAATAGGAGCTACATGTTAGTTATCCTTTGGGCTTGATTCAATTTATATTTTATACGGGAGTATTATTTATTTATTTTATTAATCCATATTCACTTTCAGCGCTTTGTGTTAACGAATAAAGTTAAGAAATACATTTGTGGGAAAGTTGTGTGAATTTTTATGCAGCTCTATGAATAAATAAAACTAAAATCAGTCAATAAAGTAACATCCTTTGATGGTCATAAAGTGGGTTGGTCTGTACTAACATTATTGTTTCCCATATGACAGATAAGTTACACATGTGTCCTTTCCTGTCCCAAGATTAATTCTGAACTCGCTTGGGATGTACTCAGAGCACCTGAAAACCAAAATCATAAGTTTAAAAACTAAAAAACACACTGAAGTCAAGTTTGATGTTGCCTCCTGATGATTATTAATCAGTATTAGCCTTTTCACAGATATACACATAATATTTAAAAAATACAGCAATGTAAGGGAGAAGAATTATAAATAACATTTGAACAACCTTAAAATTGTTTATACCTGGTGTAGAACACACCCAGAGAGTAAAACAAAGTGGTAAGTTGTGGTGATTTGTTAAGTGCCTTCCCTCATCATTAAGAACAAAATTGGTTGTCCATAACATGAACCATATTTAGGTTCCTTTGCTGAGCTGGGGTTCTTTGGTTTGAATCAACAAAAGGAGCTCTAGCTACCTTTGGCAAATACAATGAACTGTATTGCAAGAATATGGAGTAGTAGCAAAAGAAAAAGCTGGCCTTCCAGGCCTTGGGCAGCACAGCAATCCAGAAGCTCTGGGATCTAGGCAGCTATTATGACAGAATAAATGAACGTTAGTCTCACAATCAGAGTGTCCCATTGGCCCCACTTTGGTCACATGCCAACCCTCGGCCATTGGAGGGGGACCTTGATTGACAGTCCCACCAACCTGCAGACTTCTGACCAAAAAAGTGCTATCAGGAAATACAGGGAAAATAGGTGCCTGGCAAGCAAACCCAACAGCTGTCCACAACAGCCACTATCTTCCAACAGTGCTATGGCTACACACCAGCTATGGGTGGCAAAGAAGGACAGCAACATAGTCAAATATCAGACTGAACTGGCTACAGGTATCCATGGCTAAGAATTGACTGATTCTTAGTTCATTCTGAGAATTGTGATGCCTGTGGGGGGAAAAAAAAGAAGAAGAAGAAGAAGCCTATGATTTACTGCTTCACAACAAATGGTTTCAGATAAAGCAGGCCATCTTAGTTTAAGTAAACAACTCATTAACCTTGATAACAAAAGTTTAAGAACTCTGTTAATGACTGTAGCCATCTTTCTTCCCTGCTAGCAGGCAATAGTTGTAATATATGTGGTATTAATGGAAACTTGTTTTGTGTTTGGAGCGGTGCCTATCAAGTTTTAGTGTCCATACAAATCACTGGGGAATCGTGTGAAGAAGCAGATTCTGATTTGGCAGGTCCACTATGGGGCCTGAGAGTCAGCCTTCCCAACCAGCTCTAGTGTGATGCTGATGAACAGCCACGTACAGAGGACTGAGCCTCCCCTACCTGCAGATCACCCATGGCTGTGATTCTCCTCGCACATCACACAGTCGCTCATTCAGCCACTGCACATCTCACCAGCACTTCCAGTAGCAGGAAGCCACTTACCTTTTGGCAACTTTTAGAAGAATATGGTGAGGAAGGAGCTTGAAGCTGTCCATTAAAATGAGTCTTGTGGATTTTATTCATATAAGTACCATGGACTGAATGCTTGTGTCCCATCAAAATTCCTATGTTGAAATCCTATTTCCCGGTATGATGGTAGTAAGAAGTAGGGCCTTTGTGGGTGCTCAAGTCAAGAGGGCAAAGCCTCATGAATGAATGGCATTAGTGCCCTTAGGAAAGAGGTCCCAAAGAACTCCACTGTGCCGTGTGAGGGCACAGTGAGAAGACGGCTGTCCCTGAACCAGGAAGCAGACTCTCACAAGACACTGAATCTGCCAGTGCCTTGACCTTGAATCCCTGTCTCCAGAACTATGAGGAATACATTTCTGTTGTGTATAAGCCACCCAGTCTATGGTGTTCTGTTAGAGGAGCCCAAGCAGACTAAGACACCGACTGATCCCATTTCCCTAAGCACAGACACTACACAAACAATGTATTTGTCCTCTCATCTGAAAGCAGACAAGGGGTCCATGTTGCTTTCTCCAAGTGCTGTTTGATTCAGAAATCTAATATAGTGATTTACCCCAGTCTTAAAATGGGGCATTGTCTGTCATCAGAGTTGGGAGATTCATTTCCCAATCAAAAGAAAAAGTGGGAACTTGGAAATGAATCTATTGTGTGCCTGCTGGACAGAGCCCAGGCCTTGTCCTCACGCCCCGCAGTGACTGGCCACATCCTGTGAGCAGGGCCAACCCAGACCCTCTGGGTGCTGTGAGGAGCTTTTATCTGCACCTTGTCACAGATGCACTGAGTGATGGAGCCTGGTGTGAATGGCCTATTCTCTCTTTAGGGACAGAGAGTCAACAGGGTTCTTGTAGAGCACTTGGCCTTCCTTGCCTGAAGGAGAGGTGGGGGCATCACACACAGCCCTTCTGGCATTTCACTTCCCTGGGTGGACAGCTGGCGCTGGAGAGCCAGTGATAAGATAGAAGTAAAACAGAAACAGCGGATGTCAGGTCTTGAGGTGAAGCATTATTTTTAGAGACTGTAGGTAATGCAGCAGCTAATCCTTGCAGTGGTTCTCAACCTTCCTAATGCTGCGACTCCTTAATACAGTTCCTCATGTTGTGGTGACCCCCAACCATAAAATTATTTTCGTTGCTACTTCATAACTGTAATTTTGCTACTGTTATGAATCGTAATGTAAATATCTGATATGCAGGATGTATTTTCAGGGGTCGCAACCCACAGGTTGAGAACCGCTGCTGAGAGGAAAACAATTCCTCAATTTTTAAAATTGAGTTCTTGACCTAAGGTTCTGAATTTAAGAAATAGAACAAAAACCCTGCAATCAGGTCAAGGTTGGGTCTACAACATGAAGAAAGGACGAAGAAACCAGAAGTACACGTTACAATGCATTTGAAATAAGTCCATAGGATTCCAATAACCTTTCTCTGGTTCTTGATGATCCCTGTCCATTCATTCTCACTAGAATGCTGGTGAGTGGAAGGCTTATGAAAACACCATGGTCAGCAGAAATGGTTCTCGCTCACATTTCTATTGACCATGATTTTTTTTTCCCCCAGTAAGTTTCCTCCCATATAAATTTTCTGAATATTTTCTCAGAGCTGTCTTTGGACATGACTGTGGACAGTTCCACATCAATAGAGGCCTTATAGTTTTGTGAGAGGAGGATTTAAATCCATACAACCAGACACTATAATTAGGCCTGGAGAACATCCAGAAGAATGGGCTGGAGGCCTTATTGCAGAGAAACCTACTGTCTACAGGAGACAAAGGCTAACAGCTTTGGGTAGCAATGCATAATGGTCAGAAGTACAGATATCTTGTCAGATGTAGGTTCAAATACCACCTCTAACATTACTCACCATTTAACAGGTCACTTTGCTTAATCTCTGTGAATTTGTTTCTTCATCTTCAAAATAGATATAATTCCTATGAGTTAGAATGGTTATAAAGATTAAATATTATATATAAACAAGCACTGATCACAATATCAGCTTATTAAATATTTAGTACAGGCTCATAATTATTATCATCATTATTGCAGCTCATAGAAGCTCCTTATTCCCAACCTCTGTCTTCTATCCACTATTTGCTTTTCCTTCTGTTCGTGTTTTTGTTCTGTTTATAAGAACTGTTATGGACACTCATTTTAGCCACATGAAGTCTGGTCTGAAATACATTGATGGAGGGGTGGGGAGCAATGGGGGGGGATAAGGACACATATGTAATACCTTCATCAATCAATCAATCAATCAATCAATAAAATACATTGAGAGAGTAATGAGAATCATTCTGAATAGTGCGACATACTGTTATTTTGTATCACCTCTGGGACCTTCCTGGGTCCTGAATCTTAGAAGCTGTTATCTGCCCCATCTTTGGCCACCAACATGGACAGAGTGGTGTCAATAGAGAGCAGAGGTGCAAGGAGCCGATACATCCAGTGCTGTAGTTGGCAAACTGCGGCTCGCGAGCCACATGTGGCTTTTTTGGCCCCTTGAGTGTGGCTCTTCCTAAGCCTTAGGAGTACCCTAATTAAGTTAATAACAATGTACCTACCTATATAGTTTAAGTTTAAAAAATTTGGCTCTCAAAAGAAATTTCAATCGTTGTACTGTTGATATTTGGCTCTGTTGACTAATGAGTTTGCTGACCACTAATCCAGTGTAGTATAAAGGAATAAACACAAGACCCCAGGCAGGCTCCAAGGCCTTTCTGAAGGGAAGTAATGAAATCCAGCCAACTCCGGCATTGGCACTGGCCACATCCTTTAGGAATCCCACTGGGAGATGGACCTGCCCAGTCAAGCCTCTCAATCCTTCCCTTCCCTTTAGCAAAGATGCTCTGCTAGGAAGACTTTGAAGACAACAAGGCAATAAGGAGATAATCACTTAAGCTGCTAGGTCTCGACCTAGGTTCCTTGAGCTCCATTGCTGTCAAAAAACTAAAACCCTCTCACATACAAATGGTGGGTTTGACTGACCGAAGGCAATGGTGTAAATGACACATCTTCTGTGTTTTTCCTGGAGACTAAGTGCTGCCTAGGCAGAAGCATTTTAACTATTTCAATTATTACCAAACCCATCACAAGGCTCCTGGTGACTGTGCGTTTTTTATATGACTTATTTAAGCAAGCCTGTTTGATTCATTGGTCACTGTGATGTCTCCTACAATTTCAGAGCTCTAATTTATATTCAACACTGACCAAGAAGCCACTAATGCCTTCCAATCAGTGGAGGACTCCAAAGTTCTCCAGAGATCGCCTAATAGAGCAACTAACAAAAGCAGTGTCTCGCCCGGCCAGCGTGGCTCAGTGGCTGAGCATCAACCTATGAACCAGGAGGTCACGGTTTGATTCCTTGTCAGGGCCCATGCTCAATCCCCAGTGTGGGGCATGTAGGAGGCAGTTGATCGATGATTCTCTCTCATCATTGATGTTTCTCTCTCTCTCCCCCTCTCCCTTCCTCTCTGAAATCAATATATAACAGTGTCTCCAACCAGACGTTCCAACATAATTCACCAAAACACCCTGTTTGAAAGTATCTGATTTTTTCCTAATGCATGGAAGATAAGTAAGTTCAAATATAACCTAAAACATAGCACTGCAGTTCCCAGCATCAGAAAGACGAGACTACCATCGACACCATCGGTTACCTGTGGAGTAACCTTTTTTTCTGGCTGCAGAGGAACGGAGAAGAAGACAGAGGGGGAGAGGAGGCTGCAAAGACTTGCCAACCTCGGGCATTCTTCCAGGCATCCTGGGGCTTTGCTTAGGCTGCTTTGTAAAGGAAACGCAATGCCCAAAAGAAGCTTATCATTTATTCAGTCTCTGCAAATCAATCACTGTCTCTTGAAAAAGAAATGAACCTACAGAGGGCATCAGCGTAGGGTTCCTTGGATAAAACTGCACCCGAGTTCCCCGACCCGAGGACACCGGTCCCTTCTCTCTCTATTGGCACCACGCAAGACCCAGAGGGCTGGCCCAGGCCCCTATCTGCACTAGACACAGGCCTTCCGGGGCCAGGTGCAGGGACACACAAGTGAAAGCCCGCCTTATCTCCGCTCCTTGCTCCCTATCTTCTGTGGATAAACAAGGGCTCCAGCCCCTGATTATCAGTCCAGTCCCCGGCACACACGCACATTTCACGGGACATCAGAGTCTGCATTCCTGTCCCAAGTACAACTTCCTCTGAAGTCCATGGCAAGCTTTGCCTCGGGGAGGAGATGGTATCAATCCTGAAGAAATAGCCCTACAGCAGCCTGTATTTTCTCCCAACTCACACATTTTTCAAAGTAGCCTTGACCATATCTCTCTTTGATTGAAAACCACTCTACAAACCAGAAAGGAATCAAGCAGCCCAGGAAATAAGCCTCAGCTGACCCCAACGGCGGCAGCTACAAAAGGAGCTGCATTCTTTGCTTAGTTAAGCATCTAAGAGAGGCCACCCCTTCCCGTAGGTGATGGGAGAACTCAAGAGAGGATTTGAAAACTGACAGGAAATAAATCTACCTTTTGTCCTTCCCTATTGGGCCCAATAGCCTCTCCACATCTCTTCATTGGAAACAAATAAAAGAGTTTCTTGGGCAATATCCTGGACAAGTCAACTCCTTCCTAGGACAGACATGACTGATGGGTTTAGGTTTAGACTCTGGGCTTTCTCTTCCCTTATAGAGCAATTTTTCAAAATGCAATCATACACATCATCTCAATAGATTCTCAGTCCAAGGGAGATAGCTAAGGCAACATTATTATTATTATTTTTATGTCGACAATGAGAAATAGATGAATTAAAGCTGTCCTGATAGGGCTGGGATAAACCCCCTAACTCCTAGTTCTCTGTTCTTGCCACTGTTCCACATGGCTATCCTATGTTGTTGGATATTGAGCTAAGCCATCAGTGAGCAGTGGTTGTCTCCAGGGCTGGGAGCTGAATGGCTGAGGGACCCACTGGGAGGGAGAAGGAGGGAGGGGGAAACTTCTTATTGGGTATACCTTTTTGGATTGTTTTGAATTTTAAACTGTGTAAATGTATTGCCTATTCACAAAATTTAAATTAAAAAAAAATAACTGTAGAACTTTATAGAACACTGAGGAAGCATGGAAAAGTTGGCTGTAGAACTTTATAGGAGCAAACATGAACATGTAAAGACAATGGTTAACACATGAAAAGAAATATATACACTATATGAGAAAAATGCTCAATTGCTTTAAGATTGAATATATCCTCCCAGCCACCCTGCCTCCCCACCATTCCCAACCTCCCTGGCACCTCACCAGGAGAACAGTATATGGAAAGTGGTACAGTCTTGTTTTTGTTTGGCATTTTTGTCTTTTTTTTTTTTTAAAAGTACCAGAGTGTGGGACTCAGAGTAAATATGATGCTTTAATAATTTAATAAAAATTAGCTTAACCAAAGACTATGTATAGCTTTTTAGCCTAAGAAACATGCCTTTTATCATCTTTGTGTCCTGAGTGTTTGGTTTCAAGCACACGTCAAGGCTGAAGGAGCAGCGAGCAGGGAATGACAGAGGGAAGGGACCAGAGAGGAAAGGATGACAAACAAGGGCTTAGGGGGATTCCATCCTGTCCTCCCTCTCATTCCCACTGATAGGTTTTTAAAAGAATACAATGATCCAGCCAGCATGGCTCAGTGGTTGAGCATCCATATATGAACCAGGAGGTCATGGTTCAATTCCTGGTCAGGGTACATGCCCAGGTTTCGGCTCCATCCCCGGTGTGGGGTGTGCAGCAGGCAGCCAATCAATGAGTCTGTCTCATATTAATGTTTCTCTCTCTCTCTCCCTCTCCCTTTCTCTCTTAAAACAATCTATAATAATAAAAGTGCAATATACTAATTAGACCGACAGCTGAACGACCTTCTGGACGTCCTCCCGGACGCCCTTCCAGTCGAAGCCGGGGCTGCGAGGGCTGAGCCCCTTGCACGAATTTTGTGCATCAGACCTCTAGTAAACATATAAATAAATAAATAAATAAATAAATAAACAAATAAATAAATAAATAAAAAGATGACTAAAAAAATAATAATAAGGCTAGATGTCTTTGGTTGGCTGCTTCAATGAGATGAGAAAGAGAATTGCTGGGGTTTCTGAGCCATTTTCCTTCAGGGAACACTTTGTATGTTAGAGGACAGAACAATGGACCCCAAGGGAAAGTTCTGAAATAAGCAACAGTGTTTGAATCATGAACCGTTTTTTATTTATGACAGATTCCTTGAGGTTGATCAGGAAAATGTCCTTTATGTGTGTTGCTAGGATTTCAAAACCATGACACTTCAACAGCTCATTTGTCTTGGAGCAGAGAGGCAGCTCCCGGAGACAGGGCCTGTGATTGTCCTCGGAGCTGAGGACACACATGAGCTGGCAGCCCACCATCTTGATTTTCATCAGCTCGCTCTTCTGCAGGCCTACACCGTCAGCACTGTGTGAAGAGCAAAATCAATAAAAGTCATCTCCCTCCTTGCAGGAGGCCAACTCGAGACTGTTTCTTGGCTCTGGAGCAAGTATCTGTCAGCCAGGGTCAGGGAGGTTTCTGCTGCACTTATTTGAGGAATCTCTTAGACGGTGGAACTGGGAACCTAACACGGCTTAGATGAAGAGACTGAGGCTCCGAGGTAACACTTCAGGCAGCCTTACGTATGTAGCTCGTCCAACTCAGAGGTCATTACCTGAGACCCAGAAGCAAGGGAGAAAGAGCCCCTGGAGCAGTAGCAAAGCCACAGACTTACCACAGGAAGGACCCCTTTGTCAGGGAAGTCAGGGCACCATTTTATCAGAAGCTAAAACTTCCTGAAGAGCCTGACATCATCATAAGAGCGAACATCACAGGAGGGAGCTTCTCCCAGGATCAAGTCCAGACTGGGTATCCAGGCGTGAAAACCCTTTATGATCTGGCCCTCATTTCTGCTCCAGCTTCATTTCCTCCCTTCATCCAACAACACATTTAGTTTAGCTCCAGGCATGGGAACTAGTACTTGAATTGTCGTCCAGATCTGCTTTTCCAGATGCTGATCCTTGTGCTGGAATCCCCCTCCCTCCTCACCACTTGACATCACCTGGCAACTTCTATTCCTTCAGGAGTCTACTTAGATCTCTCCATCTCTCAGAAGTTTTCCTTGCTTCAATCTTCTCCCACCCCTATGTTTCAAAATGTGTATTTTATGATTATTCAGCTTTCATGAGACCAACAGGCCAGAAGACAATTGCCATTGAAAAGATAGTTTGCTCCTTGCAGTTCCCAAGAGAAGAGGGCATGCTGAGCCACGCAGGGCCCACAGGGGTGTCAGGAGGCAGAGGGGAATGCGAGAAAAATGTGGACAACATTCTTTGTTGGGTCTGATGGGAAGGAACGAGTAAGGCAGGGTAAGCACGTTTGGGATGGGCTAGTGTGAATAGTTTCAGTGGGCTCTGGGGTGCAGGGTCCATTCCTAGTTGCCTGGGGCAGGCCCTGGAGGGATCAGACAGGCGAATAGGTACCCAGAGCACTAAAGCCAGAGAGAGGGTGGTGGCACATGTGGGCTCTGGACCACATAGTTTGCATATATGAAGCGTACCCTTGCAGATGAGTCTTTTACCACCTCTAGGAATTGGCTGACCCTGGGAGGAGCCGTCTCTCCAGAGGCAGCAAGGCCCCAAATGTCAAAATACAAGAAACACCTGGTAATACCCCCACCACTGTTAGAAGTGGCTATGTGCTCCTTTTACACTTACCCTGGGCTTACCCTCTGCAAAGACTATTAATTGACTACTTACCTCTTTTTTTAAAAATATATATTTTTATTGATTTCAGAGAGGAAGGAAGAGGGAGAGAGAGATGGAAACATCAATAATGAGAATCATTGGTCCGCTGCCTCCTGCACTCCCCACACTGGGGATCGAGCCCACAACCCAGGCCTGTGCCCTGATCGGGAATCAAACCATGACCTCCTGGTTCATAGGTCGATGCTCAACCACTGAGCCACACCAGCCGGGCTTACTATTTACCTCTTTGTTTAACACCATCCCCAGTCCATGCTGGTAAGCTCATTGAGAACAGGGCTGTGTCTTTTTCATTGCTGATAATGGCACGAGGTCCACAGAGACCGACTGGACAGGCTTCCAGGCATGGCCCTTGGTTCTGATACACTGAGCGCCATCACCTGTCGGATTGAGTCTTCTGGGCCACTTACAACTGGTGGAAGTGGGTCGTGTCTTCACCAGGAGCCTTGTTCATCACACAGCACCAGCTTGCCCTTCTTCTTTTTTGGGGAACTCACTTAGCATTGTTAAACTTCCTTTTCTGGGGTTCAGAAAGCCAGGCTGGAGGCCAAAAGTTTGGTTTGTTTTCAGGTTCCTGATCTGCTCCTCCAAAACTAAGAAAGAAAACAAGCTAACAAAGGCAAAATATAAGAATAGATTTTTATTCATTTATTTTGTTCCAAAAGATAAGAATATTTGTAGAACTGACAAGGGACCTCAGGACATTTCCTGACGGAATTTCTGTGTGATGCTGTCAACCAGTCAGCCTAATCCAAATGAGTAGGAGCTTCAGAAAAGGATTTTGGCTGGTCCACAGCTGGAAAGAGGTTTTGTCATGCACTCTGCCAAATGCATAGGATATATAAAAGGGGGGTGGGGAAAATTGGGATTTTTGGCCCAACATTTTTTAATAAATGAAAAAAAAAACAAATGAAACCCCGATTTAATTAAAATTCCCCCCATATTCTTGCCTACCCATAATTTTCATGTCTCTGCCCAAAAGCTATTATGTAGTTACTTATATAAGAGAAAGGAAAGGAAGTATTTTTAATTTTAAAGGATAAGGAGAAGAGAGAAAAAGTTCTCTGAGTGTTTCTTTTTCCACGTCTTGAGTCCAAGCTGTGGTGGCCTGTGGGTTTCTGTAGCAGGTTTTCCTTAGAGGCACCAACAACAGCTTATCAGTTTAAGTCCATCTCCATGGTGTAGCACCCGAACTCATACAACCAATGGAGCACACCCACCCACTTCAGTCAGAGGCCCAGAGGCCCAAAGCCAGAGTTATTCTCTGTAGCTCCAAGTAGCTCCAAAGTAATTTCATCTCGTTAGTAATTCAAGTATACATTTCTTGTAATAAAAATGTGTAATTGCCTGACCCAATCTCATGAGGATTAGGTTGTGCCAATTCTCTTTGCTAAATACACATATTGTGAAGGAGAGAAATTCGACAGAATGACCCTCAGAGCTGTACAGTGTGTCTTAACTCAGTGGTTATGTGTCCCATACAGAGACCTTTGCTCCCCACCAACGCAATCACTGTCCAGCTTTGGTCTTGCATACGCAGTTCTCCGTGGCCATTCCGTAGATGCCGCATGTTCAGGTTGTCCAAACCTAAGCAAATCTTTTCCCCACCTTTCCATTCCAGTTTGTGTCATGCCATCCGCCCAGTCACCCAATTGGAACCCCAGCCACCATCCCATACTCCTCCCTCATCCTGTTCCCAGTCAATTACCAGGACCTGCTTATCTTCTAAATATTCTCCATTCAATCTCTGATACCACTGCTCTAGTTGTCACCCTGACATCTCTAACCTTCTAACTAGCATTTTAGCTGGTGATAAACCGAGCCCGATAATATCACGTTTCCATTGAAGTTCTGAGATAGCCCTTGATGGCCCTAAACCTAGCCGTAACCCTTACCCTAACTCTAGCCCTAACCCAAACCCTAACCATAACTCTAGTCCTAGCCCTAATCCAAACCCTAACCCTAACTCTAGTCCTAGCCCTAACCCTAACCCTAACTCTAGCCCTAACCCAAACCCTAACCATAACTCTAGTCCTAGCCCTAATCCAAACCCTAACCCTAACTCTAGTCCTAGCCCTAACCCTAACCCTAACTCTAGCCCTAACCCAAACCCTAACCATAACTCTAGTCCTAGCCCTAATCCAAACCCTAACCCTAACTCTAGTCCTAGCCCTAACCCTAACCCTAACTCTAGCCCTAACCCAAACCCTAACCATAACTCTAGTCCTAGCCCTAATCCAAACCCTAACCCTAACTCTAGTCCTAGCCCTAACCCTAACCCTAACTCTAGCCCTAACCCAAACCCTAACCATAACTCTAGTCCTAGCCCTAATCCAAACCCTAACCCTAACTCTAGTCCTAGCCCTAACCCTAACCCTAACTCTAGCCCTAACCCAAACCCTAACCATAACTCTAGTCCTAGCCCTAATCCAAACCCTAACCCTAACTCTAGTCCTAGCCCTAACCCTAACCCTAACTCTAGCCCTAACCCTAACCTTAACCCTAACTCTAGTCCTAGCCCTAACCCTAACCCTAACTCTAGCCCTAACCCTAACCTTAACCCTAACTCTAGTCCTAGCCCTAACCCTAACCCTAACTCTAGCCCTAACCCTAACCTTAACCCTAACTCTAGTCCTAGCCCTAACCCTAACCCTAACTCTAGCCCTAACCCTAACCTTAACCCTAACTCTAGTCCTAGCCCTAACCCTAACCCTAACTCTAGCCCTAACCCTAACCTTAACCCTAACTCTAGTCCTAGCCCTAACCCTAACCCTAACTCTAGCCCCTAGCCCTAGCCCTAGCCCTAACCCTAACCCTAACCCTAACCCTAACCCTAGCCCTAGCCCTGCTTCAACATTGATAATAAAGCATACCAGGTGGAGGAGTCCTGTTGGTCTGAATTGTCACAGCACTCTTGTTAATTCTGGTTTTAGAAAATATTCCCAACTTGAGACTCAAGGAATTAATCACTAATCGTCACTGAGTTGAAACAAACTCATGAAAAGACTAAGGGGTGACAAAGGACAACACTGCACCATTCAGAGCTGACTCTGGAGCAATGTTCTGAGCCTCTGAGAAGACTTGTAAAGGACAGCCAGAGAGAAAACACAACAAATGTAGAAAACATTCCCAGAGCTGAAAATGCCAAATGCCTGTGGATGGTATAGAGCATGGAAAGTCTATCAAATACCTTGACTATCAGCCCCTGGTTGAGTGGCTTCTGCAATAAAAGGTATAATAGACTAAATCTAACCCTAACCCTACTACTAGACCTAGCCCTAGCCCTAAGCCTGAGCCTAGCCCTAACCTAGCCCTAGCCCTAACTCTAGCCCTAGCCCTAACTCTAACCCTAAACCTAAACCTAGCCCTGGCCCTAGCCCTAACCCTAACCTTGAACCCTAACCCAAGCCCTAACCCTAACCCTAGCCCTAATCCTACCCTAACCCTACCCCTAGCCCTAACCCTAAACCTCCTCTCCCCAGACTGCCCAGCCCTCAGGGCTCTAAAGAGGACAGAAAGGATTCCCTGGGCTCTAAGAAGGACAGTCTGCCTCACCTCTCAGGTCCCAGCTTCCCTGTGACCTGCTCCTCATCTACCTCAAAACTACCTGGGTAGGTGTTTAAAACACACTTTCTAGGGCACCACAACTGATCTTTCGGACGTGAGCATGGAGCCAACCCACCAGGTGGGGACCAGATCCCACAGGCCAGGCTCAGCTAGGATTAGGGTTAGGGCTAGTGCTAGGGCTAGGGTTAGGGTTAAGGTTAGGATTGGGGTTAGGGCTAGGCTTAGGGCACAAGGTTAGGGTTAGGGCTAGGGGTAGGGTACGGTTATGATTAGGGATAGGTCTAGAGTTAGGTTTAGGGTTAGTGTTATAGTTAGGGCTAGGGTTAAGTTTAGGGCTATGTTTAGGGTTAGGGTTAGTGTTATAGTTAGGGTTAAGGTTAAGATTAGGGCTAGGGCTAGGGCTAGAGTTATGGTTAGGGTTAGCCTCTGGGTCCTTGGACGCATATTGAAATCACTTGGAGATTTAAGGTAAGGTTTAGAGTTAGGGCTAGGTTTAGGGTTAGAGTTTGTATCCATGGCTGCATATTAAAATCACCTGGAGAGTTAAGGTTAGTGTTAGGGTTAGGGCTAGGGCTAAGGTTAGTGTTAGGATTCGGGTTAGGGCTAGGGTTTGGGTTAAGATTTGGGTAGGGGTAGGGCTAGGGTTAGGGTGATGGTTAGGGTTAGGGTTAGAACTAAGGTTAGGGTTAGGATTAGGTTTAGGGCTAGAGCTAGTTTTAGGGTTAGGGTTAGGGTTAGGGTAAGAGCTGCGGTTAGGGTTAGTGTTAGGGTTAGAGCTAGGGATAAGGTTAGGGTTAGTGTTAGGGTTAGGGTTATGTTTAGTGCTAGGGCAAGAGTGAGGGTTAGGGTTAGGGTAAGCGTCTGGGTCCTTAGATGCACATTGGAATCGCCTGGAGATTTAAGGTAAGGGTTAGAGTTAGGGCTAAGTTTGGGGTTAGAGTTTGTGTCCATAGCTGCATATTAGAATCACCTAAAGAGTTAAGGTTAGTGTCAGGGTTATGGTTAGGGCTAGGGCTAAGGTTAGTGTTAGGATTTGGGTTAGGGCTAGGGTTAGTGTTAGGATTAGGGTTAGGGTGGTTAAGGTTAGAACTAGGGTTAGGATTAGGTTTAGGGCTAGAGCTAGTCTTAGAGTTAGGGCTATGTTTAGGGCTAGGGGTAGGGTTAGGTTACAGTTAAGATTTGGACTAGGGTTAGGGTTATATTTAGGGTTAGGGGTAGGGTTAGTGTTAAGGCTAGGGTTAGGATTAGGGTTAGGGTTAGGGCTGGGTTAGGATTAGGATTAGTGTTATTTTTAGGTCTAGGGATAGGGTTAGGGTTAGATTTAGGGTTAGTGTTAGTGTTATGTTCTAGGGCTGGGTTAGGATTAGGATTAGTGTTATTTTTAGATCTAGGGATAGGGTTAGGGTTAGTGTTATGTTTAGGGCTAGGGTAAGGATTAGGGTTAAGGTTAGGTTTAGGGTTAGGGCTCTGGTTAGGTTTAGGATTAGCATCTGGGTTCTTGGATGCACATTGGAATCACCTGGAGAGTTTGGTATAGGTTTGGAGTTATGGTTATGGTTAGGTTTAGGGCTAGTGTGAGGGTTAGGGTTAGGGTTAGGACTGGGGCTAGGGTTAAGGTCAAGATTTGGACTAGGGCTAAGGCTAGTGTTAGGGTTAGGTTTAGGGCTAGGGCCAGGGTTAGGATTAGGGTAAGGGCTAGAGGTAGTCTTAGGTTTAGTGTTAGGGCTAGGGTTAAGGTTAGGGTTAGGACTAAGGTTAGGGTTAGGGTTTGGGATATGGCTGTTTAGGGCTAGGGCTAGGGTTAGGGTTAGAACTAGAGCTATGGTTAGGGTTAAGATTTAGGCTAAGACTAGGGTTAGGGTTACAGTTAGGTTTAGGGCTAGTGCTTGAGTTAGGGTTAAGATTAGGTTAAGGCAGGGGTCCTCAAACTACGGCCCGCGGGCCACATGCAAATACAAATATTGTATTTGTTCCCGTTTTGTTTTTTTATTTCAAAATAAGATATGTGCAGTGTGCATAGGAATTTGTTCATAGTTTTTTTTTAAACTATAGTCCGGCCCTCCAACGGTCTGAGGGACAGTGAACTGGCCCCCTGTTTAAAAAGTTTGAGGACCCCTGGGTTAAGGGCTAGAGCCAGTCTTAAGTTTAGGGCTAGGGCTAGGGTTAGGGTTAGGTTTAGTGTCTGGGTCCTTGGATGCACATTGGAATCACCCGGAGATTTAGGGTAAGGGTTTGAATTAGGTTTAGGGTTAGTGTTGTGTCCTTGGCTGCATATTGGAATCACTTGGAGTGTTAAGGTTAGTGTTAGGGTTATGGTTAGTGCTAGGGATAGTGTTATGGTTACGTTTAGGGCTCTGGCTAGGGTAAGGGTTAAAATTATGTTTAGGGCTAGAGCTAGTGTTAGGTTTAGGGTTCGGGTTTGGGCTGGAATTAGGGTTAGGGCTAGTACTAGGGCTAGGGTTAGGGTTGGCATTAAGATTTGGGCTAGGACTAGAGTAGGGTTAAGGTTAGGTTTAGGGCTAGGGTTAGGATTAGGTTTAGGGCTAGAGCTAGTCTTCCGGTTAGGGCTAAGGCTGGGGCTAGCCCTAGCCCTAACCTTAACCCTTACCTTGTGTCCTAACCATAACCCTAACCTAGCTTTAGCCATAATCCTAACCTTGTGCCCTAACCCTAACCCTAAGTCAAGGTTTAGGACTGCAGGAGCAAATCCAAGGTACAGAGGAGCTTCAGATGTGGACAGGCCTCAAGGAGTTTGTAAGCTTTTTAGGTTGTCAGGTCCTAGCCTTTCTCATCATCACTACAATCACTGTTATGACCTACTTGTCTGGCATTGATAAAAAAAATTCATTTCCTTCATCGTTTTCCCCCTTAAAAGCACTGAATACTACAACTTTAGAAATCCTCAATTAGGTTTATTAGTGGCGATGTAAATCAATTACAATAAAAGAAAACAATTAACTCTAATGAATACACTCTCAACCACTATTAACTGCCTATAATATAGTCTGAAGATAACTGTTTAAAAAGTCAACAATAGTAGTTCCCGTTGTAAATTAATTACCAAAAATATAACTGTTTTTAATTTCCATAATACTTGAAAGTACAAATATAAATTAAATAAAGTTCAAAAGACCACATACAACAAAATAGTTCATAAAACAAGGCTAATTTTAAAAGAATTGTTCAATTTACTTTGTAGCATTTTTTTGGTTATATAAAATTATTTAAAGCAGTGCATGTTTTCTGTATCACACATGAAAGTTCACATCCAGATGTCCTTTTATGAAATCCTTATTCTTTCTTCATTGTCAAAATGTTCACTCCTGGCTAGATTTTTCTTCCTTGGCAATTCTTTTTGTTATCCCACTGAAATATTTCTCACGGAAGGAATTATGACCTTGGTATGGCAGAAACTGATCACTTAGCAGATGTGAATACTGGTCCTGGTTCTGGTTGGTTGGTAAATACAGAAAATAAAAAGAGTTTGAGTTAATTTCTTTAGTTACCTTGTAACCAAAGCAGTCATTTACTGTAAGCAAAATCTCCCTCTGTGGTGCAGATTGGTTTTCCTATTGTTGTTTTATTACCTGAATGAAAAACATATCACCCACTTTATACTTGCTTGGGTATCCAGTGTTTTCACCTACTTTTCCTCATTTGATCCACTGTCTTCAGTGCTCCTGCTCCAGTCTATTCCTCATATTGAGACCAAACTCAACTTACTAAAGGCAAATCTAATATGCCAGCATTTCTGGCTAATATCCAAATGGGTTTAAACTTTCCCCAATTCTGAGGCTTTCCCTTAAGGTTTGGGAGGTAGATTCAATTGAAAATCAGGTGGCTGAATGTCCTCTCACTTTTCTTTCCTGTACAAGAAGGTTCAGCACACTGTCGAGCAATGAGGTCGCCCCACTCTGCCATTCTGTACTCTTCTCCCTGGGACTCCTCCAGGCTATGCAAAATCACCTCAACGGGAAATGCCTGTGGACTGTCCTGGAGCTCAGTGGTGAGGAGGGTAAGACAGGACAGAAATGTGTGACTCCAGCAGCCGCAAGCTCAGAAGGCAGAGGCATGGAGGACAGGCTGGGAACTGACCCGGGCTCAGGTGCTTGAATGCCTAGCTGGCCAAAGCTGCCAATTGTGCAGCTCACCTGAGGAAGCAAGAGGCAAAAGTTGAAGCACAATGGAAGATAGGCTTCCTCTTAGACCAAAGAGAAAGCGTAACAAAACAGCTTGCCTTTGACCAGGAGGATATAAATGGGGCAAACTGATAATAAAGAACAGAGAATTATGAAGATTAGAGTCAGAGACGGGGAATAAACAGAAGAAGCGTGGAAAACCCAAAAGTAATGATTAAAACGTGTGCTAATTAATGGCTATCTAGACAATATGTGGGGACTACCTATGACATTCTTTGTCTGAACAGTTTAGATTCAAGAATCCCTCAGAATAAAATAAAAGCAAAAAAAAAGCCCCTGAGACTCTAACAGACCATGGGTTGAGTTCTACAGGGATCCAGTGGCAGAGAAACACACACTACTGGGAAAGTTGGAAAGACTAGCAACCTTAGAAATGCAACCTCGGGTGGGATGGAGGGGAGGAGGGGGAGACCTCTTTTCTGTCTTTACCAGGAAGTAGAGAAAAATCCCATGAGATATATGCTGGAAAGATTCTTTCTGCAAGATTGGCTGCCCCTGAATGTAAAAAAAGTCATTATAACAAAAACTACTGGATAACCCAGTATCTCCAAATCCCTTATATATGTAGCCAGGGATCCAGCAAGAGCCATTCTATTATTACTTAGCAGCATAAGTCCTGCTTCCGGATAAGCCAGACACTCCAGGGACTTTGGCTACCATTTTCATCTAATGGAAAGTCCTGGTTCCTAAAATGTTCTACATGGAACATTCAGTATATTTATGGGCTAATAATACTATTACATATATTCATGTCAATATCCTATACCTATGAACAATAAACATTTCAAATATAACCTGGTCTATATGAAATACACTACTAGTATTTGCAACACTCAGAATTTATGTTACCTCAATGCCGAAGAAGATGGCACACTTTTCTCTCTCATCCTATCTTTAGTTCAGGTTACCAGGGCTCACACTTGAGATGACGATAGTCAACTGCACATATTTTTCACCACCTGTTCATGCCTCTTCTCTATTTGAATTCCCTGCCCATCTCAAACAAGAATATCTGCAGGGGTTTTTTTCAGCTCACTATCTCAAAGGCCAAAGTGTTTACTTAAAGGACAAGAGTATCCTCAGGCAACACAACCCTTGATGTCTCCATTAACTAGAGCTCGTCCCAGTCCCAGTGTTTAACTTCTGGTTTCCCTAACACTTCCAAATCGGTCTTCCAGTATACCTAGGTGTCACAATCCTTGAGTTGTACCAATTTTTAGTAAACAAGAAATACTTCATGAAAAATAAAAACACAGAGAGAATTGGGAAATGCCAAAAAAGAAAACTCTGGCACTGAAAAATTACAGACCACCTTTCTCAAATTTCATTAACTACTGGTTAAATTGTGGAGCATGGTAGGAGTTAAAGAGATATGAATAAAATATGAAGATTGTTGATTACACTGTCTATTGTTTATCATCTTTTTATAACCAGAAATTCAGAGTTTCTGTAGGAAAGTCTGTGCTAGCTACAGATGGCTTCCTAATGGAAATACACAGCTTTCAGACCTATCACTTAACCTTGTAAGACAAACAGCAATTGTAAATATGACAGGAAATATACCAGTTCCGAGTCAAGAAAGCAACAAGTATATATTTACAACTATGTGTTTTATATAAATCCACTATTAAATTGTCTGCATCTTTTCACAGCAGGTTATCATCTAAATTTTTCAGCTAAGGAAAGGGAGACTGAAGGAGTTTGAGTAATCTGCCACTGGTCACACAGCTAGTTAAGTAGCATTGGTAGAACTGTAGCCTAGATGAGACTTCAAAGCTTATACTTCTTCCAACACTTCTATTTTTCTCTTTTTAGTAGAAATTACATCAAAACAATGGTTGAAAAGTTAACTTCCCACATGGTAGACTAGTAAGTAGTTCAAAATGGAGTTTGACATTTAGAGGACATTCCTCACTGAACAGCAACATTATGGTAGCACATATTTCAGATCTAAACTTTTAGACAGAACCCTTTAACCACTGTCCCACCCAGCCAACTTCCTGTCCTATCAGTACTAATTCTAAACATAAACCACTCGAGGAATTTTAACACACTTGCCAAAGAAACCAAAACCTTACAAATTGTAGTATACTTATATGTGTACACTGCCCTCTGCTGGCAAAAGCAGGTAGGATTTCCTGCTGTGGATAAAGATAGCTTGGAACAGAGCTGACCATACGTGCACGAGCACTCTTTCCCTCTCTGTTTGAGTCCTGACTACTGTAAACATCTAGTCACTAGTTACAGAGAACCAACATGACCAGGGTGGCTATTTTTCTCCAGGGAGCATCAGCATTTCATTTTTTAAAGAATGATGTGGAAATACACATTACATATTCACCTTGGTGACTCTAAAGTATAAAATTGTCATCTGTGTCCAACCTAAAATTACAAAGTATTCTCTAAAATAAGAAAGAGTACATAAACTAGACCTTATTCAAACTATTCCTTAATTATTTTTAAAACGAACCCTACATCAAGATAGAGCATCACAAAAAAAAAAACAAAAAAAGACATTAAAAGGAAAGCACTTCAGCTACTTATAACATAATAATCTAAAGGGAAACAAATTCTCAAGAAAGAAACTATATGTTCTGTAGTAACATTTGAAACTGACACTGTAAATGGAACTAATGACACTGGATTATACTACGAGGTAAGTGTGTAAGAGTGTTTCCCAAATGGAGTGTCACAGATGACTCAAGACGACTATACTGAGAACTCCACTTCAGTAAAGCAATCCTTCCAACTACTGCTTCTACCAGAAACCTGCCATTCTTTGTTATCATCATCTCCTGAGTAGAGGAAAGGTGTTGGGATTTTCCACAGTATGGTGATTCGGCTGCTTTCTGGTTTGCTTCTCATGAGATATGAAGTTCAGGTACCACACAATTAGAATGTTTTGTAATGCTGATTTTTAAAAAATATATATTTTTATTGATTTCAGAGAGGAAGGGAGAGGGAGAGAGAGATAGAAACATCAATGATGAGAGAGAATCACTGATTGGCTGCCTCCTGCATGCCCCGACTGGGGATTGGGCCCGCAACCCGGGCATGTGCCCTTGACTAGAATTGAACCTGGGACCTTTCAGTCCACAGGTTGATGCTCTATCCACTGAGCCAAACCAGCTAAGGCTGTAACGGTGATTTCTGAAGAGTGCTGTTAAGATAATAAAATTGAGTACATTTTCAAACAGAAAATTTTAGCTAGCTATAACTATCTGTTCCCACACTTCCTTCAAATAGGTAGTTTAAATACTGTTAAATTTGATTGTCTTTTTATTCAGGAAAGGCCCAAAATAATCAGTGAACAGTTACTATTCATTTCCTAAACATTTACTGAGTGGTGGGCAAAACAGTCAAGGTCTGTGAGTTGAGAGCTTATATACTAGTAGGAGACAAACGTTAAACAATATATCCCCAAACATATACTTGCAAACTGTGATTAAACAGTGAGAAGGGCACTATTCCTATACAATAAAAGGGTAATACGCAAATAGACCGAGCGGCAGAACAACCAATCAAAGCATAATATGCTAATCATATGCTAAGACTGCTCAACCGCTCGCTATGACGTGCACTGACCACTGGGGGACAGACAACCGGTCGACAGGTCACTATGATGTGCACTGACCACCAGGGGACAGATGCTCTGACTGGTAGGTTAGCTTGCTGTTGGGGTCCAGCCAATCGAGACTGAGCAAGATGGGCCGGACATGCCCTGGAGCCCTCCCGCGGCCTCTCCCCAGCCTGATCGTGCACCAGTGGGGTCCCTCAGCCTGGCCTGCGCCCTCTTGCAATCCGGGACCCCTCGGGGGATGTAGGAGAGCCAGTTTCAGCCCAATCCCACAGGCCACTCCCCTTGGGAGGGCACCAGTCGCAGGGCTCACGACTGGCGAGTGCTGCTGTAGCAGTGCGAGTCTCTCCCGATCGGGACTGATTGGGCACGAGCCTGCGGCAGATACAGTGGGGCCAGGATGAGCGGGAGCGGCAGGTAGGAGCTGCAGGCAGTGCTGGACTGTGGGTTTCGGCCCGATCCCTGCAAGCCACCCACAGGGACCCCACCCAGGCACAAATTCGTGCACTGGGCCCCTAGTCTACATATATAAAAGCCTAAGTGACTGTTACGACCAAACAACTGGTCGACCAGTCGCTATGATGCACACTGACCACCAGGGGGCAGACGCTCAACACTGGAGCTGCCCCCTAGTGGTCAGTGCGCTCCCAGAGGGGGAGCGCTGCTCAACCAGAAGCCGGGCTCACGCTGGTGAGCGCAGCTGTGGTGGCAGGAGCCTCTCCCTACTCCGCAGCAGCGCTACAGAGCGGCAGCTGGAGGCGCAGCGGGCGGGGATGAGCGCGAGCGGTGTGATGCGGGCTCGGCTCCTCCCTGGCTGCCTGCTGCTTTGCGCACTGCTACATCCCCCGAGGGGTCCCAGATTGCGCGAGGGTGCATTTTTTTTCGCCCCACCCCCCTTGCACGATTCCATGTACCAGGCCTCTAGTACAAACATAAGGACACACCTAGTTAGATGGAGTGAAGAAAATGGACAAGAAAGGCTTCCCTAAGGAAGTGATGTTTATCTGAGACCTAAAGGATGGGTTAAACTTACAGAATGAGAGGGTAAAAAACATTCTAGGAAGCAGTGAGAGAGGAAACACAATGGAGAAGACTGAGACTAGAAAGAGGTGAGGACATTCTGGGAACTAAAAGCACACCAGTGTGGCTAAGGCTTGGTAAACAAACGGGAAAGTGGAACAAAACAAAACCAGAGAGGCGCGTCAGGAGTAGACTGGGTTAGCTTTGAAGGTTAACAGACGGATTTTCAATTTTATTCTAAATTCCATAGAAAGTCATTGATGACTTGAAAGCAGAGGAATTTCAGTACTTATTTACATTCTCAAAGATACTCTGGCTACTGTATAAATATACAATGGCAGGATCAATCGCAGAAGCAGGGGAACCAGCTGGAAGACTACTGCACCAGCCCACGGAAGCAGCACTGTGCCATGTCCTTCAGAGCAGGGGGTAGATAAAAATATATGCAAAACTACCATCCACTCAGTTATCCCAAGCCAGACTCTCAAAGTTATCCTTAACTCCGGTCTCCCTCACCTAAGTATCCAATCAGTCACCAAGCCTGCCAAGCCTGTTACCCTCTACAATCTCCAACCCTACCTTTCTTAGGTTACAGCCTCATCACTGCACGACCATGGCAGGAGCCTGGGCGCTGGTATCACAGGTTATCTTTCCACAACTCAAGCTTGCCTGCATAAACATAGTATTTTGAAGTAACGTTTGTAAAACTTCTGCCCCTCTCCTAACTAACATCCCTCATGGGCCAGCCATCACCAACAGGATAAACTTGGAACTCTTTGGTCTGCAAAGACCTTCATTCAACTCTAAGAATTCCTTTGGTTTTCTACTTCATCTCCAACCATTCCTCCCCCAAATACATAGGATTTCACTCATGCTAAAATGTCTAGGGTTCCCTGAATGCACCACAACCCCTCAGTCTCGGCACCTTTGCTTAAAATACTGGCTTCCTCCCTTGACTCAGGCACCATCTCCTCAGGTAGGTGCTCTCTGGTGCCTATACACCTTGCACAGGTCACTACAGGACTCGACACAGTAAGGTGAAACGGGCTGGGCAACCATTTCTCTCACTGGACAAGTTTTCTAAGGATAAAGACTACAACCTATTAGTCTGCTTAGCCTCAACACCTCACACAAATGGTTCCATAAATGCTGAGTGATGAAAGCCATGGCTTTTCCCTCAGGGAACAGGTGATCAAGGCAGGGAAAGAAAACATACAAAAATATGGAAAAATACTTCAATGTAAAAATTATTAGAAAGTTTTCTTTCTCATTTCTCATAGCATCTTTTCCAAAATTTCACCTGCCCGGAAGCCCTTATATTAATAACCATTTATTCACTCCCAGCAAACACCTCCGTTTTTACAGAGAAAAAGGAGTCATCCGGTGTGAATTTCCTCACTTCCTTGCTGCCACCCCATCCTCTACTACAAACTGGATCCCTTGCTTAACTCTATGGCCTCATCTCTCACCCCAGTCCCCACTCACATTCTGACTAAAGTCAAAATGCTCTCTAATGTCCCTTTACACACAGCCAAGAGTTAGTTTTATATAATTCCCCTAAACTTCAGTGAAAATACTTAAGGATAATCATCAGTTTAACTAAAATTACTGTTTAAAAACAAGAGATTTTCCCTAGAAAGGTGTCACTTTGGGGATGAAGAGGAAAACCAAATGGCTTCTACATTAACTATAGGTCAGGTTTAAATTGTCCCGTTACTGACAGTTCCTGATAATGAGATAATGATTTCTTCTACCTCACTAGTACTGACCTTAAGTCATTCATATTCTTAAAGTGACAGTGGTTTATATAGAACAGCAGTTTCATTGCAAACACTTGAATACAAATGGCTTAGGGAACTTATTCTATGATAAGTGAAAACCAATGATGCTGTCATCACAGTAAAAGCCATCAAACAGGCAATGCTCATCAAATTGTGTCAAGAAAGACTTTGGATTCATGAAATATTAAAGCTATGATATATATTCTTAAATAAGGTCAGAGGAAGAAGGCAAAGACATGGAAGAGAAAAATAGTGCATAGCTTTTCTTTCTTGTAATCAGCAGAGAGTGAAATGAAATGTAAATGACAGTGCTGAATATAATGGGCCTCAGTTCAGCTTCAGGGTAATTACCCATGTCCGGCTTTTGTTTAAAAATCCTGCTCCCCTTATCAAAGCTTCCCACTGTTCTACATCTGGTACTGGACAGTAGCTATAGAAACCACTTGTGCTAAAGTTATACAACTATAAACAGCACTCGGCCATTTCCAAACCAAGGACAAGGAGGTCAGAAGTCTGGCATCTAATACTATTAAGAGAAACCAGCACAATGCTTAATGGGAACAAGGTAAGGCTGAGAATCTTCATCCCAAAATTAGGTATTTACATATGGTTTGTACCTTTTAAAAAATGTCATTACTCTTCAAGATATTAAATTACCTAAAGTCTATTAAAATATTTTTATATTAAAATCTTCGTATCTAGAGTTCTGAAAATGAGTTGACATTTAACAAACGAACTTTGACATCTGGCACTCAGCACATAATTTCTTTCTAACTGTAAAAAGAATATCATGGATAGTCATGCTCTCATGATGAACAAGAACATGAGTATTTTCTACATGCTCTCCACTAAAATCTGTACCTTTATAAAACTCAAAACTTAAAACCTCAATTATTAAAAGAATACAGGTTCAACACACCAGGTAAAAATGTAATGACAACTTATTAGTTACTATATCTAATATTTAATTAAAATTAAGAAGAACTGTACTGACCCTAACTAAGCAGCAAAACATGAGTAATACGCCAAAACATGTGCAGGCACACATATACATACTCTCTCGCTTTAATTTGGAAACTTTATCTCCTAGGCAACTTTTTAAAACTGTCACAATTCATTAAAAAATTAATAAACACACTTACATTTATATAAAGAGCAAAAACAAGCAAAATTACTTTGCTTAGGGATGAATTTGGTAGTGAAAATATTACAGAGGGAAACAAGCAAGTAATTACCATAATAGTCAGATTAGTGGTTACACCTGTTAGGAGAGGTGTTTATGATCAGAAATAGCCACAACAGAGGGTGCTTCTGGGGTGCTGCGTGACTCAGTAATCTTGACCATGGTGGTGGTTACACAGATGTTCACTTTATAACTAACTATTCATTAAACTGTGCACTTACGTTATGGACAAAAAAAATACGAGTTAAAATCTCAGGGTTGCATTCTTGGTGGGTTAGGAATGGGAAGAAGACACAAGTTCATGTTTGAATTTGAAGAGCACTAGAAAGATCATTCTAAGTTAAATAACATGATAAATTAGAAAAAAATACAAAGTGGAAATTTTGTCAGATGAGAATTATAAAAGAAGCTCCAGGGGATTATGCTAATTCAACACATAAACTTCCATGTATCTAAACCAGTCGTACCTTGGACTCCCAGATTGTACTTTATATTCTGCAACTGACATCTGCCTAAGATTCTACAGCATCAGTACATTAAAGACTATTTTACTGTCAAGATTGAAAATATGAGCATTAGAGCTGGAACATAAAAACAGGTGCTCTGCCTTGAGGGAACAGCTTTGTCCTACAAATAAGAGTCATATCCAAAGAGCACCATAAGTGGCACCAGAGATCTTAAATAATTGGGGGGGGGGGGGGGGGGGGACACGACAGACAGACTTTTGCTGCTTCTTGATTTGCCAGAAACAATAACTTAAAACTATTACAAGACCATTAACTTAACAAAAAATCCAGTTTGTTTGGCAACATTATTTAGTTGCAGAAGTATAAAAGAAAAAGTAAAATGATAACCCTCTAAAATTTAAATTCAAGGAAAAGTACCTTTAACAGCAAAGCAATTCATTCAGAAGTAGGTGATATGATCCCTAAAATGGAATTCTGCAACACGATATGCAGCATCACCAGGATTCTGCTTTTATAAGCCTTTCTCAAACATTTCAATGTATGATTTATAGATAATGCAAGTACTTTCCTTCTGACCTTTTTCGCAAAATAAATTTTAGAAAGGTCCTCGCTCACACACACACACACACACACACACACACACACACTTTCACACTTTGATGATAATGAATATGGTACTGTATTAAGACCTAGACTAAGTTCATATACAATTACCAATGTTCTTACTTGTCTTATTTTCCTTACTGATAAATGAAGTAGCATCTATTTCCCACTACCATGCTGTATGATTAAAATACTTCATACCGCCGAAACCAGTTTGGCTCAGTGGATAGAGCGTCGGGCTGTGGACTGAAAGGTCCCAGGTTTGATTCCGGTCAGGGGCATGTACCTGGGTTGCGGGCACATCCCCAGTGGGAGATGTGCAGGAGGCAGCTCATCAATGTTTCTCTCTCATCGATGTTTCTAACTATCTCTCTCCCTTCCTCTCTGTAAAAAATCAATAAAATATATATAAAAAAAATACTTCATACCTAATCTCTAATCTTTCATAGTTCTAATCATAAGGAAACTGTCCACCATCCTACAATGGACAAGCAAAAAACAAAAATATCTCAGCAAAAACGACAACCAAAAGGAAACACCTTTAATTCAAACAGCTGCTAAAGAAAAAACAACTACTGACTTTAATTCTAAGAAAGAATAATGCAAATGGAATCAGGAACTAGCATTATTTCAGCAAAACACCAGTTTATGATTAGCAATATAACTTTACTACCATTCTACTATATAAACTACTTATCACAAAGACAAATTCCTTCCACTTCAAGCCATCAATAAGTCATTGTCTCAAACAAGTGAACTCAGTGTCTGTTCTCTCCCTTCCTCATCTAAAACATGTTATAATGCTAATTCTTCTTTCTCTCTCCACAGCTTCAAACTCTTTCAGTCCTTTAGTCAAAACCCTCAGTTTTGGCCACCTTCCATTCTGATTAATGAAGCATTCATCAGCTTCATGTTACTAGACACTTTCATTCAGTCCAAAATAAAAAATTACATTAACTTTCATCACCTGCCACTATGATCGTCCACTATTCTTTATTTTAAATAATCTGAACTACTCTGACTAGCTACAAAAAATAATGGCAACTATTTTACAGAATATTTTAACACTAATCTAAATTAATGTCCATATAAAACCTAGAATAAAACTTACCAATACTTTAGTCCTTCTCAAAATAACTAGGAGTATAAGCTACCAAGTCAGGTAAACAAACCACAAAACAAAGAGTGCACAGGATGGCCCATTTAGTGCAACGACAATTTTAAATAATTTTTTATATTTAAACAAGTACTATAGAGTGTAATAGTGGCACAGACGTATAAAAAAGACTTCAAGGAAGTCTTGAAAATGGCTACTATGGGACCTTTTTCATCTGTCCAAGTATACTGGTAGAAAAGGTTGAGAGAGTATTGTTTTAGGTGACTTTCACTGGAGATGTAACTATTACACTCATATTCCAATCTGCTATGCACAACTCTGGAGATCAGCATTTCTCTCCTATGAATTTCATAAGAGAAAACTACTGTATAAGAGTAACCACTCTGACCAAAACTATATATAGCAGCATCAGTTACATGTTGTATCAACAGGAGAAATGAGTCCTGGTAAAACAAATCATATTCTACCGTGGTCCCATGAGTGATGAGGAAAGACTATCTTTAAAAGAAACTAGTATCTGCCTTTTAATCTTGGCATATTCTAAAGCTAGAAATGTGTTTTGGTAAAGAGGCGACATGACGCCTAAAAAAGGGTATAGAATTTCAAGTACAAAGAAGAATTTTCGTCTCAACTCAGCCAATTCCTAGTCTCTAAAATGTACAAAATAATAAGGTCAATGAATCTAAAAGCTTTGTAAACAATAAAGCATTATTAAGTGTTATTTATCACCCACCTAGCTTTCAGACTATATAAGCATGGAATACTGACCAAAAAACTAGCGTTCCTTATCAGGCATCTTCATAATTTCAACATGGTTGGCAAGAATGTTCTTCTTTACTACTAATGTTCAATAAATCTAAAAACTATTGCCAATAATCTAAAGATACAAAATTTTATGAAAAATCTATATTCTTTAGACAGTTCTTGCATTTGTTTACATTTTAAAAGGGGGAAAGGAAGAACATTTTTTAACAACCTAGCAAGTGGGCCAAAAGTCATACTGAAGTTAAACCTGACAAGTGACAAATCAAAAATGAAGAGATACGTATACAAAAGTGTAAAAATCTAAAATTAATAGTCTTCCATTGCCAAAATCAACAACACTGAACAAGTCCAAGAATAATTTGTTAGACGCGTGTGAGAACTGTTTGACAATTTTATGTCATCACTTGCATTATAAAGGACTGAGATCTTGCTGCAATTATATACACTTCTCGCCATACAAACAGAAGGTAGAAATGAAGTAATTAATTAAAAACCAAGCATGATGAATTTAACGAGAGTATTTTAAGTTATAGTAAATCCCATACTAGTTAAAACTCACTGATCAAATTTGATCTTATAAAACATATCAAAAATTACTTGAGTATTAGTCTTTATCCTTTAAAAAAATAAATTTTAAAAGGAAAATGATAAAAAGCAACCAAACAAAAATTAATACTGCTTTAAAGCTTTAAAAATATCTAAGGTGAGTGCCCTTACCATTTTCATGTAGAAGAAAAATTCTCAGAAGCATCCTTATATCATTCTCTAGTTCTTCTCAGTATCAAATTAATTTGCTTAGAAAAATATTATAAATCTGGAATATTAGACTTTCTTAAATTAAACTCAAGGGAATGAAAATGTGAAACTGTCCACAATTAAAATAGAAATGAAATAAAATCAGAAGAAAAAGAAGGCATTATAAGTGATACCACAGAAATACAAATATTATAAGAGACTACTATAAGCAATTATACACCGACAAACTGGGCAACGTAGAATACGTAAATAAATTCCTAGAAACATACGACCTTCTAAGATTGAGTCATGAAGAAAACAGAAAATCTGAACAGACAGATTACTAATAAGGAAATAAAATTAGAAATCAAAAACCTCCCAACGAAAGTCCAGGACCAGATGGTTTCATTGGTGAGCTCTAACAACCATTCAAAGAAGAATTAAAACTCAAAGGCCAGCATTACCCTGATATCAAAACTAGACAAAGACATCACAAGGAAAAACCCTATATCAGATACAGGGTTAATATACAACATATATAAAGTACACATACAACTCAATAGCAAAAAAAAATCTGATTAAAAAATGGGAAGAGGATCTAAATAAAAATTTTTCCAAAGAAAACATACAGATCGATGGTCAACAGGCACATGAAAAGATGCCCACATCGCTAAATTCTAAGGCAGTAACACTGTTCTTTTCTGTTCACTCTATAGACCCAAAGCAAAGATGAGGCTTGCCCAAGTTTCTAGTAAATTTGGGAGGGCTTCCGTTGTCAATCCAGGTTAAGTACAGTCCAAAGAGCATTCTCTGCATTTAGTCAAGCTCCATTATAAGGCTTTACTCTTATCAATTCTGTTCTGATCTAGACATGAGATACTGCAGATGTTTTGTTCTTTCTTCTCAAGCATAAGTGTGTTGGGGGGGGGGGGCGGGGGAAGAGGAGGAAGAAAGAAGAAAGATGATGTGTTGGGCCCTAAAAGACTACTTTCTCCCTTATATAAAGTGATATTTCCTATTCAGTATAGTCTACAATCAAGTAGGTTATGCTCTTGGAGAAAAATGGTAAACAGCAGTTTGCTAATTAAATGAGAGTTATATTAAGAGTGCTCTTCTGTTTTATAATTGAGTTAGCAACAAGTTTGTCAAATAAAGTCTGAGAAGTTAAGGTCAACTTTAATTCTGTGCTTCTATTCAATTTCTATATCCTACTTCAACCCTCTAACGCAGGGGTGGGGAACTTGCCACAGGCCATTTGAATATCTGTAACATCATTCACAGGCCATATAAAATTATCAACTTAAAAATTGGCCTGCTATATTTGGTTAAACATCTAACTAACTCCCCCTAATGCTTTGGCAGGGCCTGACCAAATGATTTTCCCAGGCCTTATATGGCCCACCGGCCAGATGTTCCCCACCCCTGCTAACTCCACCAAAGGCCACATACTCTTCACCTTCTGACTTTTCCTGAATTCACTGATTTTTTTTTTTCTGAATTCATCAATAATTTTTTTTTTTTATCAAGGACTAACATTTCCAAACTCCATTAGAGGAAAACTAAAGAAATCAACTTGTGATCCTTCCAGAATTTATGCTAAAAGTATTAGGATAACTTACCTCAAAATTCTTCACCTTTTCCATTGTTATCAAGCGCCTTGCTGTGTGACTAGAAAGCTTCTGCTCACAGTTGCTAATAAGTTTCAGGCAAGGATGCCAGGGTACCATCTCTTCAGTGTATCTGAAGGAAGAACAGCTGACTGTTACAAACACTTCGCATGTACACCCCACACAGGATGGTCACTGGGGTTACTCGGTGTGTATGAGACCCCCTCCCACTACAGCCATGTGGTACCAGTTTATTTAATATTCACCACTTACATAACCCATAAACAATCTAGGTTTTTTAAAAAGCAAGGTATTTTAATACTACCACATCTGAGAAAAGTAGTTTGTTTTACCTGTAGAATGGGAATAAGAGAATATAAGTATGTTTTATTGAAGAATTACAAGAAATTAAACCACAAAAATACAAGACAATTACCCTAAAAGATCCCATAAGAACACCTAAAACAGATAAATACATTCTACAACTTGACATTCATGAGACTGATTCATCAGGAGATTTATAATTTCCTAAAGTATGAAGTCCACTACGGCATATACTTTCCCTAATAAAATTTTGCCCCTGCAAAATTTTAATGGCATCCTGGGACCTCCATTAACTTTGTAAAAATATCAGGCTAAAGTTATTTATAAGATATTTCAAATAGGTTACCACTAAAATAAACATTACAGATGACACCAGTTCTCTGGCCACCTTAACTGTGAAATGAAATTTAAGGGAGCCATGATAATGAGCAGTGGTAACCGCTACTGTGCAGCACAGGAACCATGTGAATGGAGATGATGACACCTAGAAAACAGGACAGTCAGGCTGCAGTAGTTCAGAACCTGACATCGGACAGGTTATTGGTATCAATATTGGCAGAAAAAGCAGGTGACAGACGTGGGGAAAACAGCTATAGAACAGAATGCAGAAGAACAATGGGGAAGGTATGGGTACCATTAATAACACTGTGATGGCCAGTTTTTACTTTTCCTTTGCAAATCTTTATACATTTCTAGATAGTCTCTGGAAACATTTATCACATGGGGACATTTAAAGCTCCCAAATGGGTAAGAAGCTGACCGCACTTCACGTAAAAGACTAGCCTGTCAGCTAGCCTGTTCTAACGCGTCAACATTGTCTTCACCACCCGTTTTACTGACCTCTAGGTCTCTCTGACCTTCAAGGCACTCTCCCCATTACCTCAACCACATGCTCAAAACCCTCATCACCCACTTACCAAGCAACATCTATAATGCACTTCATTTTATTATCAGTGGGAGGAATTCTCTTGAAGTCTTTCTCAGACTATTCCTTAAGGCTTCCCAACAAATAATGACCATTCAGGTTTTACCTCATCTAATAATTCTCTAACGTTTACTACATTGTTAGAAATGTTGTACTTCTACAATAGTTAAAATCAATTTGGAGTCTTCATACAAAGCATTTATGATATGAAGGAATACATTCAGCACCATGATTGACAGATTAAAAATAAAAAGTGATAAGAGAGAGAAGATAGAGCCTTGACCTTACACTTGCGAACAGCAGGGTTTACAGATGTCTAATACTGTTTGTCAAACTTTGCATTCAAAGGAAAAAAAAAATCTTTTATTTCCTGGTGGAGATGACAAAGCATCTTTATTAAAACATTACTTAAATATATACAAACATAAATTAGAGATAAATTCCTTATGCTTATATCCCCTATATAACTATAAAATAAAAAATAAACTTATAAATCAAACCAGAAGTACAAAACCAATACAATTTTAATCAATACTTATGACTTCAATGATGATAAATTGCTAAAACAAAGTCACCAGTGTTTGGCTTAACAGCAGAAAAAAATATTTACATGTTTTAGATTCTCTTTCAGACTTGATCTGTAAGTTTAAGCAGGAAGGTACATCATTTGGGTCATCATTATCATTAACAAATTTGTTTTTAACCACTACTCTATTATGTTAACAAGACAATCAATTTAACAGTATATTCCCAAAATACCATCTAAAAAAACAGCAGTAAAGTAAAATTTCTTTACTATATATTATATTCCCAAAATACCATCTAAAAAAACAGCAGTAAAATTTCTTTACTATATAATTACTAATATATTTCATAGTCATGAACTGTGTGCAAACTATTAAATGGAAGCTATAAATGGTACTATGCCTGGACTATAATGATACTGCAGCATCCTATCTTAATTCCATTGGATTACTTTCCTCTACAATCCAAGCATCTATTTAAAACCGAAATCAGCCAGAACAGGCAAATCCACAGATACAGATAAGCAGCTGCCAGGAACTGAAGTGATAGATATTTCTTATGTGCACAGGGCTTCTTTGGGGAGAATAAAAATGCTCTGTAGCCCTAATCGGTTTGGCTCAGTGGATAGAGCGTCGGCCTGCGGACTGAGGGGTCCCAGGTTCGATTCCGGTCAAGGGCATGTACCTTGGTTGCGGGCACATCCCCAGTGGGAGGTGTGCAGGAGATAGCTGATAGATGTTTCTAACTCTCTATCCCTCTCCCTTCCTCTCTGTAAAAAATCAATAAAATCTATTTTTTTAAAAATGCTCTGTAATTAGACAATGGTGATGGTTGCATAACTTTGTGGATATACTAAAAACCATGGACTTTAAAAGGGTGACTTGCATGGTATACAAATTACGTTTTAACATTTTTATAAAAGCCAAAAAAGACTATATATATAGGCCCTAGCTTTTCCATGAATCAATTTTGAAAATCACTTATTTTCTTGTGAATTTTCATGCCTCAGGCTATTTTGAAATGCTACTACAGTTTCACCTCCCATTTGAGAAACAGATTTGTTATTGATTGGAGCACTTACTGAAAACAGTTTAAGAAATCACTTTTTTCTGTTTCCTAGATGTGACATGAAAAACATGTTCTGTTCACTGCTCTGAGCCACAAAATTAATTTTATTACAATTAAATTTTATCCCCCAATCCTACTTTGAGGCACTTTATTAAGCTTCTTCTCTTTGTCAGCATTTTTATCATGTGCACTACCAACTGGATCTCTATTAAAGGACATCGTTCACAAAGAAACGGTTTCTAATCACTTCAGAAAACAACCCCCTATGGACATGTGGAACCTGGTCAAATAACTTAGCAACTCCTATAACATCAGTCACACAGGAGTGGAACTCACGCCCTGTCCAAAGGAATATTACTCAACTCTTCAGGATCATTTTCAAGTAGTTATGATTTTGAATAATAAACCCACATATACCAATGGTCTACAGTAATTTTATGTTGCAAGTCTCTCTGAGTGGCAAGAATCCTATATAATAAAAGGCTAATATGCAAATAGACCAAATGGCAGAACAACCGAACAACTGGTTGCTATGACGTGTGCTGACCACCAGGGGGCATGCGTGAAACATGGCGGGCATCTGCAGTGTGGCGAGATGGTGGAGCAGGTGAGCGGGGTGCCAGACCAAGGCAGGGTGCCAGTCGCTGTGATCAGGGCGAGCCTCTGGTGGTTACTAAAAAATCTTTGCTCCCGCACACCACGGTCTAGCCCAGTGCTCGCACCTGCTGCCAGCGCCGGCCCCGGTCGCACCCGCAGCCGGCGCTGGAGCCACTGCTTGCACTCACTGCCGGTGCCCAGCACCGGTATCGATAACTCGGCACCATCACTGAGTGTGAGCAGCGGCTGCCGGCCCTGATCGCCCTTGAGGACTTCTCCACCTCCCCCTGCTCCTGAGGGATGATTGGGGCAGCAGCTGCCACTTGTACCCGCTGCTGGTGCCGGCTCTAATCGCTCCATGCTGTCAGCGGGTGCAAGCGAGGCCGGTGATGTTAGCACGTAGGAGTGGCGGCAGCGGGAGCGTGGCTACCGGCAGGCAGGGGACTGGGGGCCACGGCGGGAGGGGCTGAGCGGGAAGTGCAGAGGATGGGCTGAGACCAACCCTGTGCCTACCGCCTCACAGCCCACAGTTCCTTTCAAGGTGCATGAATTTGTGCACTGGGCCCCTAGTAAACTATGAGAGCTCAGATGAAGGATTGAGAATTCTGCTGAGAAGGGTTGGGAAAAGTTCACAGAAGTAGTGACAATTAAGTAAGGCTTTGAAAGAGGACTGGAATTTTACCAGCTGAGGGAAGAAGAGTATATTAAGCAATGGGGACAGAATACACAAAGGAGAAAAGATACAGAGCATCTAGATACTGGTAAAAAATCTGATATACTAGAGTGGGGAGAATCTAGACTCAAGGAAGAAAAACAGAAGTTTGTTGACTGCACTTTAAAACCAGACAGTGAGAAAATCCATTTTCAATCATCAGCTCTAACAATTCTTCACAAATAACTAAGCTTTTAGGTAGTATTTTGTTTTTACTATGTCTTATACTTTTCAAAATGTCCTGGGTTTAAGGAATAATACCAGAACTTGATTATAGCATGTAATTTTTCTTTTTCTTACATTCACTATACATAATTATACAAAAAGCATTTTAGAAATGTTAAAGTTGTCTGTCTTTTCTTAATGGCAGTTGAAAGCTGTGCTGTTTTCTGTTGTTTGTTTTATAAACATTGCATTGGAAGTTGCAAAGGCCTGGCCTAACTTTAGCCGTGTATTTGTTTATTAGCTGATAAGAAGACTAAACATTCATGCCGATTCAGCTTATGTTTTTGTTGCCAGTGTTTATCTCATTTAACTTCTTCATTTTAGAAATAAGGAAAGTTAATTCTAAGGAGTGAAATGACTTCTCTAAAGTAAAAAGCAAGCTAGCTTATTGGTTTCTTTATTCCCAGTACTATGTTCACGTAATCCAACATTCTGCCAGATCCCAGGTATCTGGTATGTGAACTGATAGATGGGGTTTTATTAATATTTTCAGAGAGAACATTTATTTATGTCTGTGCAAAAATGGCTCTTGCCTTAGATAAGCTAAATTCCAGCAGCAAGCTTACTTGCGTAATTTTTTTTTTAAAGATTTCTAAGGCAAATTGAAGAATAGCCCAATTTTGATCTTGCTACTATCTTTCCAATCTAAGGATCTCATCTTGTTCAAGACATCTTGTCTTTCATTGTTGATATACACAGCTCTATTTATAATTAATAATTACTGAATAATAAAACCCAAACCAATAATGTTGAACATAATCAGGACCTTAAGCATATGCATAGTTTTTATATTGGTATTAGTTATTTAAAAAGATGCATTGCATTCAATGCGATCATTATAGCCAATATCTATTAAAGCTAGCTAGTAGTAGGTACACGAATCACTCAGTGAAGTTGTTAGAAATTACCTCTTTGTGGCCTGGAAAAACAGCCACTGAACAGCAGCTATATCAGGCACTGAGTCCAGTGTGGGTACAATAGGAATTGGCAAACTTTTTCTCTAAAGGGCTAGAGAGTAAATAGTTTAGCCTTTGTGGGCCATGTATGTTTCTGTCACATATTGTTCTTTTTGTTGTTGTTTTTAACCCTTTAAAAATATAAAACCAGTCTTAGCTCAAAAACCTTACAGAAGCAGGCTAAGGACCATATGTGGCCCACTGGCCATAGTTTATTAACCCCTGACATCAAATGAACAGGTCAAAGTAATCCCGTCAATAAGAGGAAGGGGCCAGTTTTATACATGTATATAGGTAAACAAAGACTACCATTTTACTACGTAAAAAAATATTTATCCTAAAGACAATTAGTGAAAAAAATATGCTATATATACAAACATCATATAAAAATAAAATAATTTAATGTTACATACTCTGGTGTGTATACTGGTAACCAATAGACTAGTCTTCCACCTAATGTGAGGGTCTCAGCTGCAAAGTTTAACAGGTCAAAAAACATATCACTCAGATGATAATTCAAGGAAACAGGAACATGGCTTTCTGGACTAGACAAAAAAAAAAAAAAATCAAAATGAGTAAAAATCTTTAAGGCTGTTAAAAACTGAGTTAATTAGCAAGAAGCAACATGCTTGTTCTCAAAGTAGAAACACACCATATTTAGCTTTCACTTACCATTTTTCTATCCCCTTCTGGATTTCCTTCTGTGAACCTGTTCTTCTTGTAGATTCCCTGATACCATATGGAGCTAGACAGAAAACACAGGTAACACAGGTAGTCAAAAGTCACCTACTCCCCAGTGAGGGGCAGATGGACTCATGTGCCTCCAGCTGTGACACCGAGAAGGATACACGTCACCTCTGCAATATTCCAGCTGAGAATGTGTAACACAAAGAACATTTGATTTAAAAGGTTTGGAAGGACAGGCAGGCCATGTGTTCTTCAAAAATGTCAGTGTCATAAAGACAGAGAAAGGCTTTGAAAGTGTTACAAATTAAAGGAAGCTTAAAAGATATGATTACTAATGCAATACCTGACACTAGGATACTATGCTAGAGGGGGAAATATGCTATAAATGATATTGGGTCATTTGACAAAATTGATGGCAAACTGTAGATTCAACTATTGCATTTGGTAGCTGTACTTTTGCTATCTAAGAGTCTATCCCTATTCTTAGGAAATGACACACTGAAGTATAGGGGTAAAGGGCCACAATATATACAACTTATTCTCAATTCATCAGAGAAAAAACTACATTTTATGTAAATATATAATGAAAGCAACAATAAAGTAGATAGTTAAAAAGTTACCCAGTTTTCATAAAGTATCTTCATGCTGACATTATAATGCCTTCGTAATTGTTCTTTTGTTAGATGTGATACCATCTAAGTTACCTAAGAACTAAAATGAGCTGAGATGGAAGGGTTGAGATACACTTGCCACTATTTATAGATTTACTGCCAAATACTTTAGAAAAGGCAGATCTGTTCTTATATAGGGTGCCAGAAAAGCCCAAGAACTCATGAGGCACAGAACAGTTGTCCTGTGTATTCCTGAAGCTCAGTGCGTTCGCAAGCCCAGTGTCCACAGAATTTCTTGTAACTCTAGAAAGGAGATGTCAGTGCAAACAGGCACTACAAAAACACACAAAAACTTACACATGGAAAAAATGTGTGATACATGAAATCTCTTCTTCGAAATCTGATACCATAATTGCAAATGACATTTTGGATGCAGTGGGTATACTAATGACCAACTATAGCCAAATATAAAACAAACACGAAAACAAATATATGCCTCAAAAAATGAGCTGAAGAAATAAAGGGATAACAAGTTAATATACATAGTTTATGAAAACTAAACAGTAAACTCTTGACTATTAAATGGGTACCCTACCTTAATTCACAAATTTTTTCCTTCTCACTATGAGAAGATGGGGGTGGGGGGAATACCAGTACAAGTTGGCATCGTGTGTGTGTGTGTGTGTGTGTGTGTGTGTGTGTGTGTGTAAAGTTTGTATTTTAAATGTGAATGACTTCAGGAAACGAATCCTACTCCTACTTTTGTATAAAAGCAAACTTACGATCAGTGATGATTGCATCAAAATATGTGCCCTTCTTCCAGGAAGGTTTGGATGCATCAGAAACCAGGACATCAAGGTAATACTTCTCTAACCCATACTGACGGAGATTTGCCCTAATGTTTTCATCTGGTCCTCTCCATTTCTGGTTTTTCCTACTAGCCTTTCCTGAAGTGAGAGAAAAAGAAAGACAGGAAGTACTAAATCAAAGTAATATTTAACTCATCTAAACCTACATTTATTCAAATAAAACTTGCTTTCACTTAAAAAATCTCCCTTTTATTATACAAATAAACATTTATTTTAACTTATTATAAAAATATATTTTGAGTTCAAAGCATATACTAGTAAGATACAGAGTTGAATAAAATACGGTCCCTTTCCTCTAGCACCAAACAGTCTGATGTAGTGATGAATGAGATCAATGAAACAAAAACTAAGAAAGCTAATTTGGGAAATGCATGTGATCAGGAAGTGAGGGGAGAGGGGGGAATGGAGACATTACAGATGAAAAGTTACACCAGGATTGAAGTTATTCAAAAGTACTAGTTTAGGAAACAAAAGTGGATGATGGGATACCATCAATTAAGATGACAGAAACCAAGAGGAAAAACAAGCTTAGGAAAAAAGATGTGATTCACTTGAGATACATCAATCTTGCTTGTGAGCTACCTACACAACATTCAGGAAGAGCTATTCAGCAGGTAGTCGGAGGTCAGAATATACACACATAGGAGTCACCAGTATAGAAACTTAACTTAAATCCGTAAGAATGAATGACATTATTAACCTAGGTGGCAGTTACATGCATGTTTGTTTTATATTTATTCTATTTTTATACACTCATCTGTATAATGTTCTACTTCACAATAAAAACAACTTAAATGTCAAAAGGAGAAGAATGACATGACTGCATAATGTAGTGTTGACAGGAGAAGGGGGCAGAGAGATGCCGGAGAAAAGCAATGTGTAAACACAGAACAAAGAAAACTGTGGGCCTTACAGAGGCTGCAATGGAAGCCAAGGACATAAAGTACAACCTGCTGAGAGTACTGTCTCGGGGACCAAAGGAGACATTATAAACGTCAGCACTGCCAAATGCTGTAAATCTGTGGCCTTAGAGCTTTCAGTAGGCATGAAAGCTGACAAATAATGGGCACCAGAGAATGAGAGATGAAGAAGGGGAGATAGCAAGAAAATACTAGTTTTTCAAGAAGTACTTTGGCAAAATAAGAGGAAAACAAAATGGCAGCTAGAAGGTGTCTACAGGATTGACAGAAAAGGTTTTGTATTTTTAAAAATAGGAGAAACTTGAGGATATTTGAGGACAGTAAGAGATCAGAATGAACATATCTAACAGCATCTTGGATGAGCTCTGAGGAAATGCTACGTCCATCAGAATTCTACCCAAGTACACTGAAAGGTTGTAACAAGTTTTAAACACAACTTTCATAAATAAAAATTCAAATAAATTACATATGACAATTTCCTTAAAGCAAACATACCACTTCTACTAAATGCAAGCTGTACTAATACTTTGTCTACTCTAACATATTGCAGACAAATAATATTTTTTTCTGGTTAGCTTACTTAGGTGAATTTGATTAAATACAACTCATTTTCCTTATGATAAATATTACTAAATTCCTTATAGTCAAGACAGGAAAAAAGACAGGTCATCAAGTACAATATATCGAATTGCTTTAGCAAAAGAACGCATAATAAATTTTCACCTATATAATAATTTACACTGAACGGGAAAAAGGAAAAGAGTATTGAAAACAGCTATTTTGATATATAATTTACATACTATACCACTCACCCATTTAAAGTGCACAATTCAGTGGTTTTTGGCATCACAGATCGGTGCGTGCATCAGCACAGCCAATTTTAGAACGTTTTCATGGCCCCAGAAAGAAGCCTTGTAGTTGTCAGCTACTTCCCTCTCCGAAGCCTCTCAGGCCCTGAGCAACCACAAATCTACTTTAGTTACATGATTTGTAACAGGATTTTTATGAAAGAAGCACTAGATCTCTCTAACTTTATGTCAACCTCTCTCTCTTTTTTAAATATATTTTTTATTGATTTTTTACAGAGAAGAAGGAGAGGGATAGAGAGTTAGAAACATCGGTGAGCGAGAAACATCGATCAGCTGCCTCCTGCACATCTCCTACTGGGAATGTGCCCGCAACCAAGGTACACGCCCTTGACCGGAATCGAACCCGGGACCCCTCAGTCTGCAGGCCGACGCTCTATCCACTGAGCCAAACCGGTTTCGGCAGAAAAGAGTATTTTAAGGGCTGATTCTGGCTGCAATAATTTAACTAGTATATACAAACAACTTTAAAATCATCAATGAAACCTGACATTTCTAATACCATTCAGCTATAAGGAATTACTTTTACAGTTTGATTCAATTTCATTGAATAACACATCATCAGCAAAGCTTCCAGATTTTAAACTACTTTCCAAAATCCCCTCAAAAGCAAGCAATCTTCAGATAAAAACTGTATTTTTTATTAACACAGTCATGCTGATTACAAAATGGCTCTCTCCTAGTTCTTCTCTCCCAACCCTAAAGTTCACGACCTTATAGTTCGCCTCCTTTTAAAAAACCTCTCTTACTAAGACCACAATACCTCTGAGGGAGGGCCTTTTCTTATTCATCACTGTGTTCCCCCAGGATCACTTCGTAAAAAGCAGATACCCAAGGAAGTCTTATTGTAAAAATAAGTAAAACTATATTATACCACAACTCTTCATTCTTAACAGTAAAAGTGGATGTATAATACCATATAAAAATATCTATTTTAAAGGCACATTTGGTACAAAAGCAAAGACTGCAACACTGTCTAGACCAGGGGTGGGCAAACTTTTTGACTCAAGGGCCACAATGGGTTCTTAAACTGGACCGGAGGGCCGGAACAAAAGCATGGATGGAGTGTTTGTGTGAACTAATATAAATTCAAAGTAAACATCATTACATAAAAGGGTACGGTCTTTTTTTTTTAGTTTTATTCATTTCAAACGGGCCGGATCCGGCCCGCGGGCCGTAGTTTGCCCACGGCTGGTCTAGACTCTAGAACCATACTCACCCAAGCCATGAACTGTGTTGTAGTCTATGTCTGTCCCAGGCCGTAGTTTGCCCACGGCTGGTCTAGAACCATACTCACCCAAGCCATGAATTGTGTTATAGTCTATGTCTGTCCCGTATACATATGCTCCAAAATGAGCAGATGCTATCAGAAGGCCACCTGAAAAAAACCACAGTTATGATATGTTAACCAGAAAGTCCCAGACTCTTATTTCTTCCACTTAGATTCTTACAAACTAGCTGCAGGCAGAGTATCCTAGAAGGACAATGGTCCTGGCCTCCAAACTAAAAGAAACAAATCCTAAGCCATGCTCACTACAGCGGTCACAAAGCAGGTAATTAATGTATGACTTGGCATCATTACTCTAAACAGCAATACTTATAGAAAATTATCTCTTTTTTTTGGGGGGGGGGTTTCAAAATAATGTATATTTTGATATTATTTTCATCTCATTCTGAGAGATCCATGCAAAGCATCTTGCTCCTTTTTTACAAATGAGCAGATGATTGCTACACAAAGAGCTGGCAATAAATAAATTCTGACCACTGGGCTCAAAGGCACTGAAGTCAGAGTTTCAAATAATTCAAGTGGACATAATTACTATGTAAGACATTAATCCTTGCAAAAATTAAAATATTAGAGTAAAAAATAGTTATTTCTATAACTAGTAAGGCAATGACCTCATTTTAAAACTATAAATATTAAGTTCTAAATAACTACTATGAAACACACAATTAATACCATTTTTCTGTTTACTATTCTATAGAAAGGTCAAACTGAAAACAGAAGTACATTCTAGACTGTACACAGACTTTGCCAAGGGAAAATAACTAGGGCTATTTCCTTAATATACTTTGAAATATAATCTCTAAAATTAAGATGGGTAGTGCCTCCAGAGGGTCAAGATCTATAAATGAATAGTGTTCCCCCATAGCCATTTAAAACACAGTCTGGTAGCATGTACTTACAAATACTTTTCCCATGAAAAATATTATAACTGGCTACTTCCTATTGGAGTCCCTGAAGAAGAGAAATGCAGGACTAAAAGCAGAGCAAAAGCCAAAACCTAGGTTCCCTCATACTAACTACAAACGCATTCGTGTGAGAGGTAAGGTAAGTAGGTCCTCATAACTCTTACTCTACAAATGGAACAGTCCCTATTTGGGAAAGTTACTGTATGTGATGAGGTAGAATACTCACAAAATCACTTCACCCAAATTATGAGGAATTACTACAAGTCTGCCAATTAAGGCAGATACTCACCTAGAAGAGCTAGTTGTCAAGGGAACAGAAAAGCTTTCCTGTGCTTCCTTAAACAGAACCTTATCCATTTGGCTAGTGAGTTTTGAGCAGACCCAATTTAGAGTACACTGCTGCAAGGAGATGAATAATCTGTTAGTTACCTCTGTGCCCTTTAAGCTTTTAAAGTTTTAAATAAAATCATTATGAAGTAGCTTCTCTGATCTAGTCACTGAATAACCACTGTCAATCATCTAATTGTTTTTTTCCATTCAATTGAAGCACTTTTTGCATTTAGCTATACCTCAGCTGGACTTTCCTGGAAGCTTTCTGGTGGATGAAGGGGTGATAAAATGCAGGGATGAAGTGTTGAGGGGGCAGGTAATGGACTCACCTGATATTACATGCTTTCAAGTGTAAAAATACCACAGACTCAGTGTTTTGATTTCTCATTACTTAAAAAGCAACCACTTTAAGGTTAGGGTAATATCATATAAGCAAAAGGACCCAATACATGAATTTTACTTATGACAAAGAAATTAATGCCTGTTTTTCATCTTTAGAGATTTATGTGGAAAGCTTCACAAAGTGTGAAAATGAGAGACTGGCTTTGGTTTTGCTGAAAGAAAAGGAAAAAGGAGAAAAATGGAGATACTATTAACATCTATTTTATCCTTTAAAAAACCTCAAATAAACTAAACTAGCAGCCTAAGCAAGAGGATATTGCTAGAATAGAGAAATTTTCATAAACTATAAAACTCAGGGAAAGGAAACCACAGAGAACTGTGGACACAATGGGAAGCAGAGACTGCTCCCCACACCCACAGGGATCGATTCCTCTCTCCTCACCTTTCCCTCTAGTCCCCCCAGAACCAGGACGGTCAGTTTCCCAGCACCTGTGTCTATCATTTTGCAATGATAACATTTCAAAAGGAGCCACACTCCTTCCCTTACACCTCCGGGCCATCTGCAGGCAGAGCCAAAGGAACAGCAGTCTCCTGGGAGTATTCTCTCTCAGCTGCCAAAGGAGCCGGTTCACTTGTGAGGGAAGGTGAGAAGGATCAGAGCTACAGTTGCAGACTCCGTCATCAAATCACACCACAGCTACCTACGCTGGCAGACACCTGGACCAATTATTTTCATCACTTTCAGAGAATGAAAGTTTACATTTTAATCCTCAATTTCCTTGCTTGCTGATATAATCTGCCAACAGTTGCAACTTAAGAATATTTTGAAAAATTAGCCAAAGAAGAGACTATAAAATAAGTTCATGGCCCAATTGTTCATCAACACCATTCCATATTGGCTATATCTAACATCTTTACCAAAAAGGCACTTAAGTTCTTAATAATTTAAAATAATAATGATAATCAATACAGTTCACTGACTGTCTACCATGCATCATGCAGCTTCCTAAGGATTTCATAGACATATATGACCTCACTTAATCCTCACAATGTATTACTTATTACCATATCACAAATGATGGAAGTGAGGCCCAGACACGTTAAGAATGTTGCCCAAGTTCACATAGTAACTGACAGAGTAAGGATTTAAAACTAACTCTATTTGCTCTCATGGTAGTCTATGCCATACTGTCCCCTTTGGGGTCAACAGCAACTGAAGTAAATATACATTAGCTTACCAATTAGAAAAACAAAAGTAAAATTTGTTATTAAACAAAATAAGTTAAATTAAGTAAGGCTGCACACTTAGTATGAGCTGTATACCATTCACAAGTTTTATACCATACAATAGGCAGGCCTATGCCATTGTATGTATTCAACACACTCATGCTGATCACTCCTTTAGTCATGCTCATATCAGAACAGTAGTGCTTAACTATTGAGAATTGACCCAATGACATGTATCTTCCCCGTGAGGAAAAGAGATACACAGCTTTTAAAAAAATCTTAAAATGAGAATCAATATATTTGCTAAGATGGAAAGAAAAGTGTGTTTCTACAGCTCATGTCCTTTTAGATAATGTAGCAGATTACCTCACAGAAAAAGGAAAGGTATTTGGGCAGGAAAAGATTGTATCTCTCCTTTCAGTCTCCCAGAAGCTTTCTACCCTAGTCTATAACCCTGAGAAAATCATATGGCCATGGAGGAGGGCACAGAGCTTCTTATTTCTCCAGTCCTTCAGAAGGTACTACCCATCAATGAGACAAAAGGGCCTAGAAAGAGGACAGACTGTGCTTAAGAACTGTGTCTATTCACAACTATCGGCTATTACCAGTTTCAAAACAAAAACTAGCTAAAGTCCTAATTCTACGCTTAAACGACAAACACAAATTATAAAATACTAGAGGCCCAGTGCACGAAAATTTATGCACTTGAGGGTGGTCACTCAGCCCGGCCTTCGCCCTCTCGCAGTCGGGAGCCCTCGGGGGAAGTCCAACCGACAGCTTAAGCCTGCTCCCTGTGGGGAGCGGGCCTAAGCCACAGTCTGGCCTCCCCCTGCGGGAGGTGACCGGCGGGCTGATCGAGGGATGGCGCCAGCCGGCAAGCAGCCAGCCCCAACCCCCCACATCGCCCCGCTGCCACCAGTCACCACGGTCCCTCAATTGCCGTCTACTCCCTCTGCCCACTGGCACCCGCCTTGGCTGGCCTGATGCTGCCTGCTCGACGGCCCCGCCCACCGACTGATGGTTCTGCCGTTCGGTCGATTTGCATATTAGGCTTTTATTAGATAGGATACTTTAGCAACATCTTTGTAAAGGGCTTCTTGCAATTTTCCATTAACTGTACCATATATACATAACCAGTAAAATGACCAGGCCATGCTACCTACCCACTTTCAAGAGCTGCCATAAAGTAATTTAGGGCAGGTCTCCAATTTCCTTGCTTGCTGATATAATCTGCCAACAGTTGCAACTTAAGAATATTTTGAAAAATTAGCCAAAGAAGAGACTATAAAATAAGTTCATGGCCCAATTGTTCATCAACACCATTCCATATTGGCTATATCTAACATCTTTACCAAAAAGGCACTTAAGTTCTTAATAATTTAAAATAATAATGATAATCAATACAGTTCACTGACTGTCTACCATGCATCATGCAGCTTCCTAAGGATTTCATAGACATATATGACCTCACTTAATCCTCACAATGTATTACTTATTACCATATCACAAATGATGGAAGTGAGGCCCAGACACGTTAAGAATGTTGCCCAAGTTCACATAGTAACTGACAGAGTAAGGATTTAAAACTAACTCTATTTGCTCTCATGGTAGTCTATGCCATACTGTCCCCTTTGGGGTCAACAGCAACTGAAGTAAATATACATTAGCTTACCAATTAGAAAAACAAAAGTAAAATTTGTTATTAAACAAAATAAGTTAAATTAAGTAAGGCTGCACACTTAGTATGAGCTGTATACCATTCACAAGTTTTATACCATACAATAGGCAGGCCTATGCCATTGTATGTATTCAACACACTCATGCTGATCACTCCTTTAGTCATGCTCATATCAGAACAGTAGTGCTTAACTATTGAGAATTGACCCAATGACATGTATCTTCCCCGTGAGGAAAAGAGATACACAGCTTTTAAAAAAATCTTAAAATGAGAATCAATATATTTGCTAAGATGGAAAGAAAAGTGTGTTTCTACAGCTCATGTCCTTTTAGATAATGTAGCAGATTACCTCACAGAAAAAGGAAAGGTATTTGGGCAGGAAAAGATTGTATCTCTCCTTTCAGTCTCCCAGAAGCTTTCTACCCTAGTCTATAACCCTGAGAAAATCATATGGCCATGGAGGAGGGCACAGAGCTTCTTATTTCTCCAGTCCTTCAGAAGGTACTACCCATCAATGAGACAAAAGGGCCTAGAAAGAGGACAGACTGTGCTTAAGAACTGTGTCTATTCACAACTATCGGCTATTACCAGTTTCAAAACAAAAACTAGCTAAAGTCCTAATTCTACGCTTAAACTACAAACACAAATTATAAAATACTAGAGGCCCAGTGCACGAAAATTCATGCACTTGAGGGTGGTCACTCAGCCCGGCCTTCGCCCTCTCGCAGTCGGGAGCCCTCGGGGGAAGTCCAACCGACAGCTTAAGCCTGCTCCCTGTGGGGAGCGGGCCTAAGCCACAGTCTGGCCTCCCCCTGCGGGAGGTGACCAGTGAGCCGATGGGAAATGGCCCCAGCCAGCGAGGGGCCAGCCCCGCCCCCCAAGGGGCCGACCCTACCCCCCATTGCTGCCACTGGTGGCCTCCCTCTGCGGGAGGTGACCAGCGGGCCAATCGAGGGATGGCGCCGGCCGGCAAGCAGCCAGCCCCAACCCCCCACATCGCCCCGCTGCCACCAGTCACCACGGTCCCTCAATTGCCGTCTACTCCCTCTGCCCACTGGCACCCGCCTTGGCTGGCCTGATGCTGCCTGCTCGACGGCCCCGCCCACCGACTGATGGTTCTGCCGTTCGGTCAATTTGCATATTAGGCTTTTATTATATAGGATACTTTAGCAACATCTTTGTAAAGGGCTTCTTGCAATTTTCCATTAACTGTACCATATATACATAACCAGTAAAATGACCAGGCCATGCTACCCACTTTCAAGAGCTGCCATAAAGTAATTTAGGGGCAGGTCTCCCCAGTCCTTACCAAAAGAAAAGTAGTGAAAACCTCATTTGCTGTGGAAGTAAGCATTTCATAATATACCCAGTCTAATCTGCATGAAGGGAAGAAAGTTTTACCTCTATTGGTAACTCTATTTTTAAACTATGATCTGGTCTATGTGTATGTGTGCATACTAAGCTTTATATACATGTATGTATCTCAAAAAATGTTTTAACATCTAAGAACAAGTTTAGGGATTAACAAAGGCCTTAGCATTTGGAAAAAGATAAATTAAATCCATTCTTCACAACGTGTAAGAAAATAAACTCAAAATGGACCAGAGATCTAAAAGGAAAAAATTAAGACTACCAAAGTACCAGCCAAATGCATAGCTTAATCCCTCTATAAATTGGATGTAGGGAAAATTTTTGCATGGTAAAAAGCTATTATATGCTAAATCAAAGGATAAATGGGAAATTGGGAGAAAATATTTTATATACATGTATGGGGAGAGAGGAGGCTAAAATCCCTAACATGAAAAGTACTTTTTAAAACTGAGGAGACCAAAAAGTCTACAGAAAAATGGGCAAAAGACATGAAAGATAATTTTAAAAAAGTTCTAAAAATGACCCTTAAAATAAAAAAACTTATTACACTTCACTCATAACAAGAGAAATACAAATTAACACTACATTAAGATACATTTTCATCCAATGGAATAGCAAAATTTCAAAAGCTTCATAATACACTCTGCTGGTGAGGCTGTAGGGAAACAGGGACTCTCATATATTGCTGTCAAGAATGTAAAATGATATAATTGAGAGGAATTTGGTAACATTTAACAAAACTACATATGCATACGCTCTTCAACCCAGCAATCCAGCTTCTAGGAATTTACCCTAGATATATACATACATATATGCATGTGTGTGTGTGTGTGTGTGTGTGTGTGTGTATAACATTATGAAGATATAAGTGTACAAGATAATTCATTGCAACCCTTATTTGTAACTGCAAAATACTGGAAACTACCCACGCCCAAGTATAGGAAATTGTCTGACTAAATTACAGTATATACACCCATGGAGTACAATTATAAAAAAGAACGAAAGATACAGAGAACAAACTGATGGTTGGAAAGGGGAGGGTGGGGATGGATAGGGGAAAGGAGAATGAAGAAAATCTCTATGAACAAATAGAAAGTGATTTCCAGGAAATACTGTTAAGTACTAAAAAAAGAAAATTTAAAAACAACATATATACTATGCTATCTTTTATGTTAGAAAGTAGAAATAAAATGTACATATATCTGCTAATCACTACCAAAAATAAAAATAGAAAACAACACAGGAAGAATCAACTAGCAAACAAAAAAAGGTGGTTACTTACAAGGGATGGAAAAGTATATGGTTGTCAACTTTAAAAGATGGACACATTTTTTTTGTCACTTAAGTCTTTCTTCCCCCCACAGAATTTTCCTATTTAAATAAACTAGATAGCTTCATAACATTTCCACAATGTATGATATTGCAATGTATAGTATGCTTCCCCCTAGTGGTTTACTTGGAAAAAAATACACAAATTCATCTTTGAAGTGGCAAAAGTGTTAAATACGGGCTATTACACAAATATGTGGTTATCTCTTAGGCACTAATAATAATTAAAAGATTATTCTGTCCATTTAACCTTTTAGCAAAAATATTACTATGAAAAAAAATATATTACTATGACTCTGATTTATATAAACAAGCAACATCTCTAAGCTAGCTTTAACAGTTAAATCAAAATACCTGTTCCAACAAATGGATCAAAGACAATATCATTTTTCTTTATTTTTCCATGGTTGGCCATGATGAATGATAAACCAGCATCCATGCTTGTATTTCCAATGTAGTGTCTCTTTTTGACACTGTATGACTCTATAAGCTCCCTCTGTCCATCTGCAATCTAGATCAGAAATGTTTTTCAAATTAGTATAACTGTACAGAACAGATCTAAGCTAATCATTCACAATAAAACCACCATAGTATCTCGATGATGAAAACTTCTTTCCACTTACTACTGCTCTAAACTTGTTCCTTTAAAAAAAAAATGTGGACAAATACCTTGAGTTCTTATGTGTTGTCACTTACTTTGACTTTTCAAACAAAATCTGAATTGAATTTGAATGCAATTATTGCAGGGGCTTGTGGTGAGTAAGCTTTATCCATCTTTTTTTTCTTCTAAATAATATTCTGTAACATAAGCCACAGCTTCCACTCACCCACTTAGAGCCTCTGGGAAGTGGACAGAACTACTCTACAGTAATTTCATTTCTTTTCAGAATGGAAACCTAGACTGGAGAGCTCCGCAAATGAGGTCCCTCAGCTACCAGAGCACTCGGCCCTCGCTCGGCTTTACTGAGAAAGCAGTTCAGACTTTCTGACAAGACTTGTGTTAATGTTTTCAGGTACACACCTCCTACCTAGACCCGAAATCTCTAGAAAAACAAACCAACCAAGGGGGGGGGGACAACCAACCAACCAACCAACCAGCCAACCACATAACCACATATTTTTCACTGACTTTAATTCATGCAGTTCTGACTCTTCAGCTGCTATCAAGTTCTACCTCTAGAGTTAAATAAAAAGGCCCAGAATTTAGCTTTGAAAGAAAATAAACTTAAATAGGTAAAAAGAACATTTCCTTACCCATCTACCAAAATAAATATTATGTGGATTCTCAGGAATGCAGTTGGGGTCCAAACCATAATCCTCCAAAACAGAGAATATATGCTGTGGCTTCTTTAAATTTACTTTTCCTTCAAATGGCAGAAACTCAAGAGCCTACAAAATAAAAGTAATTCCAATGTCCTATAAAAATGTAAAAGGGAAAATAGTGCTTATATAATACCTATCTTATAAGTTTGGTATTAGGATTTAATTCAACAAAACATGAAACATACTTAGCACACAATGTGCTACTAAATAAACACGTAACAAACATTGGAATTATTATATATCAACAGGGGTTAGACTATATTAATTTCACAGGTTTTTTGGTTTTGCTAAATTCACTTACATCTATTCGTTTGACTTTTTCTTCTTGTGTCAATGTTTTATTGAATGTGTGAATCTTTATTTTATATGTAGAATCTGAATGTAGAAATGGAACCTGAAATAAAAGCAGATAAGTTCTTCAGGCTTAGGAATTCTACAGTATCTGCAGACAGACTACATGACACCACACTTCACTACGCACCATCTTCTCCACAGGGTAGTTTCTGAGAGAACTATACAGCTCTTCTGGAGATTTCCCATGACCCCATAGCTCAAATATGGACCTAGGAAATAAATGATCAGTACTAACCTCAGTTAAGAGATCAGTTCACACAGTAATGTGTCACAATGATTTCACTAGTTCTTTATGCTCATTCCACTAAAACAAGTATTGCCTATGTTTTCTAAACTACAAATGAGAATATGTATCCGGAAACAAATATAGCTTATGTCCAAATTACACAGAGGAATTGAACTTTACACATAAGCAGATAAATTTATCATAAATCACAAATGATGTAGTAAAATGTCTGAAGTTATTGTAGTAAATGGGTGAAAAGCTACAGGAAATCCAATTTTTCCCAGTGTCTTCTCCATAAACAAAAAGAAAAATGACCGGATAAAAATGTTACTATTAATATTTAGCTATTACTTAGTAACATTTAGTAACTAACAATTACTTTTATAACTATTACAGAAATTCTTACATTAAAAAATATTCTTAAGCTTCCATATATTTCTAGGAACATTTAAACAATTACAAGCAACATTTCATTGCAACCAGTGAAATAGTTCTTAGAATTAGTTGAAACAGAACTCAATCTACATATTAGCACAGTTCTGTGCATCTAAATTTAAACTACTTTATAACTGTAATTAACAATGCCATTAGAATTGAGATTATCTTTTGAAAATGAATTCCTCCTTTCCTTTGTATTGAATTTATAGAAAGAGGGCCTCTACAGTAATCCTACGCTTACACAGTTATCACTTAAGGAGTGACCTCAGCTATACAAAACATACAGAAAATAAAAAACAGCCACAGAAATTATTATATACTATTATATAATCATTACATAATTGTTAATTGTACCATTTATAACATATATGCATCAGAAGATATGAGCTTTGAAGGAAGTGTACAAGTTCTTGGTCCTCAAGCAACTACTTTAAACCTAATGAACCACATCTTTGGAAATCAAACACCTTTGAGAGCCATAACTTTTAATATGCTAATCTAAAGAAGTAATTAATTAAGGATGTGTTTCTTAGTTATGCTTCCATTGTCTAGTCATTTTTATTAAATACATTAGACCCATTAACAAGCTTTAGTGTAAGAGATTAGTGATGAATTTAACTAAATATTCATTAGACCCATTAACAAGCTTTAGTGTAAGAGATTAGAGGTAGTACTGTGATGAATTTAACTAAATATCGGTTTATAGTCTACTCAATATTGCCAACCATGTTAATAAAACTAGGTATACATAAATTCATATTTGCACTGCATTATTAAATGTTATTTTTAAGGAAAGAAGGCATTCAGTAATCTGCCAAAATGTTCAGAAAACAAAGCAACTCAAACATAAGTTGGCCCAATTTTAAGATGAATGTTGAAAATACAGTTTAACTTCCAAACCCCAAAATAGAAAATTTTCCAATAAAAAGAGAAACAAAAGGAAAAAACAGAAAATGCCAATGATAAATTCTAGAAAACACTCAAGTAGGATAAACAGTGTAACTCATACCAAATTACGATAATCAGAACTCCTCTAAAAACTAAAACAGAAAAACTTATTTCATGGCGGTCCTCACTTTTTGTCATCTTACATTCAACAATCTGCTCATCCAACTAAAAACCATCTACAAGAAAAACAGTTTAGATTTTTGGTTATAATTAACTGCGGCATTTATCCTATGTAATAGCATAACATTTACATCTTATACCATACTTCTGCTTAATATAGAAGTTTTAAAAAATTATTCTGAACTAAGTGTTTCTGCATTTCAAACTGAGATTCTTTCACTGTTTTAGCAGGTAACTCTCCTCTGTCCCGCCAGCCCCATCCAGTGGCAAATGCAGGTAACTGCAGGCTAAATTGACTTCCCCAACAACTAACCACTTCTATTTTCTGCCAATATAGCAAAAAGTAGGACAGAGTATTTATGAGAAGTGTTGTATACACTGATGCAGAAGAACATTGTAAGTTTTCCTTACTTGGCACACACTGTCCGTTTCATTAAGTTTCTGGCAATATCTTCAGAGGGAATAGTAAGTATCCAAAAAGGAGACTGAAAGAAAAAAACAACATACAACTTACTTCAAATAGGCTTTATGGCCTCATATGCTTTTATTCAAGAAGTCAATAAGGAGATATTCCTATTTGCTACTTTTAGACAATATGTGATCTGACTCTAACCAAAATTAACATTGTTCTAATAGTAAAAAAAGTAAATCATTTTAATAAAATATTATTTTATAATATCAGAATGATACTGTTATAATTAATCTAGTTATTAATAACAGGAAAGGAGCAAAAGGGCAGGCCAAATATTATAGGCAAGTCATTGGGCAGCTCTGCCAGGAAGCTGCAGTTCAACACTCCTCAGGGAGCCACCAGTCCATTCCCCACAGATTGCTGGGGAAGGAACTGGACAGGTGGGAGAATAGGTGCCTGGGGTGGCATTAGGAAGGTACTTGCCTGTCAGTCAAACCTGGGACTGGTCAGTGGCCAGAGTAGGCGTGGCCACTGTAAACTCAGGAAGATTTTTGAGATATTTAATCCCCTAAACAAAGGAGTTTGCTCTCTTGGTTTTTTCCTGGTTTCTCTTGGTTGACTCCTGGCTCGAATCCTGCTTCTTGTATTTGCGCACACGGCCCATGTGGACCCCACACACAATGGACTAATGGACTGCAACCAGCCTGATGCTAAACTGGACCCGACTGCAATATGGAACAGAAACTCTAGGCATTGAATTGCTTTAGCTCTACTGAATCCCCAGCTACACTAAGGGAAATGAGACTTAGGAAACACAGAGACGTAATTCCACACAAGTAACATTCATTCATCCTCTCGTGCAAGTCTCAGAAAATTCTTTTTCCCAAGATATCATAAGGATCCACCCCCAGCACTCAGTGGAGAAAGGGATATCCTACTGCCACCGGTAACAAGAACATTTTCATAAGTGACTCTATAAATGACAATACTAGCAAATTTAAGGTTATTTAAACTTCAGATTAATTTTGTAGTTGCTCTCTTATGTAGTTTGACCAAAATAATTAATGCATATAAAATCCCAAAGTATAATCTTGAGTTTCTTTAAATTTTATAACTTTAACATTTGCAGTTCTTCTCTTTAAATCCAAGATTCTATTTATATTATGTATGATTTACTGAAAAATATGAATTCAACTTACCTTTCCATAAGTTTCCTGATTATTAGTGAACTGACCTCCAAAAAGTGAAAGCAAAGACTTTATTTCCTATATTGAAAATATTATAGAGAGAACACATTTTAATACAGAGAATGCAAAGTGTATTAAAAGACGTAAGTACAATACAATTAAAAATGAAAAGAGTGGGCCCTGGCTGGTTTGGCTCAGTGGTTAGTATCGGCCCTCAAATGGAAGGATCACGAGTTTGATTCCCAGGCAAGGGTAGGTATCTCGGCTGCAGGTTCCCCAGCCCCTTCCAGCTCCCGTAGTGGTGAATGTGGGAGGCAACCAATCAACCTGTCTCTCTCATGTGGATGTTTCTCTCTCTCTCCCCCTCCCTCCCTCCCGTCCACTCTCTCTAGAAATTAATGGAAAAAATAATCTCAGGTGAAGATTTAAAAAAATAAAAATGAAAAGAGTGGGTTGAAGACCTACCTAAAGCATTTAAAATTCAATACCTCACAAATTACATCTCCAGGTTCTAAAAAAAAAATTGAGAGTCACAAATAGTAAGTCATTTCTGAGAAATTTTATACAATAAAATTGCTAAAAGATTTGATCAGAAATTGTCCTAATTTTGAAAAGAAAAAAAAAAGCACAGATTACAAGAACTACAGATTAGTAAAACTGATGCTAGAGCAATAAAAATAAATTACATAGATGATTTGAGAATGTTCAGAAAAGAAATAACATGTTTGCAAACATGTTTAAGATTCTCTTTTCTTCTCTTAGAATCGTAATAGCATAAAGATTTTCCTCCTTGGCATCAGTACTGCAAACTTTTCAATAGGAAACAATATACTTTAGGCTGAATATTTAGGTGGTTTTCAATTCTATCAGTTTAAAATAAGGCTAACATATACATTTTATGAGTATATGGCTTTTTCCATATTTTGGGTTTCTTTATGAGTCACAATAAGTAGGGTTACTATATCCAGAGAGATGACATTTTTATGGCTTCTTACAGTTTATATGCCAAAATACTTTCTTAAAGGGTTGTCCTAAATTATAAGGTAAGAGTACTGATTTCGCTTCACTACTTCTCAACTGGCTGTTGTACCATTATTGTGTCAATTGATTAAAAAAAAGGTACTTTTAATGTATTTTAATTTTTTTATTACTAGCATAGTATTGTTAATATATTTGTTTACAAGCCATATCTGGAACCATTCTTTCTCTAGAAACTAAAATAACTAGTGATGTATTAATCTGTGGTTAAAAGACCAACAATTTTACCAAATAACAGGCAAAAGTGACAAGAGTCCCATTGCAAATTAACTTTGCTGTCCTGATCAGTTAATTAGATGACTATATATGTTGAATTAAGAAAAAGAAATAAATGATTAACTAGGGAGCATCACTGTGAATTTATTAAGCACAAATTATGGTAAGTTAATATTTAACCTAGTAACTGAAATGTGAGGTGTAAACATTGAGTGTTCTTAAAGAAGCAAAGCAAAACATATATAAGTTATATTAGAGGACGAGGGAGGAAAAGACGACTTCAGTTTTAGAAGAAAAGTTTCAATGGTGGCTGACTTCCAGTGATGGAAAACCGGGTAATTCAGATTAAGTCTTCTGCTGAGAACTAGAAAAACCTGGCATCTGCTAGAGGCATGGAGAGATTACAAGAATCATCAAACCAAGACCTGGGAGAGGACGACCGCCCAAGGTGCAGCCACAGGCTCCCGGGGAGATTTACCGACCTTCACATCAGCTGTGGAGGCAGGCAGCCCTTTGGACAGCTTAATGAAGATAGAGGGACAAAAAGAGAATAGGGCCACCCAATGGGGAGGAAAGGAGGCTGATAAACCACCCAGTTTAAACTGGAATCCCCCAAACCTACAAACCCCAGGAGGGGACCTGTGAATCAGAACAGAAACAAAACGTAACACTTGAAAAGGAGCTCAAGTGATCCTAGATTGTTATGACCCTGTGTGCTCCTACCTTCTTCTTCATAGGGCTTACATCATCCTAGGCCTCATATTTTATTTCTTCAAATAAATTTACAGATACAACATTTGGCACATATTTAAAAAATAACCCAGTACACATATGAAAAAGAACCCGGGGGGGGGCATACATAATAGAAACAGACCTACAGGCCCCTTTTAGCAGTCACATACTTTAACAGAATTGTACTTTCTATGTTAAAGGGAATAAAAGACAAAATCAAGAATTCTGGCAGAGGATCAAAACTATTAAAAAAGGCAACTGACAATAAACAAATATGTAGGTAAGTTAAATGAATATTGGCTATATGAAATAAATAGATTGAAGATTGAGAAAGGAAAGATCCAAATTAGATAAAAATGGATTACAGGCTAAAGCAGGAACACAAAAGGCATCATTCAGGGGATGATGGGGAATCAGATTTGGCTGCATTGTGTGTGTGTGTGTGTGGGGGGGGGGGGGTT
>NW_005354291.1:5767751-5771781 GCF_000412655.1 Myotis brandtii | reverse complement strand
TGTTGGGGGGGTGTGGGGGGGGGGGGGGGGGGGGGGGGGGGTTGGGGTGCCATGAGTGCCAGACTAAGGGGTGTCAGCCTTAGGACAATCTACAATAATAAAGCATAATATGCTAATTAGACTGGACGTCCTTCCTTCCATCAAAGCTGCAGTGGGTGCGTGTGGGAAACTGATATAGCGTTGAGCCTCGGACTGACCTGCTGGCAAAGTCACAAACAAGTCCCAGCTTAGAGGGTTCAGTCCTCTAAGCATAATTAGGCTTGACCTTATAACACTCCCTAGATCTTATCTGGGAAGCTAATGGGCTGAGGAAGTGCAGGAAGTGTAACCATGGTCAAAACAAGCGAAACTCACCAAGAACTGTGTAACTATGGTAACCACTACCTTGTTTACCTCTCACTATAAAAAGCTTGGTAAGGCCTGAGCACAGTGGAAGTCCTTCCTCTTGAGTTGGACTTACCTGCCTGGTCCCCCAATATTTCCAAATTATCTCTTGTCTTTTCTATTTCATTTGTGTGCGGCTCCTCTTCCAGATATTGAACCCTGAACCACGCGGGACGTGGAGGGAAACATTTAGGACAGGTGGGGGCTGCAGCAGAAGCAGCAGAGGCCCCCGGCATGGTGGTGGCAGGCGGGGGCCAGGACCAAGGCCCTTGCACGAATTTCGTGCACCAGGCCTCTAGTGAGGATATAAACCTTGGGAGATTAAACTAAGAAGAATTAAAGTAGGAAGAAACAGGTAAAATCACCAAGTACCAGAAATGCTATATATATTGATTGATTGATTGATTGATTTTAGAGAGAGAGGGAGGAAGGGAGAGGGAGACAGAAAAACATCAATGAGAGAAATATCGAACGGCTGCCTCCTGTACACACTACTGGAGATTGAGCCAACAACCAGGGCATGTGCCCTGTCCTGGAATCAAACCAGTGACCTCTCAGTGCATGGGACTAGGCTCAACCAACTGAGCCACACTGGCCAAGGCAGGGACGCTATTTTCTAAGACTGCAGCCTAACCACACCCTTCTCAAAGCATTGCCTGACCACAGGCACTCACCCTGCGGCCTCAGTCTAGTTCAGCCGTGGGCAAACTACGGGATCCGGCCCGTTTGAAATGAATAAAACTAAAAAAAAACAAAAAAACAAAACAAAACAAAAAAACCGTACCCTTTTATGTAATGTTGTTTACTTTGAATTTATATTAGTTCACACAAACACTCCATCCATGCTTTTGTTCCGGCCCTCCGGTCCAGTTTAAGAACCCATTGTGGCCCTCGAGTCAAAAAGTTTGCCCACCCCTGGTCTAGTTCCACTCCCGTATTCCTCTAAGTGGTATCCTTTCTTTGGTACTCCAGAATTACCTTTTTATTACACAAATGATTACTAGTCACTTCCTGGCTTAAAAAGAAAAAAACACTTTGTCACCTCCTGACTTCAAAAGGAAAAAAGAGTCAATGGCTCCCGTTTAACTTAAAATTAAATCCAATGGTTACAAAACACTCCAAAATCCGTTCCTACCCTCATCTCTATCCTCACTGCCTCCTGCTTCATCCTCCCTCCCCACACCTCCCACGTGCCAGGTCACCATAATCAACAATCCTGCGTCCGCATACTTGGTATCGTTTCTCACTCCAGTGGGCTTTCCAGCTCTCTTCGCCCACAGAACATCTCCTTTATCAATTAAGATCTAATTAAAGTACTACTCGCTCAATGAAACTCTATGCCCTTGCACCCCTGTCTCGCCCATACACCCTCCCCGAAGAACATTAATTCTGAATGACACAATCTGTCTTTATTAAGTCCTGAGGCCAGTAAGTTGAGCACAACTGAAGAAAATCACAGAGTCTGGCAAAATTACAAATACAGTGGGGCCTTGACTTATCAGTGTCCTGACTAACGAGTTTTTTGAGATACCAGCTGTCTCTCGGCCGATTTTTTGCATTGAGTTGATAGAGTAATTTGAGTTAACGAGCTCCTTAACGAGCTCGGTCTCGGAACGAATTAAACTCAAGGCCCCACTGTATAGGCTCTTCACCCTCAGCCGAGTGGTCAGCATTGCTCTGACACCTGTATTCTTCTCTACTCATTTAACTTGTCAGCTCCGTTTTGCTCTCAAAGGTTATTCCAAAGTTTACTATGTCCCTCAATTTCTCCATCTCTCAAATAAATAACCTTGACTCACCCATTACCTGGAAAGCAGGCCTTGGGGCAGCTACCCCGCACCCATCCTTTGTCCACTCTTCATTTCTACTGAAAGACCAACACTTCCTCCACCTGTGACTTTATATCCATTTTCCCGTCTCTTCAGCCTATTAACTAGCCCATCTCTGGGGGAAGGGGTCCTCCCTTGACCCTAGGTCCCTCAAACTATTAACCAATCTTACGTTCCCTTCTTATGCTCCATCAAGCTCTAGTTAGGAGCACTATTCTATCTTCCCTTCCTCATCTTTCGTGACCATTAAGCCAAGCAATCTAGCCTCACCCCCACCCCCCAAAAAAACCTACACAACAGCTAGAGCAAAATTCCTAAAACTTCACCCTCCAGTTTTCTGTGGCCTCACACCCTCCCAGTTATGACACTTGCCTATCTTCATGGCCTTCTCTTCTCACTTCTCCTTAATATGTCCAAGCACTTGTATTTGGCTCACCATTCTTCTGACACTACGCTTTCTCTGAAAAATTTCATTTTCTCTCCTAGTATTCCTATGCAGAATACTCCCAAATATTTACTACCGGTCCAGACCATTCTATCATGCCCTATGCATACTCATGTATGTATTCACTGCCTTCTGGTCATCTCCACTTGATGTTATACGTTATACAAGCACATTAAATTCAGCACAGCCAAAACTTAAAGCTTACATCTGGCTATGCTCTCTATGTTAATAAATAAAGACACCCTTATGTCTACCCCAAGACTCATCCTTGATTGATCCTTCCTCCCCCTCCCCACTCCCACCCCTATTCAATTGACTATCAAGCCCTGATCATTTTATCACCTATGTTGCCCGTCTAATCCATCCTCTTACCCTTTGCCCTAGTTCAGGCCTTCTTACTACATTAACAAGGCTACTCCAACAGACTCCTAACTGGTCTGATTCTAGACTTACTCCCCTCAGATCTATCCTCTGCGTTGCTGCCAAAGTGCCTTTAAAAGGAAAGTCTGGCCCTGACCAGTTTGGCTTCAGTGGATAGAGCGTCGGCCTGCGGACTTAGGGGTCCGAGGTTCGATTCCGGTCAAGGGCATGTGCCTTGGTTGCGGGCACATCCCCGGTAGGAGGTATGCAGGAGGCAGCTGATCGTTGTTTCTCTCTCATCGATGTTTCTAACTCTCCATCCCTCTCCCTTCCTCTCTGTAAAAAATCAATAAAAATATTTAAAAAAAAAAAAAAAGGAAAGTCTGATTCTGATTCCCTCGCTTACTGACTTAAGGTTCTTCAATCAATTCCCCTTCCAAGCTCCCCAATACTGAAGGCTTTGGGTCTCTAGTCCCTTTCCTCCTCTTCTTATCACTCTCAGCTGCATATTTTGTAACCCGGTAATAAGAATAGCTTGTCATTCTAATTTACTTATTTCTCTTCTTGGCCTGGTTAACTGCTACTCATCCCTCAGTTGCTATTCATGGGAACCATCTCAAAGGCCCCCCCCCCCCCCGCGCCGCGCCCGCGCCCACACACACACACACACACACACACACTCAGGTGGATGAGATTCCCTTTCAATATGTTCTCCTATTTCCCTGCGCCTCTCTCTAGCACTGCACTTACACCGTTACTTCAAAACACTATGTTTATGCATCTGCTCAGCCCTTGACCTCAGCGGCAAGCTGCTTGCAGATGGACACTACCTTTGTCACCATCGCATCCCCAGCGTCCTGCATATTCAACTGCGGGCACTCTGACCGGGTCTCGTGAATGAATAAACAATGAATAAATAACACGCTTCCCCGACTTCTCCATCAACCAAGCTGCACCACCCCCGCCGCCACCCGCTCCCCCCGAGTGTGCCCGGCACGTCTGAGACGGAGAC
>NW_005354291.1:5758783-5767160 GCF_000412655.1 Myotis brandtii | reverse complement strand
GCGCTGTGTCCTGGGCTGGTGTCGGGGAGACCGGCAGCCCCGCGCCCTCCCGCCTGGCGGCCCCGCCACTCGCTCTGCACCTTTCTCCAACCCGGTTCCCGGAAGCGGTTCTGAAATGGTCCTCCTCGCGCAGACTTCTCTGACCCTCCAGGCTCTGGGGACTGACTTCCCTGAACCACTCACTCAACATTTCCTATACTTCCTGCATTTTTGCAATAACCTTTTAAGGGTACATGCTTTGTAAGCCAATTATAGTAAACTCTGGAGGGCCAAGAACATCTCTTATGTTCATTCCGTACCTCAGAGAAAGCAAAACAATGTCCTCCTCAATGTAAGTTCCAATCACTTGGAGGCTGTGATGTTAGACCGCCCTGACCGCAGCCAACTGTGTGTTAAAACCATGATGGAAGCTGCTTCCAGCTGTTCGCTCTAGCACATTCGCCATAGCAGTCAGCACATACAAGTTTTAATAATTTGCATGTTACAGGTATATGTGTTGTTGCTTTTGAGAGTACTGGATCCTTCATTGAGAGCTATTTTGCATTCCACTGTAGTAATGTGCAAAGTACGAAAGCGTCGGTATCCTACATCTGAGCATCCTGTGCCAAGAAGGTAGGTAGCTGATGCTTAGCTCGTGATTAAGAACATAAGCTGTGGTGTTAATCTTAGGTCCAAACCTCGGTTCCACTATTTACCAACTGTATGTTTGTAAACAAATGTCTTAGTCTCTGTTATCTAACATGTAAAAATACTGCCTCCTTCAAGGGATTGTTAGGACCAAGCGAAGTGATGTACATAGTGTTGAATGTAATACCTGGCATATTGTATGGGGCTGATAAATGGCATTTAAGGAGATTTTTCTTAAGAAATTAACCCTGCACAGGCAGGCCATTAGGGTTAGTGCGGAACTACCTTTGAGGGACTCACAGCCTGGCCTGTTCAATGTTTTTCAAGTTTACTACAGTAGTTAAGGAACCACAAAGAGTATGGACTTTGGAAGCTGGTGTTCAAACTAGAATCTAGAAACTTCCTTTTCCTTTTTTTTTTTGTACTGAACCAGGCAAGGAGGTTCATTGTCTGTCTTCTGGGAACTTACCCAAAGCTGGATCCCTGCTTCATCCACCAGGGCAGAACTCTAAGAGACTTGGCTCCTCCCATGAGAATTACTGTTGAACAAGCATTGAAGCCTCTGGTACAGACTGTTGATTATTTAAAAAACCAGACACGTTGCTGGGAAGTAAGGACCGGGAATTGGAGAATGTTGTGTCGTGTTATGATTATAACAAACCACTACAGTGTTGAGACTAGTAGCACAGAGTCAGTGAAGAAAGGAAATGAGCAGAGTTAAGTTTCCAACAGCAGGTGTCATGTGTAATGTCAACACTGCTCATGCATCTGTATCAGATGGAGCATCTAACACCTGAAAAGGGATTGGATATCAGAGAACCACAGGGATTTGTGCGCCAATGAGAGGGAGAAAATGTGTCTTCGTATTAGTTACTAAAATAGAAGATTTTTGCAATGAGTAAAAAACAAGGGGGCTTTTGAACAGTTTGGAGAATAAAATTTTATTGGAAGAAATTATATAAGAACTATGGAACAGAAGAGTCTCCAGCATCGTTAAGCTTAATGGAGAGGATTCAGGAAGAGAAGGAGAGGACACCAGGTGCTCTCTGGAAGCAGACCTGAACAAGCCGGGACTCTGAGGCACCCACTCAAACTTAAGCAGCTGCAGTTGATTTAAGTATGACTCTGCTCCTTGAGGTTAAACTCCCAACTAGAAGTGGAGCAAAGTAGATCTTGTCCTTTGGTCAAAAGACTCTCCAGAGCAAATCTGAAGCCCTAATTGCAATTTCAGCCCACTAATTTCTTACCTGTGAAACAGGTTCTGAGCACAGAAAAAATGTGAATGACAATGGACCGGAGATTCAGTCTTCTCTCATAGTCATTCTTAAACTCTAGTGCTGCCACAATTCAAATAATCAAGGGCCATACATTTCCAGGCAAATGTAAGATTCAGCCTGATTGAGCGAAACTGTTCTGCTGCTGGCTGAAATAGAAAGTTTTCCAAAAAGAAGCCTAACCCAGGGCCTGCCAAAATTAGGGATGCCTTTGCTCTTTGGGCCAGTCCTTAATTTTACTTAATTTGATTCTTTTGTTTACAATGAGACTGAGATTGCAAGATACCAAGTTTATTTAAGCTGAATCAGAGATGTTTTTTATACAGGGTGGGGCAAAAGTAGGTTTATAGTTGTGAGTACATGAAACAGTTTATTCTTATTTATTAATTATTGTACTATTTTTCATATGAACAATTGTAAATCTACTTTTGTCCCATCCTGTATTATATTGCTACAATAAAAGCTAATTCATAAAAATTAGCATACTTTTTTTTAAAAATATATATTTTATTGATTTTTTACAGAGAGGAGGGGAGAGAGATAGAGAGCTAGAAACATCGATGAGAGAGAGACATCAATCAGCTGCCTCCTGCACACCCCCTACTGGGGATGTGCCCACAACCAAGATACATGCCCTTGACCGGAATCGAACCTGAGATCCTTCAGTCCACAGGCCGACGCTCTATCCACTGAGCCAAACCGGTCAGGGCAACATACTTTTTTTTAGAATTATTTTAAGTTCAATACTACTTAAAACATTTTAAAACAGGTTTTGAAATAGCTTTGTGTTGAGCTAATGTTATAGAGAGTTACCAAATTCTTAAACTATTGAAAAGGCTGTGTAAGTTTTAATTGCAATTATTTCATTATCAATCTTTACAAGTAAAATAAAACTGACCTAAAAGTGTGAGGTTCCAAGGGTTTTTCAACAAAGAAGAAAAGCGTACTGTGAGAGTATAAACTTATATGAATTAAATCAACTGGCTAATCACATTTTTAAAAAATATGTTTTTATTGATTTCAAAGAGAGGGAGGGTGAGGGAGAGAGAGAGAGAAACATCAATGATGACAATCATCAATTGGCTGACTCCTGCATGTCCCCAACTAGGGATCAAGCCCGCAACCCGGGCATGTGCCTTGACCAGGAATAGAACCATGACCACCTGGTTCATGGGTCGATGCTCAACCACTAAGCTACACCAGCCAGGCATACATTTTTTAAAAGGTTCATAAGTCATTGAGAATTCCATAAGTACTACATGTTATTACCATAATTGTCAATGATGTCATTGCAAGTTCACATAGTACAACATGAAGCACATGCTGAATATTCCTTTTCTGTATCTGGTCATATTTGAACTGATTTATATAAACTTGTAGCTGCTAATCTATGTAGGTGCTCAGCAAGCTACTTAACAAAGCAGTGCTCAAAAACTTGTTAATCTAATTTTGAGAGTCCATAACCCCTACTCCTGAATTCCTCTCTCCACCTCTGATGAATAAAATGGAATTTAGGCATTCATGTCAATTGTAAAGTAAATTATAATGGAAGCAGAACACAAGAAAAAGTACATTTGGGTCTCAACCTAAAGTTCCACTGTCTTCCTGCCTAACATTGAGTCTTAAATACTCAATTCTACTGCCACCTGCTCTCAAAAGTGTTTCCCTCTCCATAGCCTCTTCTGTAGACATTATAGCACTTAACACATTTAATTGTAATCACTGGTTTTAGCCACTGAAGGCAGTCCTTTCCCACTTCTATATTTGCTGATCTTGGCAATGGCTAATACACGTTGAATGCTCAGTAAATGTTTGCTGAATGAATGAATATAATCCTTACATTCCTAACATCAATATTTTAATTCTTATGTTCACTTATATTCAAGTACATAGTACTAATATACACTGGCACAATGTAGGATTAGCTTTTGGTACCTGCTATTCTTCATTCACATAGTGATATTATTAATATAGATTAGCAACAAAAGGCAATTCCTAAAGAAATATGTCTCATAAAATAATACATCAATAAAATTAATATTGTGTTACTAACATACATTTTCTCATCCAAGACGGTCTCTCTCTACTTTCAAACCAGGATGTTTTCATGATTAAAACTTTAAAACTAGATCTAATTACTTTTCAATTCTAATTTTCCTTTGGCACAGCAAACAAACCATAAAACAGCAGTTTCTGCCCGTTTTAATAAATTAATGTAACTATCTTATCTTTATTTCCCACATATGTTCTTACAGGTAAAATTCCATTACAGTGAATTCTCTTAGATAGCCAAATTGATTGTTATTGCATTTATATATTATACAGATTTCAGGACTAATTTATTACCCAAATGCTAGGCTTCAAGAAGTAAAAGCCAACATCTGAAATCTGAGTAAAAAGTGACATATAGCCCTAGCCGGCTTGGCTCAGTGGATAGAGCATCGGCCTACAGACTGAAGGGTCACAGGTTCAATTCCAGTTGAGGGCACATGCCTGAGTTGCAGGCTCGATCCCCAGTAGGGGGCATGCAGGAGGCATGCAATCAATGATTCTCTCTCATCATTGATGTTTCTATCTCTCTCTCCCTTTCCCTTCCTCTCTGAAATCAATAAAAATATTTTTTTTAAAAAGTGACACATATAAATTCTATCAAGATCAGAGATCACTGTGTAATACAGTACTTTACTTTGAAATATGTACAAAATTATGAAACTGTCAAGAGATAGTTAATTTCTTTTTTCTCTTTCATAATAATAAAAACTCCAACAAAGTACTTTCTATACCCATTTATTCTTCATAATAAATCACTATTATAACTGACAATAATGAGAAACGAAAATACTTGAACTTTTAAAAAATACAGAGCCCTTCTTGATTAACAGAATTTGTTTTAATAAAATTTTATCTGTAGTATCTTATACCTTAGACAAGTAACCATTAAAACAAAGAAGACAATGCCAGAGTAGTCATATATTACAGATCTCAGGAAATAGACATTCAGAAAAGACTTAAGGCTACCCAGTAATAGCCTCTTATAAAACCCAACAAACCTTACCATTATAATTTGATTTAAAAGGGACCAAAATATTAGTGTCTGTTGAGCCAAGAATAAGAAAATCTTCCACTGCTGTCATTTTCATGTTCTTAGTTTTTCAATCAAATAGTCAGCCTGTAATTTTAAAAACACAACATGTTTTTTATCACAAATATGGTAGCTGGTGTGAAAAATTCTACTGGCATCCCTATAATAAACCACAGCAGACTAGCTGGATAATACATATTCTCTTCCTAAAAACATCTTACAGAAAACCTAAATATAAGTGGAATCATATACTATTTGGTTAATTTCCCTGAGCATAATGTCCTCAAGGTTTATCCATGCTGCAGCATGGGTCAGAATTCCCCTCATAAAAAAAATCATTTTTCAAATACAGTGGACATATTATATTAGTTTCAAGTGTACAACATAGTGATTAGATATGTCTGTACCTTAAGAAGTGTTCACCTCAGTAAGTCTGGTAACTTTCTGACACCATACATAGTCATTACAATATTATTGACTATATTCCTTATACTGTACTTTCTATCCCTATGACTATTTTACAAAAATGTATTTTTAATTAGTTTTTATTATAGAAGCATGGCTCATGTAGAAAATTAGAAATACAAATACAAGAAAAAAATCTTGTTTTTAGTTACACTGATATTTTAAAGACCACACCAACTGTCCTACAAAATATCACACTATTTCATTTCAAATACACACACATTCCTTAAATATATTTTAATTAAATAAAATCATTTAAGCAAGTTGAAGAAAGAAAAAATAAGTTTGAAATATGAGGTTTCTAGAAATCAGGTGTTTTTGAATTTCTTATTTACTATGACTATTATAATATGCATTAATTAATGGTAATTATTTAATTTACAATTTTATAATTACTCAGATATAGCAACTCTAGGTCACCTTATCATCATGGACACATAAAATAAGAGACTGGTAAATCACTAGGCAAGTGGCCCTGGAAGGACCGAGTCATTTTTTAACCTTGACTGTCAGACCACAGGTCTATAAGCAGCTGAATTCTATTCTACTTTTGTCCTAGCAAAGCAGAATTTTGCAATTTTTTAGGCTCAAAGCTTCAACCTCACATCTGGTAGTTGATGCTACTACTACAGCCCTTTTTTAAGAAGTTTAAATATCAAAAATTACAAAATCTCAATTTCTACTATAATGTTGCTAATGAAGACAGAGGCTGCAGGTAACATTTATTGAGTACTTACTATTTGTAAGGTACAGTTTTAAGTGCTTTACATGTAAATTATTTTATAAATTCTACAGAAATAGGTACTATTACCTATATGCAGGTAATAAAGAACTTGGATCCTTAAAAATCTTAAGTAACTTGCACAGGGTCCCTCAAGTAATTAATGAAGCCAGAATTTGAATCCAGATTTGATTCTGGATTCTGAACTATAAATGCCATGATTCTTCTATATCACATCCTCTACCTGCAATGGAGAGACTCAGCCTTAGCTTCTCTTCTACAGATCTGATGACCTGAAAAATCCCCCAAATTAAAAATATTATTTTGGATATGTGCAAGCTGTATGTTAAAATAGATGATCAAGCCTATAAAAGCTGTCTCCAAGAAAAGAAAAACTACATAAAAAAGGACAAATATTTTATATACTTTTATATGCTGCTAGTATAACAATAACACTTACTGTGATGAACCAATAGGAATTTGGTCTATAAACCAATTTTGATAAGAAGCCAAGCTGATCAACTGGTGCTATGACATGAAGGTGCAAGTGGGAAATGGAACAGAATGGTGGCATATGGAAACCCATTCTAAAACAGAAAAGTAAGAGATAATTGACAAATCAGTTCTACAATAGTTTCAAGCTATTTTTTCATGTTAAAATGCATAAATGTCAAAGAGATCCAACACAGGTTACCTAAGATAGATCTCCACTCAAACATCTCTTTTACTGTTTTTCTTTATTCACTCTAGAGTATTCACAAAGTTCCTCTTCTTTTCATGTTTAAATGCACAGTAACCTAAACTCTTCATCAAGAAGGTCTTACAGTATATCATGCCTTAGTACAACGGTTCTCAACCTGTGGCTCGCGACCCCTTTGGGGGTCGAACAACCCTTTCACAGGGTCGCCTAAGACCATTGGAAAACACATATATAATTACATATTGTTTTTGTGATTAATCACTAGGCTTTAATTATGTTCAATTTGTAACAATGAAAATACATCCTGCATATCAGATATTTACATTACGATTCATAACAGTAGCAAAATTACAGTTATGAAGTAGCAACGAAAATAATTTTATGGTTGGGGGTCACCACAACATGAGGAACTGTATTAGAGGGTCGTGGCATTGGGAAGGTTGAGAACCACTGCCTTAGTATAACCTTTATGAATTTGGAGTTGGCATTCCATCCTATCACTTTTGGCCTTTATCATATTAAGACATGCTAAGATATTTAATTATCTTAAGATATTTAATTATCCTAAGATATGCCTCTTCAATGAAGCTAAATAAATAAATAATTACTACAGGACACTCAAGTATGGTTCCATTATTCCAAGACACAGCCAGTAGATGGCAAGCATTCTCCTTTAATAAAAGTGGTAAATCATTTCCTTATGAACCAGGATTTTAGTAGTGAAATTAATTATGTATCTAAAAAAATTATCAGTTGTTTCTTGTTTAACAATAAAAATTTAGATGACAATTATTCATATTCATTTGTTTTAAAATACATAAAAGAATTCTTTTGACTAATAAAAATTTTTAAAAATATGATTTAACCTCTTAAAAATTAATTTACAGTTTTGCAAGTCCACTTATTCTAAGTGGAAGAAGGCACAGGAGAAGTGCTATATTGTATCAATATAGGACAATGTAAGTCAGATATGCAACACATATTGAAAAGCTTTCACCACTACCTAGAAAAGGAGACTAGGTTTTCTCTCTATGGAATACAAATTATATAATGTAGAATCAAGTAATCCAAAAGCTAGAAGAGACTCAGCCTTTTTATTTTAAATACTAGAAGCCAGCACACGATTGAAATCACACGAGGAGGCGCCCCGCCTTCCGCTGTGCAAGGAGGCACCCCGCGGGCCGCGGGAGTCAGGCCTGACTGGCACCTCGGGTGGCCGGGACCCACGCCTGACTTCCACCCCAGGCCCTCCCAGCCCCCCTGCCTGTGTCCGCTCCGGGCCGCCAGAGCCACTGCGCTGGGTCAGGCAGGCCCCCGTGTCTGTCTCTGTCTCCGCTCCGGGGTCTCACCTGCGCACACAACCTCCTCCTGTCTGGTCGTGACCCATTATGGCATCCCGGCCTAATTTGCATATTACCTCTTTATATATTTAGACTAGAGGCCCGGTGCACAAAAATTTGTGCACTCGGGGGGTCCCTCAGCCTGGCCTATGCCCTCTTGCAGTCTGG
>NW_005354291.1:5752411-5757798 GCF_000412655.1 Myotis brandtii | reverse complement strand
GGTGGTATCTGGGGTTTATTTACCTTCTATAATTGAAACTTTGTTGCTTTGAGTAGAGCTCAGAGCCTGCCGCGGCAAGCGGGAAGCTTGGCTTCCTCCATCATTGGGGCAACCAAGCCTCCTGCTTGCTTCAGCTCCATGGCTGCCGGCCGCCATCTTGGTTGGGTTAATTTGCATATAGTCACTCTGATTGGCTGATGGGCGTGGCTTAAGGCATAGCAAAGGTATGGTCAATTTGTATGTTTGTCTTTTATTAGTGTAGATGGGGAAGCTAAGATCCAAAAAGTTTAACAAACTTCCTAAAATCACAATGTTAGGGAGTGGTAGAGTTAGGATTTAGACTCCAGGCTCTTAACTCCCAGTCCAGTGTCCATTCCTATAACAAGCAAGCACTCCTGTGACTAGGAGGGGAATGTACTGGTTTTGACCAAAGGACATCAAATACCATTTGTTCTTTGTCATTATCACTCTTGGGTATTGCTTAACCATTTTCAGAGGATTTTCACACACAGTCTCACCTGAGCCTACAAGTAGGCAGAGCAGATATTATCTTGGAGAGCTTAAAAGACTTGTCTAAAATGACACAGCCAGTACAAGCACAGTACGCAGAAAGCAGCATGGGTAGCATTAGAATTCAGGTCTCTCTGAATTCCAGTTCAGAGGTGTCAGAGGCCATCTCCACTATACACGCCTTGGCACTGCTTTGGTCACACAGGAGAAGTCAAAAATATTTAAAAACAAAAAAACAGTTGCCAAATTGAACATTTTGTGCTTTTGCTCAAACTTTGACAAATGCCAGAGTTCAGCAGGCAATGAATTCAAGTTAATTTCATGCTAAAAGTATAATAATGTATTTTTAAACCACATAAAATATTTTCTAAGGAAATTCGATTTATACACAATTTTATAGAAATGCACATATTGAACAAAGAAAAGTGGACTCGTAACTATTCTAACTACCCACTGATTGAATATACTTGTCTGTCCAAACTATAAGTGGTGATTATTAGAAGATGTTGAGACATGAGAGGAAGAAGTTTTTTTCATTAAATTTACATTATCAATGAACCATACATTCACTTTCAGGAAAAGTGCATTTAAATTATAAACTCGGCCAGCTCTGCTTTTCTTTCCCATGAGGAAATAACATTTCAGAAAAACCAACTATGAATATTGGTTTCTATGTGGAAGTATACATACCTCACATTTTCGAAGTCAGTGAAATTATTCTTTTTAAGAATGGTTTTTCCAGCAGTAACCATGCTCTCAACTATAAAACAGGAAAGAAACTACATTACATTATAGAAGATATTAAGTTCACTAAAGTGTTATTAATCTTAACTTTTGGGGTCCTAGCCAAATTTACTTATTCCAGGGGGGTGGGATTAATTCTAACTGCGCAAGACTGGTACAATATCCGCAAATCAAAAAATGTGATACAGCACATTAACAGATTGTAAGACAAAAATCACAAGATCATATCAATAGATGCAGAAAAAGCATTGGACAAAATCCAACACCCATTTTTGATAAAAACTCTCAGCAAAGTGGGAATAGAGGGATCAAGATGATAGGATCGTGAAGAATACTGCCATCATCTTACCAAGTCCTATCTGCTCTTTCTTTAGATCTGTGCAGTTTCCAATATGCTGCTTTGTCACCACAAGGTAATGATGAGATGCTGCTGGTTTGATATCTTTAAAGCAAACTAGGTCTTCATCCTAAAGCAAAAAACATATCATTTGCCAGTGAATTTTTTAAGAATTAACTAATATGTCCTGGCGAGTGAGGGACAGTGGTTAGAGTCACTGAAGGGTCGTGGGTCCGATTCCCAGTCACAGGCACATACCTGGTTTGCAGGTTCAATCCCCAGTCCCAGTCAGGAGGCAACTAATCAATGTGTGCCTCCCTCTCTCTCTCCCCCCTTCCCACCCTCCCTTCCACTCTCTCTAAACATCATTGGAAAATATATTCTTGAATGGGGATTTTTTAAAAAAAGAATGACCTATTAATGTTCTGGCATATCTTAAACATCATAAATCTCAGTCTAATAGGAAAATGATACTTAATGTTCCAACTATCACATCAATGTTTCTCTCTCTCTTTAAAATCAATAAAAACATATCTTCAGGTGAGGATTAAAAATAAGAAATATTGAATTCTGCAAAGTTAAGAAACTCACTTACCTCTTGCTAACCTAATTGTATATTTAGTAAAATAAAGAATGAATGAGAAGGTAGAGCTGGGTCCCTTCTGACTCTATTTTTTTACCCCTACTTTGCAGGGAGACAACTTATTCTTTCTCCCTGTCAGGTGCTCCCTGCCTCCTCCTTCCCCTAGCCCAGTGGTCGGCAAACTCATTAGTCAACAGAGCCAAATATCAACAGTACAACGATTGAAATTTCTTTTGAGAGCCAAATTTTTTAAACTTAAACTATATAGGTAGGTACATTGTTATTAACTTAATTAGGGTACTCCTAAGCTGGCCTTTGCTATAAATGTCCTCAATCTGATTGAGGTACGTTCGCTGAGGCCGACCTCTTCCAACTCTCCCATCCACACTTGTCTTGTATACTTGTTTCGTCTATCTTTTGTCACCCGTGAGGAATTTGCAAACGTGAATAGCACTAACAACTGCACAATGAGGCTGCTGACTGACTGGCTCACTCAACTCGTGCATGAATCGCGCGCGCCTCCCCCCCCACCCCCTCGCGCTGCATATCCTGTGGCCCGACCCACTGACACCCCCTACTTCTTCTAACGCCACTTCTTCAAAATAGACTCGCCCAGGCCAAAAACTGACTTCTGCCCACGGGCCACGAAGTTTCCATTGCACTGTATGTGCGCGCCTGCACGTAGTATTTTGTGGAAGTGCCACACTCAAGGGGCTAAAGAGCCACATGTGGCTCTCGAGCCGCAGTTTGCCGACCATGGGCCTATGCTCATGAAGACAGGAATTTGTTGTGTGTTTTGTTTACTGCCTCCAACAGTACCTGGAGTAGAGAAGGCACTCAAATACTGAGTGATGAATACATGAGTGAGTTCCCTCTTTCCCACGGACAAAGCTCTAACTCACCAGTCTTCAGTGCTTTCAGAAGCATTCTCTCAGCCCCGACTCCTCCTGTAGTCACCACTCCCTTCCCCTCCTCAAGATTGCCAGACTTCCGTCAAACATTGTCTGTATTTGCTCTCTTCAATTTTTCATCCCCAGAGTCCTCTCAGTCTACTACAGTCTGCCTTCTGCCGCACCACTGGGCTCCTAGAGGTGAATTCATTTTGGGGGCAAAACCAGTTCTGATATAACCTGACCGCTCCACAAGCAAGTAGGAGTCACCTCACCCAGACTTGAGGATAGGGAAGGCTCTTGACATTCTCCCTTTTCTGAGCTTTCCTAGTTTTCCTTGTTTCTTGGACGGCTCCTTCTCTGTCCCCGTTTCAGGTCCTTGTCCTCTGCTTTTCCCGTATGACATCAGTTATCCTTAGGACTCTCTGTAGGCCCCCTCCCCTCCTCCTCCACATACACTTCCTAGGTCAGCTCATTCCCCCTCTTGTCAATTTCCACCTATACGCTGGCAGTTCCTATAATCTGGGCTGGAAATCCAGATCTCCCCACTGTACAGACTATCTAACCACTTACTGCACATCTCTACTTAGATGCCTCACACTCACCTCAAACTCCAAAACCGATCTCATCACTTCGGTACTTCCCACCACTCCCCTGGCCATCGGCTCTCCCCCTTATTGCTAATCTTCAGGACCTGGTACCAGAGTACCCTCGCCAGAAATCTGGAATGATCCTCGACTTGCCCCTTTCTCTTCCTCGTTCTCCCACACCGAAATCGGGGCTTCTCAACCTAGGCACTGTAGATATTTCGAGGCTAGATAACTCTTTGTTGCGGAGAGCTGTCCTGTGCATTGTATAATATTAGCAACCTTGGCCTCTACCCATTAGGTGCCAACAGTCCGCCCTGACCCCACAGCTGTTACAACAAAAAGTGTCGCAAGGCATTGCCAGAAGTCCCCGGGGAACAATAGCCCGGAGGTAAGAACCACTGCTCTCCATCCCTCAACAAGTCCTGCCTGTTTTACCTCCTAAGTATCCTTAAATTGACCCACTTTTCTTCATCCCCACGGAGGCCGCATTCTCATTCCAGGCCCTTGTGGGGCTGGATTCCTCCAAGAGCCTCCCCACAGGTCTGCATGCCTCCAGGCTGGTGCCAGAATGAATGACCTTTCAAAGGCCAAACCCCTCAGGGTCACTCCACCCCAGTATCAAACAGAGCGGGGGCTTCCTGTCACTGTTCAGATAAACATAAAACTCCTTAAAATGAATCACAACACCCTAACCACCGGGGCCCCTGTGAACCTCGCCAGCCTCATCTTCCACCTCAGTCTCCATACTCTCCTTAGCCTGGGTTTCTGGTAGTTGCCCCGGGGCACAAAGCGAACCCCCGGGGTTCTCCCTGCCTTATTGGCTCTCCTGGCCACCTCCTACTTGTTTCTACTCACTTTCCCTGGAAAGCCTTCCCTGGGCCTTCAGATCTGGGCGAGGGGCCCTCCCACAGGCCTGCCAAGTCCTGCAGGTGGCTAAGTGCTCTCACTCGGCTCCCGCTCCGGGCATTGCAACCAGCCGTCTCCATCTCCTCCATCTCCTCCATCTCCATCATCTCCATCATCTCCATCTCCATCTCCCCTCCCCCGTCCGCAGGCATCCCACCCATCAGGGTGTGAATCCTAATGATCCTCATCCTCCTCCTCCTCCTCTTCCTCCTCCTCCTCCTCCTCCCCCTCCGACCGCACGCATCCCACCCGTCAGGGTGTAAACTGGACAGGAAATGCCCTTTATCTCACCACCGACTCTCCAAGTACTTAGGGGGAATTCAATTTCACTTTAACAAGTGAAGGTATAATGAACTACAAAAACAAACAAACAAAAAACACCCACAATCTTTGGATTCTCTTTTGGATTTTCAAAAGGCGGTTTCTTTAAAGGCAGGTAGAACCGACGGAAGACGCGTGTACCTGATGCCTGTTTTAAAATAAATGTGCACACCTTCCAGCCCATTGCGCTTGCAGGAGCCGAGCCCCGCCCCCGTGGCGACCTGACCTCCGACCTCCTCCCCCAGCCCATTTCCGGTCACTATGGCCCACGTGCTCCTCGTCCTCGCCTCGGTGTCCGTACCGGAGTGCGCAGAGCCAGGACGCGGTGTGCAGCAAGGCGGGGCCGGGGGCGCCTGGGGCAGAGGCCCAACACTGGGTCCCCGCAGACAGGCAGGTGCTGGGCTTTATCACCCCCACCCCCACACACTCCCCGGCTCCGAGCAGCAAGTCTGTCATCGGCACTAGGACACCCGCCGCCCCGGCGCTCGAGGCCCCGCTCCCGCTCT
>NW_005354291.1:5746379-5751925 GCF_000412655.1 Myotis brandtii | reverse complement strand
CAGCCCCCTGCGTCTCCTTGGTAACGACGCACGACGCCCGCCCAGACGCAGGAGCCCGCCTCGCGTCGTGGTGACTCACCAGCGCGTCCTCATACCCCGCCCAATGAGACCTGTTGGGCATCCTGGACCTTCTTTCCACAAGCCCTCTGCTAGAGAAGACCCCCCAGAGTGTACTACCCTGTCTTAAAACAAGAGTTTTCCAAAGTCCGTAGGTCTTAAGAGGATGAACAAAACCCCTAGAGCTTTCTTTTCAACATAGATCACGTTTGATGCTTTTGCATGCATACTCAGCCCAGTCGTTTTAGGGGCTTAAGATGAAATTGTCCAAAACTGAACTTCACCTCTGTTTCCCTTCGCTGTTGTTAACAGCACCCGCTAACTCAAAGAGCCGCCTAGGTCTCACATTCCTACATGCGGAGTCCTGCAGTTTATAGTCTGAGATATCATAAAACTCACTGCCGATGCCTCGTGATGTCTCGCCTCGACCACTGCAATAACCTTCCGAAATCATAGTTTCTCTCCATGATTCTCCTGTTACTCAAACAAAAACCCTTCAGTAACTATCGCACCCCCCAAAAAAATTCCTTAGCTTGGTATTCAGGTGGATCTGATTTGATCTCAACTTTTCATTTCATAGCACTTGGCTTTTTGCAGAACACATAAAGTGTGGCAGGTATCTCTCTAATCCTTAAAACAAGCAAGGTTGGCTTTATCATTCGCACTGCAGAGATGAAGAAACAAACTCAGACTTGCCCAACACTAAACACAGCTAGTCATTGATAGTGACAGGGTTCAAATAAAGGTTTATCCAACCCCAGAACCCACCAGGCTTTCTGGACACAACTTTTTTTTTTTTTAACACTGAAGTTTTTCTTAGGCTAGATCATTATAGCGGTTTTCCTTTGGGGATTTGTTGATTTACAAAGTAAAGTCCTATTAGTCAATTTAGCAATGTTTCTGAATGAATGCATGTTGTATTAATCCAGTGGTTCTCAACCTTGGCTGCACATGAGAATCACCTGGGAATCTTTTTAAAAATCCTGATTTCTGGGCCTCATCCTCCGGAAATTCTGTTTCTTTGTTACGATTCCCAGGTGATTCTCATGTGCAGCCAAGGTTGAGAACCACTGGGTTAATCAAAAGCATTTATATGTTAAAAGTAGTTGTAGGTTCAAGACAATTTCATTCCTTTTCCAGTTTGCCAGTGGTTTGGGGGACAACAATAATAACTTCATAGGCCCTCAGGAGCCCGAGGCAGGGTTCAGAATCAGTGCCTTACTTTGCTCAATGTAAGTATTCACTATTTCCATGCATGGAATACACCTTCATGCCTGCTTTTTGCAGGAAGCCGCCCATTGTCTTCACTAGCAGAGAAGTGTGAACAAGGATCCCAGAACGCTGGTGAACCTTGAACCCATGGCAAGGGCCAGAGTTTTACACCAATTGTCTAGTCCTGACAATGGGGGCTCAAGTTCCTGCCTGATCAAATAGTCTCAGAGTAAATCCTTCTAAGATTTACTGACCTTTAAGATAGTCTGTCTGCTACCGCAATTGCCTGCCTGACTAAGGGCTTTATGTGTACCCAAGTTGAATAAAAGGCTGGCGAGGCCTGGGCACCAGTGGTAAGTCCTTCCTCTTGAGTTGGGCTTGCCCGCCTGGCCCCCCAATATTTCCAAATTATTGTTTCTTGTCTTGTCTCTTTCATTTGTGTGCGGCCCCTCTTCCTGATCCTGAACCCTGAACCACGTGGGACGGGGGAGAACATACTCACTTTTATCCATGCTGTTGCCTCTGTTTGAGATATTGTTTCCATCTCTGTAGATCCAACTTCCACCTTCAAAGCCACTCCTCAAAGCTACCTCCTTCATGAAGTTTTCTTTATCCAAACTGAAAAAAAGTACTTCCTCTTATGAATTCACACAGCAAATTTTAATACTTTGTCTGGTAGAACTTATCACTTTGTATTACATATTATCTATGTACATATTTTTCCTATTATAAATTACTAGAGGCCTGGTGCACAAAAATTTGTGCACTCGGGGGGAGAGGGTCCCTCAGCCCGGCCTGTGCCCTCTCACAGTCTGGGACCCCTCAGGGGTGACCACCTGCTGGTTTAGGCCTGCTCCCCAGGGGATTGGGCCCAAGCTGGCAGTCAGACATCCCTCTGGCAGCCCGGCAGCCCTCAGGGGATGTCCACTTGCCAGCAGGGAGCAGACCTAAGCTGCAGTCAGACATCCTTAGAGCTGCTGAGGAGGTGGGAGAGGCTCCCACCACCACTGCTGTACTGGCAGCCATCAGCCTGGCTTGTGGCTGAGCAGAGCTCCCCGCTGTGAGAGCGCGCTGACCACCAGAGGGCAGCTCCTGCATTGAGCATCTGCCCCCTGGTGGTCAGTGTGTGTCATAGTGACCAGTCATTCCCAGTTGTTCTGCTGTTAGGGTCAGTTTGCATATTTCCCTTTTACTATATAGGATAGAGGCCTGGTACATGGGGGGGGGCCGGCTGGTTTGCCCTGAAAAGTGTCCCGGATCACGGTGAGGGTCCCGCTTGGGTGCCTGGCCAGCTTGTATGACGGGCTGATGGCCGTTTGCAGCTGGTCACATCCCCTTCAGGGTGAGGGTCCCGCTGGGCTGCCTGGCCAGCCTGGGTGAGGGGCTGATGGCTGTTTGCAGCTGGTCACACCCCTTCAGGGTGGGGGTCCCCACTGGGGTGCCTGGCCAGCCTGGGTGAGGGGCTGATGGCTGTTTGCAGCTGGTCACACCCCTTCAGGGTGGGGGTCCCCACTGGGGTGCCTGGCCAGCCTGGGTGAGGGGCTGATGGCTGTTTGCAGCTGGTCACACCCCTTCAGGGTGGGGGTCCCCACTGGGGTGCCTGGCCAGCCTGGGTGAGGGGCTGATGGCTGTTTGCAGCTGGTCACACCCCTTCAGGGTGGGGGTCCCCACTGGGGTGCCTGGCCAGCCTGGGTGAGGGGCTGATGGCTGTTTGCAGCTGGTCACACCCCTTCAGGGTGGGGGTCCCCACTGGGGTGCCTGGCCAGCCTGGGGGGTTTGTTTAGCTTCTATAATTGAAACATTGTTGCTTCCGGAGCTCAGAGCTGGGCCGCAGCAGGCGGGGAACCTTGGCTTCCTCCATCACTGGAGCTAGCAAACCTCCTGTTCGCTTCAGCTGCATGGCTGCCGGCCGCCATCTTTGTTGGCAGTTAATTTGCATATCCTGCTGATTAGCCAATGGGAAGCGTAGCGGAGGTATGGTCAATTACCATGTTTGTCTAGTATTAGATAGGATGTTCCTTAATAAAAACAACAGTTGTCTTTGAATCTCCCATAGTGCCTGGTACAGTGCTTTGCATGGAGGTAGGCACTTAACCATTGTCTAATGAACAAAAGAATGATTAGGAATAAGGTTACTGCATAGGAGTGTTCGGTTTGCACACTGTACAAGAACAGCACATATAAGAATGTGCTACTTGACATCAATGGCAAACATTAACTTTCATAAAAGTACAAACAAGCCTGGAGATTCCAGCCTCCTGGTCAAGTTCTGGAGAAGGGATGAGCTGGCTCCTACAAAAACCCATCTTAGCTGTATATGGCCACACACACACACACACACACACATACACACACATACACACACACACACTCAGGAGAACATTCACCTACATACCGTCACACACACCTACACAAGTTATACCTGTCCTGACTTCATTTCTTATGAAACCTACAATTGCTTCTCTCACTTACCGGGCACTTTCAAAGATTTGCTTCCCATTCCCCAACTTTGAACTTGATATAATTGCCTACCATGCAGTTGGAAGAGCAACACAAAGTATTTGGAAATTGTCTGGAGTGTGTGGGAAAAGGCAAAAGTATAGGCAGCTGTGTTCGCACAGACAGAGCTGCCACAAGTGGTGCTCCGGATGGCTCTGCCGGAAAACAGCCACTCAGGTTGCGTGATAACAAATTAAATTTTAGTTGCAGAATGGAGTGCTGTTTTCTAATTGTGTAAGAGCACCATATGGGCTGGCAGCAGCCCTGCTCCAGAGCAGGTTATGGAGTCAGAGAACTCTGCAACTTACCATCTGTAAAGACTTGAGCTAAGTTATTTCTCTTTCTGTGCTGAGACTTTCTGTTTCTTTGTCTATAAAATGATAATAATAATTCCTAATTCAAACACTGTTGTGAGAACTAAAGCCTGGAAGCCTAGCACAAAGCTATCAATCGTAACGATTATTACCAATGGGTAGTGATAGTATGTAAAACAATTTAAGTGATCCAATGGTTCACTTTCATTTAAATACAGAGCTTTAATGCTCCTAAGACAGGGACTGGGTTGTGCTTTAAATATATATATATTGATTTCAGAGAGGAAGGAAAAAGGAGAGAGAAACATCAATGATGAGAGAGAATCATTGATCAGCTGCCTCCTGCACACCCCACACTGGGGATCGAGCCCACACTTCAGGGATGTGCCCTAACCAGGAATTGAACCGTGACTTCCTGGTTCATAGGTTGATGCTCAACCACTGAGCCACACCAGCCGGGCTAGATTGTGCTTTTGTAATGACATTTATCCTGTATGATACTAACCAGAAAAAACATGAAGCAGTTAATTATCTGGTTATTATTTTAGAAAATAATGTTTTCAATTTTAGAGGTCAAGTTTCTTATTTGCTAGTATTTACTACATAGTTACTATGAACAACTTATAAGCTTAATTAATGGGGGTTTTAACCATCGTTCTAATTTCTTTGGCTACTTTTTTTGGTTAAAAACACGACTGGAGAAAAAAAATGAATATGTTTCATGTACTCTGATGCATCAGGATATTATCTTATTTAAAAACAATTTAAGATATGGATGTAAGTCACATTACCATTTTCAGTAGCAAGCATTTATTAAGAGCCAGCTTTAAACATCATACCATAATTAAAGCTTTATTCGTCCTTGCTTTCCCCATCTCTTACTGACCCATTTCTCTGCTCTCCTTTGCAACCTGATTCCCCCAAATAGTTGTCTATACTCTTCACAACCCCTCCCTGTCTCTCCTCTCACACTCTCCTAACAGGCTTTCACTGCCACCATTCCACCCAACTGTTAAGGTGACCAATGACCTTTACGTTGCCAAATCTAATGGCCACCTCTTAGTGGTTATCTTTTCAGTAAGTTGATCATTCTCTCCCATTGATAAACTTTTATTCTCTTGGTCCAGGACACCACACTTCTTCGGCTTTCCTTCTTAGTCTCCTTGGCTGCCTCTTCTTCTTCCAAACCTCCCTCATTACTAATATTCTTTTCTCTCTCTCTCTCTCTCTCTCTCTCTCTCTCTCTCTCTCTCTTACAAAAAGCTGTGCATATCCATACCAATAATAGAGGAATATGCAAATTGTCCAGGACACCATCACAGTAACAGTAACGACTGAACAGCAGGATGCATGGGGCGACCAGGCCGGCACGGAGGGGCAGTTAGGGGTGACCAAGCCAGCAGAGGAGGGCAGTTGGGGGTGACAAGGCCAGCAGGGGGGGCAGTAAGGGGTGACCAGGCTGGT
>NW_005354291.1:5715734-5746298 GCF_000412655.1 Myotis brandtii | reverse complement strand
CAGACATCCCCCAAGGGGTCCCCAATTGGAGGGGGTGCAGGCTGGGCTGGGGGGCCCCCCCCCCCCCCCCCCCCGCATGCACGAATCTCATGCACCGGGCCTCTAGTTTAATATATACAACTTAATGAGACTCTTCTCTTTAGCTACACTCAATCTCTTGGTGATCTCAGTCTGTGGTTTTAAACACCATATACGTGATACCTTGTTTTATTGCATTTGCTTTATTGTACTTCACAGACAATTCATTTTTTACAAATCAAAGATAATATCCTCCACCAGCAAAAGATTACAACTCAGTGAAGGCTCTGTTGATGGTTAACATTTTTTAGCGGTAAAGTATTTTTAAATTAAGGTATATACATTTTTAGACATGATGCTATTGCACACTTAATAGATTACAGTACAGTATAAACATAATTTCATATGCACTGGGAAATACAAAATTCTGTGACTCACTTTATTGTGATATTCACTTTATTGAGGGGGCCTTGAACTGAACCCAGAATATCTTTGAGGAATGCCTGTACATGCCAATGACTCCGAAATAAAATCTCTAGAATAGACATCTTCCTTGAACTCCAAACTTGAATATCAAATGCCTATTAAACCACCCCCTAAATGTTGAAAACATGTCTGAAACAGCTCTTATGGAGAGAGCTCCTCTTTTCCTTTAAAAACCTGCTACCATCTTAGTTAAGGGAAACTCCATTGTGCCATCTACTCCAAAAAAAAAAAAAAATTGAAATCACATTTGATGCTTTTCTTTAACTCCATATTCAGTCCTTCAGTAAATTCTATAGAGTACACCCAGAATCTGATGTTATCACTACTATCAATCTTGATTGAGTCACCATTAGCTCTCATGCGAATTATTTCATAACCTAACTGGTCTCTCTACTTCCAACCTTCCTCCCACTCTCAATACTGTCTAATCTCAACTCGACAACCAGAGTGATGCTTTTGAAATGTAAGTCAAATAGTGTCTCTCCCGCAGAAACAGCGATCAGACTGTCAATCCCCGGAGGGAAAGTAGGGGAGGGTGGGGGTAAGGGGAAGAGAACAACCAAAGGACTTGTATGCATGCATATAAGCCAAACCAATGGACACAGACAACTGGGGGATGAGAGCGTGAGTGGGGGGGGGGGCGGTTAATGGGGGGATGAGGACACATTTGTAATACCTTAACCAATAAAGAAATTAAAGATAAAAAAAATAGTATCTCTCCTCTGCTCAACATTCTCCAATGGTTCCTTATCCTACTGAGAATAAAAGGTCAAGTACTTACCTATGAGGACCCAGAAGTTTCTACATTACATACTATCTCTGTACATTTTGACATCAGCTACCTCCAATATTTTCATCCCTTTCTCTGCTCCAGCCACACTAGACTCCTTGTTGTTACTTGTGCCAGCCAGGCATGGTCCCACATTTGGGCCTCTGCACTGGCTGTCCCTTTGCCTGGAACACACTTTCTACTATTAGTCATGGAGATTATGCCTCTCACATCCTTCAAGTCTTTACCCAAATGTTCCCCAATGGGATAAACTCTGACCACCCTGGCAACCTACCTGCTTACTTGTACCCTCAACTCTCCCTTCCCCTTTACTTTGTTTTATTATCTCCATTGTACCCATTGCCTTCTAGATATTTAAATTTAAATATTATGTAGTAATAGTATTATATATAAGTATTTATAAATGCTTAATATTTAACTTACTATGATTATTATTGTCTGTTTCATCCTCACTGATTGTAATCTCAACAGAAATTTTTATCACTTTTGTCTATTATTCATTCATGTAGCGTGAGATACTGAATATAATCAAGGGCATTGCAAAGGCTCTTGGTCTGAAAACTGGAAGGTTGAAGCTGATGTTTGCTACAATGGAGAACTCTTGAGAGAGGAGGCTTGGGGCAGGGAGGACCAGGCATTTAGTTGTGAGTATATTAAATTGAGATGCTATATCAGTCTGTTTAGACCAAGTTTTTTTGCAGTAAATAACTCCAAAAAAATTTTTTTAAATATATTTTTATTTATTTCAGAGAGGAAAGGCTAGGAAGAGAGAGATAGAAACATCAATGATGAGAGAGAATCATTGATCGGCTTCCCTCTGCACGCCCCACACTGGAGACTGAGCCCACAACCCAGGCATGTACCCTTGACTGGAATCGAACTCAGGACCCTTCAGTCTGCAGGCCGATGCTCTATCCACCGAGCCAGCCCAGCTAGGGCAACTCCAAAAATCTTAATGCTTTGAAACAAAAGGGTTATTTCTTGCTCATATTTGTGTCCATAGCAAGTTGGCTCCGTCCATGCAGACTTCATCCCATGACTCAGGCTGAAGGATCAGGGATGTTTCTGGTGTTAGGACAGAGGGAAAAGAGGGCACATAGAGCCACACGATGACCCTTAAGGCTTCTCAGAATTGGCACATGTCGCTTCAAAGCACATGTCATTGACCAAAGCAAGACACATGCCAATCCTGACATCAACAGAACAGGGTTAAATGTAATCCAAGGTCTGGAAAAGGCAAACAATATTTTGAACAATGATGATACAATATACTACAGATGCCAATTTGACATGTAGGTGGCAATGTCATTAGGTAGTTACATATATGAGCCTGAAGTTCAAGAAAGAAAGCTTCAGAATACAGCATTTACATTCATGAAATTAAAAGAGATCACCAATGGAGTAAGTATAGAGAGAAAAGAGGAAAGTTCCAAAGACTGAGCTCAGGGCATCCCAGCATCTAGACCAGTGGTTCTCAACCTTGGCTGCACATTAGAATCATCTGGGAATCTTTTTAAAATCCTGATTTCCAGGCCTCATCCTCCGGAAATTCTGTTTTGTAATGGGGACAACATTAGTAACAAAGAAACAGAATTTCCGGAGGATGAGGCCCAGAAATCAGGATTTAAAAAAGATTCCCAGGTGATTCTCATGTGCAGCCAAGGTTGAGAACCACTGGTCTAGACATTAGGAAAATGAGAAATGGTCAAGCAACTGAAAAAAAGAAAAAGTGGCCTGTGAGAACCAGGAGAACAGGAGAAAGTGGTGTCCTGCAGGGAAAGCGAAGGTTGTTTCAGGTGGGAGGGAGCCATCTGTCAAAGGCTGCTGACAGGATGAGAAGAAGAGACCTGAGAATTGAGTGGAGATCACTGATAAAGCTGATAAAAGCGCTTTTACTGTTGGGGTTGGGGAAGAAGCCTGATTCTTTCCAGTGGGTTTAAGAGAGAATGTAAATACATTAAAGGCAGCAAGTCTGAACAGAACAAACATTATTCACAGGAAAAAAGGAGGTACACACACAAAGAATACCGGGAACCATAAGCCACACTGATAAGGATCAGGAGAGGCAGAGATACTGGCATTTCTGAGCACAGGAGCAGAATGACTGCTGCCAACTCCAAGTAAACACGTGTCATTCAAGTTCATCTACTCTCGCGTCTCTGTTCCTCCCAACCTGAGGAAGCTGCATTAACTCATCAGACTCTCCACAAAGAATTATCACCACCTTTATCACATTTTATTTTACTTTTTTATAACAGCCTGGATGAGGGGATGATGGCTGTTTGCAGCTGGTCACACCCCCTTCAGGGTGGGGGTCCCCACTGGGGTGCCTGGCCAGCCTGGATGAGGGGATGATGGCTGTTTGCAGCTGGTCACACCCCCTTCAGGGTGGGGGTCCCCACTGGGGTGCCTGGCCAGCCTGGATGAGGGGATGATGGCTGTTTGCAGCTGGTCACACCCCCTTCAGGGTGGGGGTCCCCACTGGGGTGCCTGGCCAGCCTGGATGAGGGGATGATGGCTGTTTGCAGCTGGTCACACACCCTTCAGGGTGGGGGTCCCCACTGGGGTGCCTGGCCAGCCTGGATGAGGGGATGATGGCTGTTTGCAGCTGGTCACACACCCTTCAGGGTGGGGGTCCCCACTGGGGTGCCTGGCCAGCCTGGATGAGGGGATGATGGCTGTTTGCAGCTGGTCACACACCCTTCAGGGTGGGGGTCCCCACTGGGGTGCCTGGCCAGCCTGGATGAGGGGATGATGGCTGTTTGCAGCTGGTCACACACCCTTCAGGGTGGGGGTCCCCACTGGGGTGCCTGGCCAGCCTGGATGAGGGGATGATGGCTGTTTGCAGCTGGTCACACACCCTTCAGGGTGGGGGTCCCCACTGGGGTGCCTGGCCAGCCTGGATGAGGGGATGATGGCTGTTTGCAGCTGGTCACACACCCTTCAGGGTGGGGGTCCCCACTGGGGTGCCTGGCCAGCCTGGATGAGGGGATGATGGCTGTTTGCAGCTGGTCACACACCCTTCAGGGTGGGGGTCCCCACTGGGGTGCCTGGCCAGCCTGGATGAGGGGATGATGGCTGTTTGCAGCTGGTCACACACCCTTCAGGGTGGGGGTCCCCACTGGGGTGCCTGGCCAGCCTGGATGAGGGGATGATGGCTGTTTGCAGCTGGTCACACACCCTTCAGGGTGGGGGTCCCCACTGGGGTGCCTGGCCAGCCTGGATGAGGGGATGATGGCTGTTTGCAGCTGGTCACACACCCTTCAGGGTGGGGGTCCCCACTGGGGTGCCTGGCCAGCCTGGATGAGGGGATGATGGCTGTTTGCAGCTGGTCACACACCCTTCAGGGTGGGGGTCCCCACTGGGGTGCCTGGCCAGCCTGGATGAGGGGATGATGGCTGTTTGCAGCTGGTCACACACCCTTCAGGGTGGGGGTCCCCACTGGGGTGCCTGGCCAGCCTGGATGAGGGGATGATGGCTGTTTGCAGCTGGTCACACACCCTTCAGGGTGGGGGTCCCCACTGGGGTGCCTGGCCAGTCTGGGTGAGGGGCTGAGGGCTGCTTTCAGGCTGGCGGTTGTTGACTGAAGCTCCCAACCGCTCCTTTTTTTTCTCTTTTTTTAATTTTATTCTGGGCCAGCTTTAGCTCTGGCTCTAGCTGTGAGGCTTCCGCTGCTGAAAGCTGGTATCTGGTTTGTTTGCCGTTCTATAATAGAAACAATGTATAACTTCAGCTCTGAGATCCTGGCAGGCTGAAAGCTGGTTTCTGGGCTTTTGTTTAGCTTCTACATTTGCGACATAGTACATAGTTGCTTAGAGTTGCAACTCAGCCGGCGGTAAGTCAGGCGGGGAAGTTGGAGTCTGCAGTCACTGAAGCAAGGAAGCCTCATGTTTGCTTCCAGCTGCCTGGCTGCCCACCATCTTCTTGGCTGACAGTTAATTTGCATAAGGATATGCTGATTAGCCAATGGGAAGGGTAGCGGTCGTACGCCAATTACCATGTTTCTCTTTTATTAGTGTAGATTTGTATTGATTTCAGAGAGAAAGTGGGAGGGAGATAGAAACATCAATGAGAGAGAATCATTGATTGGCTGCCTCTTGCACTCCCGTACTGGGGATCGAGCCCGCAACTCGGGCATATACTCTTGATCAGAATTGAACCTGGGACCCTTCAGTCTGCAGGCCGATGCTCTATCCACTGAGCCAAACCAGCTAGGGCCCTTTATCACATTTTAAATTCCCTTTCCTTGTATCTCTTCTCTAAACTCTTAGTGTTGGAGTACCCCAGGGCTGACTCCTTGCTCTTCTTATCTACATTTACTCCCTTGATCTCATCCAGTCTCAAAGCTCTAAATATGTATATGCCCATGACTCCCACACTTCTAACTGTATTCATACCTTTCTCTAAATCAAAATCCAATTGCATACTGAATATTTCCACTCAGCTGTCCAATAGATTGAACTGCTGATCTCCTCACTACAAACCTCTTTTATTCACAGACTTCTGATCTTGGCTGATGGCAAGCTAAGCCATCCAGGACGAGATCCTGTCAAAACCTCCATTCCCATCAGCAGGAGAAACTTGCCCAGTGTCATCCTATTAGTCCTTGACAAAGCTGCTACCCAAACTCCAGCAGTCTGATGGGACATGTACTCTTAACTATGGTGCTTTGGCAAGGTTGCACAAGGATATGTCTAGAACAGTCCTTTTTAAAATTTTTAAAATTGATTTTTAGAGAGAGATAAGAGAAAGATTGAGAAATATTGATTTTGTTGTTCCACTTATCTATGCATTCATTGGATCTTCTTGTATGTGCCCTGACCAGGGATCAAACCTACAACCTTGGCATATCAGAACTATGCTCTAATCAACTGAGCTACCTGGTCAGGGCAGAACAGTCCATGTTTGTTAAATATACATCTGGATTTGTAAGAAAATGCCTAAGAGGAAAGATACCAAATATATTTGCAATGTGATCTCTGGATCCATAAATTAAGGATTGATGTTTTTTCTTATTTATATGTATATTATACATCTACAACAATGAAAATATATTACATTTGTCATAAGGAAAACATCCTAACATTTTTTTTAAAATTCAGGATCCCAGATGGATTTAATTTCCTTTGATCATTCTCTGTGTCATAAACAATCTCATTCTATAAATTTTTAAACATTTTATCTTTATTGTTGAAAGTATTATAGATGTCTTTTTTTTTTTCACCATTGATCCCCTCTCCCCCACTCCTGTCCCCTCCCCAGGCCTTCCTATTGTCTGTCCATGGGCTATGTATATATGCATATAAATTCATTGGTTAATCTCTTCCTGCCCTCCCTTCCATAAATTTTTTAGTTGTTCAACCCTGATGTCAGAAGTTCACAGGGCATTCATTCTCAGGCAGATTTCTTGGTATCCCTGGCTGAGACGAACTGTAGAGCTGCTACCACCATATGTCTGACACAGTGTAGTGTTTCCATTTTACAGTGAGGCTATAGTAAGGACGTCGTTGGGTTTGTCTTAATCTCATAAAGTATCATCTCAACCCTTGAACACCTTTTTTTCACATCCTAAATAGAAGTTTTCTGAACATAATTACAAAGACCTCCCCTGGCTTATATTTAGTAAATAGAAATAAGTGTTTGCTATTTCACCAGTGTCTCAAGAATATTAGTTTTTCTGAAGGCGAAAGAAAAACAAACATGTCCACGTTTCTCCCTCCTTAAGAAAATAGTATAAAAGGAAATACTTAAGGCTAAAGAGGCTGTTGCCTGCTAACTATTGCATGTATGCTGGCCTCCACTGCTGGAACGAGTGAATTGTCTAGGCAAGGGAAGAAGAGAAGAGAGTGTCTGTGTGTAGGAGAGGGGAGAAATTTCCAGTTTCTGATTATTAAACTGCCTTTCTTAGAGCTCTCTTTGAACAAATATTGGCAAGTGGCCCAGAGTCCCAACTTGTGGCTGTTTGAACTTTGCTGAAGGACTTTAAGGGAAGTCTGTTGTTCTTAAATGGAAACTGTAAATCATTTGTAATGGAAAGAATGACAAAAGAAAAAAACCCCTTCCCTTGTAACGACTTTCTTATTCCTGTTATTTCCCTGACAAATGATTTCACTTGTCTACAGAATATAATGCAGACACTTCTGTTGTGTTTTTTTTCCATAATGCTTTCTCTCCTAAAGGCCATGTTTTCAAACAAATCATTGAAGGTAATTCCTACTTTTTAAATCAAGAACAAGGTTACACTTGGACTTTGCGTTTCTGATAAAGAATTCAGCAAAACAAAGTTTGATATGACTAACACCATAATAGTCCTAACTGACCTTTGTCTGGCTTTTACAATTTTTGAAGGCACTTTCATATACATGCATTTTATTCTCTTGACATCTCAGATACTAGATATTATTAACCCTATTTTAGAAATGGAGAACATGGGACACAGGGAGATGGCTCAGCCTACTCAGGACCATTTCAGCTGGTGGCTGATAGAGGGGTCCATCTTGCAGGCCTTTTAGGAGCACCAGAGAGCCTACTCAGGACCATTTCAGCTGGTGGCTGATAGAGAACCAGGACTTTTAGGAGCACCAGAGGCACGTCCTGTTTCCCCGAAATCAACAGAAAACAGCTACTGTGCAAATGAGTACACCTCCACCATCTTCAAATTAATGTCAATTTTCTTGTCAAATTCACACCTGTATTTCTCAAAGCCAATAAATCACATCTACAACATTCATTCTGGTTCTTATTAGCTACCCTCAAAGAAAAAAAAAATCTCTTTACTCATACCCAAACTATCCTATGCTACTCTCCCCCCAACTTTTCTCACCACTGCGTCTTTTGAAACTCTTTCCACTATAAAGGCACCATTTCACTGTAAGTATTCTAAATCTATAACCTCAACCTCTTCACCGAACCATACCTTCACCTCTTTTAACTGAACTCTGGCATTCCATCCAGACGTCGCTTCCCTGAGACCTGACAAACAAGGACGTCTTTTCTCCCCACCTTCCAACATGCTAAGAGATTTGGAAGCACTGTTGGCATTCTCTGAGTTTCTAACTGCCGGTTCCAGGGGGCTCCACTTCTACCGGCATGCAGCTTCCCACTCTCTGCCCGCTTTTGAATTGCATGAAGCATAGTCACCATCATCCGCTGGGTCCTAGGCCACTGCCCCTGATGCACAGGAAGCTTCAGCACCTGACCCACAGAGGCTGCCAAACTCCAGCTGTTATCTCGGGCAACAGCCTTGGCATCCGAGTCACAGCTTCTCAAGCACCTGGATTCCAGCGCCCTTTGCCTCCATTCCTCTTCAACATAGCTCATTCCTGTGGCAAAATCCTAACTTGATGTTTACCCAGAGTCCCTGAAAACCTGAACTTCAATTTCTCTTACAAACCTCGGCAAGCGCTCATCCCAGCAACTTTCAAACTCTCCCAACTTCTTAGTACTATCTGTTCTGGATCTTTCTTCAATCCTTTGTCACCCTGCCATGAGCTGGGGAGTCAGGCTCCCTCAATTTGAAGCCCATTTCTACTATTTAGTAGTGATTACACCTTGAACAAGACCTTCATTTTTCAGGTCCTCCATTTCTTCGATTTGGACATAATAATGATTGTGCCTATCTCATGATCACCGCAAGTTATTATGAAGCTTAACTGAGATAATATATGTCAACTGCTGAGAAGACTACCTAGCACACAAGTGTTCAATACATGTCTACTGTTATTACAACTGAACTGCTTGATGCTGCTTCTATTTAAAAAAATCACATAACCAAATTAATAAGCACCAACACATGCCCAAATCTATAAAACAAAACATAAACCAACAAACACCTTCCTTTTTCACCCCTCTCTAGATACCAACAATTTAAGGACGATTCTTTAGAAAATACCTTTGTAGGGCCTCAGACCCTGTGATTATCATCATGTTAACTATTTATCCTCCTCATCAGTAGATAGGATTAACTGACTAATGTCTATAATTCTTAAAGCAGGAACAGCAAGGATTTCATGTGACCTCTTCCCAGAAGACAGACTAGGAGAAACAGGCAGAAGACATGAATAGACATCTCCCAAACAAGAAAACGTGAATGGCTAAGAAACATATTCAAAGATGTTAATAGATAATAGAGACTTGTCTTTGTTTGTTGCATGTATTTAACATGCCAGGTGGCTCAACTGGTTGGAGCATCGCCCCATACACCAAAAGGTTGCAGGTTTGATATCCTGTCAAGACATGTGGAGGAGGCAGCTTATCAATGTTTCTCTTTCTCTCTCTGTCTCTCTCTCTTTCTCAAAATCAATAAGGAAACATATCCTTGGGTGAGGATTAATATATATGAAAATTACACACATATATGACATATGGCTAATTTTGTGAATATATAAAGAAAGCTTACAAATCAGTAAAATAATGAATAATTCAGTAGGAAAATGGACAAAGAACTTGGACAGAATATTCAGGAAAAGAGATATAAACATAGCCAACACATAGAAAGCTGTTCAACATCATTCATAATTAGAAAATTAAAATTAAAATAAGATATCATTTTGGCAAAAATTAAAAAGATATTAATATTACCAGTGTTGGTGAGGCTGTGAGGTAACTAACTGGCATACTCATACACTGATGGTATAAACTAGTATAACTTTTATGGAGGAATAACTAATAGCATCTTTTAAAATAAAAAGCACACTCTTTGACTCACTGCTAAAACTTATCTCAGAAAAATACAATCATAAAAGCACAAATCTTCATATACCATGAACATGTATTAGTTCTATAATTCAAAAAAGAAAGCTTCAGTTAAAAATATCTGAAGAGCAAATGGGAGCCATTGCAATATGTCTGAAAACAAGCTGTTAGAAACTATGTTGTTGTCTTAGAAGATGAACTTTTCTTTGCAACTTTCACATTATTAGTTGATTCCTCAATTTGAAGAAGGAATTTATCCATTATTTTATCTAATAATTAGTACTGCTTATTTTATGCCAGGTACCATTTTAAGTGCTTTAATCATCATATAGTCATGGGGTGGTTGCTATTATTATTATCCCCACATTGTAGAGAAGGAAAATGAGGCACATAGAGGCTCAATTACTTAACCAGGTTCTCTTCCCTTAGGCCTTTTGATCACCCTTCATTTTAACAGGTTGATGTTGAAACTTTCTCCACATGGAAGCAGGTTGCCTGGGTGTGCAGAGCTGTTGTCTGAGGCATTCTTGGTGGTTCCTTGGTGGTTCTGAGACTGGATGCACAATTCTATGTAAAGAATTAAATTGTTTAATCTTCTGTGGTCCCTCATGCATTGTGGATGGGTTGTGCCTACTGAGGGATATGACATCCTACAGGGCTGCCATGGGCAGTAAACTGTCCCCTGTAAGAACAAAACACATGCTAATGGCCAAGGCATGAAGTTTTTGAGACAAGGACTGGGCAGTGGGAGAGGTTTTTATTACCGTTGGTTAGTAATGAGAATCAGTAATCCTACAGAGAGCCAAGTTTTCAGTTTGAAAAGACTCTCAGGGAACGTAGCCTTTTGCTCACTTTATTAACTGACTATGTAAACAGTGAGACACACACCATTATGTTAGGTGGTGTGAAGATCCATAATAACAGAGACAAATCCAAGTACTCAGAACTAAATGTTCTCTTTTGGTGAGGGAGTAACAGTCTAAGTTCATTGCTGATGAAATATGATTTGGCTGAGCCATCTCTTGATCTTGATCTAGAATGTGCTGTTCAATACAGCAGCCACTGGCCACATGCAGCTAAATTTAAATGAATTAAAGTGAAATGAATAAAAAATTCAGCTCCTCAATCACCCAGGACCCATTTCAAGTGTTCAAGACTAAAATGGGAGCTAGTTGCTACCATAAAGGACAGTGCAAATTCTGGAATGTTTCCATTATTGTAGAATGTTCTAATGAGCAGCATTAATCTAGAAGATAAACAATATGTCACCAAAGATATTCTATAAAGAAACACCATTTTGATGGCTTGATTGACCACACCAGAGAGGCCCGATCTAGTTTTATTTTCAACCGCTGCAGATTTTAAATAGAAGGGATGACAGTAAGAACTTAAGATTTTGGTGTGAATTATAAAGCCTAATTTGAAGGCACCTTCCTTCAGGGGATCACTATGGATACTGGTCATAGAAAAGGAGGTAGGAGCAGAGGATGAATGCTCTGATGTTAGGATTTTCCTTGAATGAGAAGGAGTGTGTGACCTGATTAGGCAGAAGGAAGTGGTTAAAGGTACTTCTGATACTTACACAAGCCGCACATATGGCTGACCTTGTTTCTGGAACTTGCTTTGGTTTCTGGCCTCCTTACTTTTCTTTATCTGATTATATTGGTAAAAATTGGTTAGGCATCTTAAGTACACACATCTTAGCTTCCATTTCTGGTTTAAGAGATTCTCAATGCCTTTCTCAAGAGGAAAGTAGTTGTTTTATTAGTCTTGTTTCACATGCCTCTAAACTTTAGAAGGAATTAAAGCAAGGGAAATCAAATGAAGGGTAATAATACTTCTCACACTAGTTCAGGGTATCCCTAGTGGCTTGTAGCATGGAATATATCTAAATCTTTTTCAACAGAGTCTGGTGAGACATTTGATTGCTCTCTCCCACTCAAGTCTTTTGATGTAGACTCAAACTGAGGAAGTGAGAATCAATGCAGACTTCCCGAGGTCTTCATCTTTCGGGCTGGCAGACAGGATGCCAAGGAAAGCTGATCAGAGGATAACGTGTCCATTGAAATTAGAAAGTAGGTCAAAAGAGAATGTTAAAAGGAGAAGAAAACTATTCAAAGAATAGCTAGAAGGATAAAAAAAAAAAGGGAAAGTGGTAGATTTTGGGCCAAGATTGTCTCTAGTAACTACAAGAGAGGCAGTTTTCATGAATTGGTGAGAGAAGAGAAGGATGGCTACAGGGATTGAAGAGGGCATTTGCAGGGTGGCATTAAAAATAAAAATAAAAACATGAGTGCTGGACCTTATTTAGTCTTGGCTATTTCATCATCCTCTCACACAAATAAAAACTCTAGTGTCCAATAAATACCGGCTGAATGAATCCTTGGGAAAGAAAATCAGACTGAATGCATAAATTCCTTTATTGAAAATATTGGGCTAGCACTGCATTACATATATTCAATATTCATAAATGAAGGGCCACGCATTTCTGATTGGGCAACACTGTTTTAAGTAGAGAACACAGCATCTGGATATGCTCTCACAAGTACGTGTAATATCATGGACTAAACTAGGTAAGAGTGAACTATATGCAAAATGACTGTTTTGTTAATAGCATATGGTTGCAAATGGCATAAATGGTAAACGTGATCATCATGAGACATTCCTGATATCTCACACCAACACATTATTTAATGAGCAGATTAAGGTTAAACTGCCAGTATGTTTTTCATCAAGAATTCTCAATAGAAGAACTCAGGAGAAAGCACACCCAGGCTGCAGACTTCAGATTTTACAGCATTCATTTAAACTTGTATGGAATGTCAGTGGAGTTAGGTAACTGTTGATCTGACAAAAGGCCACTTGGCAATTTGTTCTCTTTTAATAAATAGTCTAAAATAAGAGAATAATCTAAAGGAAATATTCTGCCCACTTCAGGCTTACATTCTAAGAACTGTTTTATTTTTCTAAATGCAGTTATATAAATACTACTTTTGTTATTAATTTTTTCCTTCCGAGATTGCTGGGGATATAATTTATGACAGACCACTTCTCAGCTTTGGCTATTACTTGAACATGTTTTACATTAGCAGTCTTTGGCTTTCATAAAAGTCTGGCAATCAATAATATTGGATAAACTTTAACAAGGTTTTATTATTATAGTTAACAAAACAGTGTTTTATGATGTTAAAAATGGGTTGATGTTAAAAAATAGGTTTTACTTTTTGTTCCAATTTTGGTATGAATGCATTTCTTTGCATTGTTTTTTTTCTCAAACAAGGGAGTCTAGAGACCAAGACAATTGGGCTAATTTGATATTTTCCATTTGATATAAAATATGCAGAAATTAAAATACTCAGTCCCTTTAAAAACAGAGGCCTGTTTGTTAGTGTAAAAACTTGGGGGAAATTATGTGAAAACACTATGAAAATAAAGTTTTTGTTACTAGCCACAAATGATTTTATAAGAAACAAACCATTTTCTATTCCAAAGCAGGGTTTGTTCTACTCTAGGTTCATAAAGGTATCCACTTCTGTAAATATCAAGTCATAACTGTGAGAAATGGCTTATTCTTCTTTACACAACTATGTTCAGAGCAAGTAACTAAAAATATACCTTTTTAATGACTACATGGAAAGCTGGCCTATAACAGTCAAATCAATGAACATTGGTGACGAGTTTTCTAAAGTTCACAATTAAGCATATATATCCATGTATATGCTGTTTAAGATCTATCACCCTAAACAATCAGGGCAAAAAAAGCTCAATATAAAACTATATAAATCAAGTGGAATTGTCGCCAAAACATAGCACATTTCTTTATTTCAAGATTTGACACATTAAAAGAAAAAAAACTGGCAACACATTTCAGACAATATACTAGAAATAATAAATAAAAGTTTCTTTTAAAAAAATCATATACAAATTTCCTTGAAGTGCTGTACACTTTCAATTTTTCTAAACGAGACTAACCTTTCCCATGGCAAACAATAGTATGCTGTACATTTTGGTAATGAAAATTATGTTGATAAATACACAAGGCATGTATATATTTCCACAGTATCTTTTTTTTTCACAGTTACCAAAAATAAAAATTGCATTCAACTCATACATCTATAAATACTCTGATTCTTCACTGTATGGATTTGATGAAACTGGGAGTACAAGTCTTTCAACAATCTGGACTTCCAATCTCTCTCGTTGGTGTCTGCCCTCCACAGGCACCTCCCAGGATCTCTCTGCAATGTGGTCATGCTCTGAGATGATGGCAGAAAGAACACACGGCGGTGGGAGGAGGCAGTCGGGCTGGGGCTTTGTCTTCCAGCCAGCTTTAGGGGAGCTGACCAAACCCATTCCTTTTAATGTTGGATTTTAAGGCAGCCTGAATTTCACTCGAATGTCCATACCTCGAGGTCCTGAACTATGAAGTCTTCCTTTTTGGAAAGAATATCATTATTGAAAGTGCTACAGGAATTGCTTCGGCCATGGTATAAATCAGCATCTAGCCATAAACCAAATCGTCCCCTGAAAAGGTTAAAAAAAAAAAAAAGGGTCAACTCATGTCAATCTTAGGTGGCACACTTTCTGTCCTCCCCTGCCCCGTTCTTCTTTCATTTATGCTACAGAGAAACAAAAACCCTAAACTGCTTGTAAAACAAAGGGTACATTTCCTTTAATTCATTTAAGTGACCTGTCTTTCCTAAAAGGCAAGTGGTAGCAGTGCCTCATTTAGACACATAAATAAACTATTTCATCTCTCATTCTTAATGTCATGGGAGGCCACTGTCCTATCCTAATTAATGTGAGCACCGGGACTAGCTAACATCAGCTGGCACCCAGGTTTTGGTTACCACTCCAGTCAGGTGGTAAATTAGTGACAACAATGAAAACCTTACCCTCCACCACCAAGTTCTAAGGAACTTATGTCTCCATTGATAAAGTATGAGTTTTCTCCACTCCACTTAAAGACCTTAGGAGAGAAACACAAGACAGAGAACAGTCATTTTAATCTGGAGTCTTAACAAAAAAAAGAAACATTTGACTATTTCCTCTGGACTACCCACTGGCGAAGAAGCACCTGACTGCCAGGCCTTCTCCACCCCAGGAGGAGACCTCCTAAGGCAGTGATGGCAAACCTATGACACGCGTGTCAGAGGTGACACGCGAACTCATTTTTTTGGTTGATTTTTCTTTGTTAAATGGCATTTAAATATATAAAATAAATATAAAAAATATACATCCTTGTTTTACTATGGTTTCAAATATCAAAAAATTTCTATATGTGACACGGCACCAGAGTTGTTAGGGTTTTTCAAAATGCTGACACGCTGAGCTCAAAAGGTTCGCCATCACTGTCCTAAGGCAGCGGTTCTCAACCTGTGGGTCGCGACCCCTTTGGGGGGCGAACGACCCTTTCACAGGGGTCGCCTAAGACCATCGGAAAACACATATATAATTACATATTGTTTTTGTGATTAATCACTATGCTTTAATTATGTTCAATTTGTAACAATGAAATTGGGGGTCACCACAACCTGAGGAACTGTATTAAAGGGTCACGGCATTAGGAAGGTTGAGAACCACTGTCCTAAGGGGTTATGAAGTCAGAGAGATTTCCCAGGCCATGTTCACTCCGACCTGCAATCCCTCCCTAGACTCCAGAGCAGGCAGAAGAGCAGTTCCCAAGGTCCCTGGAGGGACCCTGAGCAGTCTGTGTACTATAGTCATCCTGTTGACCCAGGCTGGAGGGAATCCAGATGGGGTCACGGGATAGCTGCTGCTCCAACCTCACCCACATCCCTGACACTGTGACATTGGGAAATCAGATATTCTCCTATCTAGGTACCTTGAAATTGGGGCTAAATGTGTAGAGAAAAGTTTCGCCTGTGCCGTAATAGTGGTCACTGAACTTGAAAGGATGAGTGGCATATGCTCCGAAAATCTGTTAAAAAATAGAAAAGAAAAAGAAATGTTATCTACTTTCAAACCTAAACCTCCCAAAGACTTTCTGAAATGTGTTAACACAATCCTGAGCTCTCGTTATACCTCTTTCAGCAAAGATCCTCACTAAATAGGAGCTCTTAAATAAGAAGGACCACCAACACAGAGATACAGCAAACTAGAATCCAAGGGGCTCAGAGAACTTATCTGTCAAAGGCCAACAATTGTTTCCATGTTAAAAGACGTCCAAAGTGCACCAGGGAGACAAGTTTCCTTTAGTGACTGCAGACAACACAATGGGAACATTAAACAAGAAGCATCTTGCACGCAGAAATGAGCGGTTGAGAGAACAAAGTCAAATCTTCTTTGTTTTATAAGTGGAACTGTAGCCAGACATTTTCCCAGAGAAAATCAATTTTTCTCTCTTTTGATTTGTAAAAATGAGTTCTCAACATGCTAAAACTCTATCCTAGCTTAACATGACTGATCCCATATATCTTGGTTCAAATTGGCTTTTAAGAAAAAGCCAACAGTTCCATAGACTATGGGCTTTAAAGGTGATTTTGATGTATTAGAATCAATGGTTCTTCTATTTTTTCTTGTTGGGGGTTGGAAGGAGCAGCGTTTTCAGACGTAGCATGTCTGCAGCCCCAGCGTCCTCTGCTTCTGTCGGATCCTGGTCAGTAGTGCAGGAGTGAGGGTTGGCAAGAGTGAGCCTATGTGTTTTCAAAAATGTAGGTAATTCTGATACAGCTTCTATTCCAAATCCCTATTGAGAAATGCTGCCTTTAAATGGGGGTTATCTGGAAAACGCAATTTTTCAAAATTATTTTAATTGAATTCTAATCATTGTGGAATCTCAGTTCCTGGCTCCTTGAAATGCTAAAAATTAGGTAGAGGAGAAGTCTAGAAACCCTTTCTAACCAATGTGCCTCATACTCCCTGCTACCAAACCTTCCCATACTTCCTGCTACCAAACCTTCCCATACTTCCTGCTACCAAACATTCCCAGTTTGCTGCTAAGAATAAACGAAAGCAAAACTAACAAAAAGGTCAAAAATCCATTTCCCTTCTTCTGGGGATCTTCCAGTAAAAGAGCTAAAATTCAGTTGAGCTAGGCATCTATCTTTAAAAGCATGTGCTAAAATATAACAACAAGGGCAATGGCCATACATGGAAGAGAGTGGGCCCCCTCCTGATCAATGAACAGAAAAAGGCATCCTTACTCTTTTATCCTCCACAAGAGTCTAAATAATTAGATTCTTTCTTTGCTAAACTTTTCTTAGCAACATGGAAATCTGTATAAGGACCAGGATTGGATGAGACTAGGGAATTATTATTGATTTTGTTAGGTACTAATATATAGCATTGTGGTTATATAAGAAAATGTCCATTTTATATTAACTTTTCTATTAACTTCTTAGAAAATTATATAAAATAATATGCACATAATAGTATTGTTGGATCTATAACACATACAAATTTAATATATTAGGCAATGTCAGAACACAGGAATCCACGAGAGTAACTGAAGACAGCCAGAAGTGGTAAAAGGAAGGTTAATATAACAAAACTGGTAAATATATATTTGCTCTCCTCTTTAGTAGATAAAAAAAATTATATAAAGTAGTCATAACAATTTATTGATGGGTTGGTGATATATATCAGTGTAATATGTACAAAAATTACCATAGAAAGTGGAATGATATAAAGACAGCAACTGCCCTGTCTGGTTTGGCTCAGTGGATAGAGTATTGGCCTGCGGACTGAAGGGTCCCAGGTTTGATTCTGGTCAAGGGTTTAAAAAAATAGAATAAAGTAAAAATAAAGGCAGCAACTTTGAGGAGAGCTTCAGAGCTCTGAGTCTTATGGTCTGTCTCTTCCCCTGGAGGTGGAGCTCGGTACTCTGCAGAGCTGGGGGCTAGATAAATGATCTTGTTTTATGATCAGGATGCGGGGCAGGCAGAAGCTGGTCTTGGTTCACCTCACCTGACATGACACGTCTGCCCCACAGGCTGGGACAACGGCAGGAGAAACCCCTGTGTTCTCAGCCTGCCAGGCCCCAGGTAGAGCATCTGTCCTATGAGTAGGGGCGGGTGGATGAAGAGAGCCCTTTACCTCTAGGCCACACAGGTATGGAATTTAGCTCCTGAAATGGTGATGTCGGTCAAGCGCTGGGGACCTGCCCCTAGAGAAGGTGTATCATAACCCTGGCCTGGGAGAGGGAGCCCCACCTTCTGTCTGTCAGTCTGAACTGGGAGTGAGTGGAGGCAGCAGGCTGTGCTTCAAGTGCCACGGAAGCTCACCATTATTACCGAAATTCATTTTATTTGCTTGAATGAATGTTTCTTCACTCGTATGCCCTTAGGACAATTTCCAGAGACTTTATGTGATGACTATTTTCGTAATTCCCACCAGTATGGCTGTTTCACTGGGGACTGAATCTGCAGAGCTCCTTCCTGCTGCCATTCTGCATAGGTAATATTTTTATATTAAAATGTTCATTTCCAGAGAAATTTATAACTATTGTTCTACCATGTTCTCAAACACAGCAAAGCCACAATCTTGCCTTGGGGGTAGATGGGATGGGGTAAGAAAGTTAGTGCTTAGGTGTCTTCAAACAGTACCAGTGGCTTGAGAGGACCAGATTCTGTAAGATCCACCCCTGACAAGCAGTGCAGAGGCCTTCTTTACATAGGTGCCAACAGGAAGCCGGGTGGAGATGTGCTTCATCAGCACTTGCCCCAGGCAGCCAAGACATTCCCCAACAAGTGTGTTATCTTATGTGAGGATTTATGTATGTAGTCTAAAGCCATCTAGCCTTATCACATCTAAAACACTGCACCCAACTTCTCAAACATTTCACGAAATCCCTAAGTAATTCTACTTTAAACCTCTGTTTTTACTATTTTAATTTTTGACTTGACTCTACCCACTATTCAGCTGAATCATGGTTAAGTATATTAACCAGGAAACAATAATTGTAACAATAATAACATCTAAACTCCTCCCCAGAACTCCTAAGCTGCAATAGTCACAGGAACAAACCCAATTGAGAAAGAATGCCTCAATACCTTCTTTCTCTGTTAATTTTCCCCAAGGCAAATTATGACAGTAAAGATCTATTTCCTCTAAAATGATCACAATTATATGGCTTCACAGCAAGCTCTTCAATGCTTAATAGTGTCCCACATGTAATAGGCATTCATTATACATTGAATGAATGAATGAATGGCGGTTGAGTAAAACCTGCTTCAATACCAGAAAGAGAAAAGAATAGCATCCAAATCTTAAAAAATGTAAAGGAATTTCTTCTTTGTATACAATACACAAAACAGAAATAAAGAAAGAACAGACTTGCAAGAGACCTTTCTTTTGTGAAGCAGGAGCCTGACTGGGTGGTAGACAAAAGATTCCAGGGAAGATTCTACTTGCATGCCAAGCTGATTGAGGTGAGGTGTACTAGTATCAGGTAGATGGGGAAATATCTAGATTTCACCAGTGCCTCCAAGACCGACCACCACAGAGGTAAAAGTGCAATGAGCCACAGCAGAGCATTCTCCCTGCTGTTTCATAACAACTGGGCTCTTCCAGTACAACACACCACGGCCTTGTCTAGCTCTCCATCTCAGCAACCATACAGGCAAGGTTTGTGGGTACTACTTCAGCCACCTTGAAAAAGTCCTGGTAAGGCACTAGAATTTCTTTCTGCAGTTACCACCAAATCCAGACTTGACTTTCTCCAACTTCTCCATCTTTAGGTTGTAGAGTATCATTAGAGTTTTCTACTGTATGGTAAGTACATGTCAAAAACTCCTCAGAATGTGACTGTATTTGGAGCTATGCTCCATTTTCTTTTTTTAGAGATGCATTTCTGAAGTGTGACATAATAATTGGGATTTACTCCAAAACACCCCAGCAAAGAAAAACCAATAAAGAAAAGGCAGATGATGCTTATGTGGCAAAATCCTGCTAACTTGTGGGATCTGGGTGATGGGAATTCCTGGTACTCATCTCTACCATTGTGTAGCTTTGAAAATAAAAAAAATGTTTTCTAAGAGAGAAAGAAGCCTCACCTGATTATCCATGTCTTTGATAACCAGCAGGACAGGACTGTCTAGCGATGCTGATTTCCGATAGAGAGTTTTCAAGCTGGTCCCGTGCTCCAATGTGCTATATGCGAGTCTCCATGGATACCCTTGTACCCTGGCTGGAAGGCGTCGGGCCAGCTACGAATCCAAAGATGGACATGTAAATAGACAATTCACCCACAAACCACTCATGAGCTTGAGGCACAAAGGACATGCCTGTGGATCAAACTTAAAATTACACTGATTTACATACTGTTCCCCTTTACTCTGGGCAATTAGTTGCCACTATAAACCAAGGGAGAAAAGGGGAAGTTACTCGTTGGTGGTGTTGACCTTGGCAGGACGCCTCCCTGAGCACAGTATAACTCTCAGGGGCCTGACTGTGGGGTCACTATGCCATTATACACTGGGGGGTAGAGCACCTACCTAGCTTGATAGCGAAGCATGAGTTATTAGACATATGCTCTCCGTTTTACTCTTCAGCCTGGCTTTCATCAAACAGTTCATGTTTCTCCAATTGCTCTTTCTACTAGTAAACCCTCACAGGCTCAGAGCTGCTACTGACAACTGCAGTTTCCCACAGAAGTGACAAGAAAACTGTTTTATGCTGGCAGTCAGATGTAGTCTGTCCTCAATCCATCCGAATCTTTCACTACATTAACATTTCACTTCAGCCTGATGGCCATGAACACCAATAGTGCATCTCTCTTCAAAAATACTAACGAAGGAGACTGCTGAAGTCTTCAGAATGCTGCATATCATTCCAGGATCAGAACAAACCCCATTTCTTCAACTGCTTGGTCAAATCTCTTGGCTTTCCTGGGCCTTTGCAGATGCATTTGTAAATTGAGGGAGTTACACGTAACGATTCAGTAAGGTCTCTGAGACTCAGGTCTATGCTGACTGATGGGGGAAGTGGAAGAGGTTCCTGACTCAAGGTCAAATGCAAGCACATTATATAGCATTTTATTAAAAGGAAGTAACATTTTCAGAAAGCATCAAGTAAAACTACAGAAAAAGGAAAACTTTTCCTAGGGGCAGGTAGTTTTCATAAAGCAAATGAAATGTATTTGCTAAATGGTTTTTATTGAGCCTGATAAATTAAAAACAAACACTGGAACTCTGCAGTAATCACCGGGATAAATTTGGATCCTAAGTGTGTTAGTTTAGAACACTTTAAATATTGGTTTGCGGCCCTGCCCGGGTAGCTCAGCTGTTTAGAGTGTTGTCCCACTACACCAAGGTTGTGGGCTCATTCCTGGTCAGGGTATATGAAGAATCAACCACTAAATGCATAAATAAGTGAAACAACAAATCAAAATCTCACTCTCTCTTTTTCTCTCCCCTTCCCGTCTCTCTCTCAAATCAATTAAAAATTGTTCTGAAAACAAGAAACGGCATTTTGTTCAGGTTTGAGAGAGGGTTGTAGTGTCTGGCCAAGACCACACACTCCTGAGAAGGCAGCAGGGAAGGCTGCCGTAACCTTTCGGAAGCAGAGAAAGGGACTCTGGCCTTGGTTAAGCTGCTGGTCTTCATCTAAAACCTGGCTCATCCCTCACCCGGAAGGAGAGCAATTCGGTCAGGGTGGGGAAATGCTTCTTAAGGCTGGAAGCCCCCCATCCTAAGCCCCCGGGGAGGACCACCTGCTCGATGTGCATGTTCTCCAGGAGCGCGCTGTGGGGCTGCAGAATCGGCAGGGCTGTCTCGTCATCGTCTTCATAGTAGCTGCACGTGCTCTTCCTGCGCTTCGCCTCCTCGACAGTGATGATCTGAAATGCAGAAGACAAGTAAGTTAAAACAAAAAACAGAAAAACCCTGATGTCTGCTTTACCTTAGCCAGCTAAAATCGACCTCAGGTACACAATATCCTGCAAAATGTGGAGTTTTAGCAGCAGGACAGAAATTGAACTGGGACTTTGGGAAATGGTTAATTTTTCAATTTCAGAACAAATGCAGAATTTAACATGGTACAGCTGAGGCACTTAATATGTACAAATTAAAGTTGCAAGTTTTCCCTTTTATTATTGCTGTCGACTACTCAGTCCTTGAACAAGAATTATGTGTAACTCCACAAGCAACTTATGCCCTTGAACTGCCCCTAGTTATTCCCCTTTGACTTGCATCTAAATTTGAATTAAGGGACCAATCAGAGATCATTCTATGAGTAAGTCTTCTATAAATAGGGATATTGGGAAGATAAGATACTTCTTTAAAATTAAGACTCCTACTAATGTTTTCTCTTAAGATTGTGCACATAACAACCAACCCTGATAGAAATGACAAATGGTAACAGCTACCAGAGCAACAATCCGAAGAAACACAAATTTAGTCTAAATGACAATTAGGTTATGATTCTTTGTGTACAGTTCAGGAGCAAAAAACGTAGTCTCTCCTTCAAAACTGAGAAAGGTGATGCACACAACATTATTCCATTATAACTATGCTTATGAGCTACCAAAATCAAGTTCACCTTAAGATCTATTTTTTTTTGCCCCTCCTAAAGTCTGGACAAATCACTGAATTATTTTTAAATTAAAGACACATATAAAGTGACTAATTCACTAAAATTCCTGCATACCAGTATTAATGACTTTTGCAATATAGAGAAAAACATTTAAGTTATATATAGTAAAAGTTGTCAGACAACGCACTACTGGATTTCCAAAATGCACGGTCATGGATATAAAGCACCTGCCATTGCCTGAGCCAGACTTACAGGTAAGGAAATTAGCTTACACAGGCTACCATCTTCTCAAGGGGAAATTCTTAAAGGAAACACTATCAAAGAATCACAAACCCAGCATCTTCAATGCATTACATGAAGCACGTATTTTTTTGTGAACTCTACATTTAACGTGGGTTCAAAATGAAGCTGTGGAAAGCAAAAATCAAATATGAACACCTTTACTCCAAAGAGAGGGGCAAACCACACCATACCCATCTTTAAAACCAATAAAATACCTGCTGGGGTTGAAATGCCTGCACAATCCTTTCTAATCAAGGAAGCATTTCAAAACACAGCGTGGCAGACCTCTGAGGATTCACAGGCACCTCATTCGCTCTCGGGGACTCCAACGTACCTTCACAAAAGGTTCTTGGTTAGGTCTGGCACAATAGAAAATCTGAATGTCCAAGGGCAATCTTCGGACCCTCATCCTGAGGGTGAGAACTGCCTGCTTGCTTTCTAAGGAGGAACAGGTTTTTTCTCTGTCTGCTTTCACACCACGGTTCCTTGTAACCACGCTGAGCTACAACTGTTTTTGCAGTATCTCGTTTCCTGCATGGTTGGGTTTCTGTTTCCCTTAGGAGAGGGTTCAACATTTCTACAGGAACACACCCAAATTAGGATTGAGAACAAACACACACTTCCTGTCAGGCAGAGCTGGGAGGCTGTAAAATGACACTTTCACCTTTGAAACGGTGGTTTCCTAACGGTGGTATAACAAACCGCCTTGTTTTCTTTTTTTCTTTTTCTTCTTATACGCGTTTTCCTAACCGTCCTTTGGCTAAGCCAGCTTTCCTGACCCCGCCTTCCCGGGCTTTTTTCAGCACCTTCTCTAAAGCTAAACCTCCATGTTCAACTTTACGTAATTTCCCTGACATCAGCAGGAATCTCAGGGGAAGGATGAAAGGGAGCCTTTACCCCAGCGAGCGAGGCTCACTGTACTTAGAACAATGGCATTTCACTTCAGTTCCGTGTGTGTTAAGTGTGCGCAACTTAAAAGAATGGGGAAACATCTGCTTCATGTGAGGCTGGGGAACATGTCACTTTAGATTCATTTTTTTTTCAGAACAGCTGGTGAAGTAATTTTAAAAAAGGCAAAACTTTTTACTTTTTAGGATATTAATCTTTTTTTAAACGTTTTAAATTTATTGGGGTGACATTGTTTAATAAAAGTATATAGTTTCAAGAGGACAGTTCTATAATACATCCTCTGTATATGGCCTCGTGTGTTTACCACACATTTAGGATATTCATCTTAATGACTAAGAAGCATGATGAGACGTGCTCTACTCCTCAGATCTGAGGTCAGGGGCGTGGAAAGAAATGCAGAAAACCCTGGCTCGGTTTTCAGTGATCTTTCTGTGCCTGTTCCAGATCCCAAACGGCCTTTTGGTCCTGCTGAGGGGATGGGCATAGCTCATCCTGGGGTCGGATCCACTAAGGACTCTGGCAGGTACCTGTGATCAGTCCCAGGCTTGCCAGGACTTATCCTCAGTGCAAGAGCTAGGCACAATCTGGGGCACAAGCACTAGGATTCTGTGCCAGGGAGACGGCATTCCTTTAAGTTCCTGGCACTTCATGACAGTTAACATTGACTGAGCGCTTTCTACCTGCTGGCGAGTGCCAGGTGCTTTGTCAGGCACAGTCTCCAGTGGGTGAGGAGACAGCAGAGAGACGTTTACAAATACATGAATGCCATTCCATGTGATACGAATGCTAACAGCAGCTCCAAGGAGGCTGGAGCCATCCAGAGAGTTCGGAGAGCAGAGGTGGGGTATGGGGAGATGTCCAGGCAAAGGGCACAGCAGGAACACACAGCTGTGTTCTGTGTTCACTATGGCTCGAGAATAGAGAGCAAGGGAAGTAGAGAGGAGGCTGGGGAGGGGGCAGAAATGGAGAAAATAAGAATCTTGACGCCTTGAAGGGACTTGGAACGTATCGGGTAGCATTTCTAAAAACTGGCTGTTCTTCAAAATCATCCAGGAGCTTTTAGAAACACAGATTCCAACATTCCTCCCCCAGACCCACTGAATTACTATCTCTAGTGATGAGGGTCTAGGATTCAGTTAAAAAAAATAATGTGCCAAGTGGTGGTTTGGAAGATTGGCCAGGAGGGTAACGATTGCTACAGGCAACAGAGAGCCATTGAGTGCTTTAAGCATGTGCGTATAGACCACGCTTGGGATCACTTGCTTGATCGCTTATTTGGGTCTTCAAGCCTCAAGTCTACTGAACATCTGTCAGCCAGAGAGCTCTCCAAAATGCTTATCTGTGTATACTTCTCCAGGCTCAAAACAGCTCAATGCCGTCCTCCTGCCCTTAGGAAAATAACCAAACTCCTACCCTTGGTACATAGATCCTTTGTGATCTGCCCTCGCTTACTTCTCCAGCTTCATTTCCTGCTGTTCCCTCAGATTTGCACTCTATGCTCCAGCCACACTGAATTTCTGTTAGTTCACCAAATGCTCTTTCTTTCTCCCCTGGGGCATTCCTTTGAACAGACCTTTCTCTCTGGCCAGACCAGGGGTGGGCAAACTTTTTGACTCGAGGGCCACAATGGGTTCTTAAACTAGACCGGAGAGCCGGAACAAAAGCATGGATGGAGTGTTTGTGTGAACTAATATAAATTCAAAGTAAACATCATTACATAAAAGGGTACGGTCTTTTTTTTTTTTTTAGTTTTATTCATTTCAACGGGCCGGATCCGGCCCGCGGGCCGTAGTTTGCCCACGGCTGGGCCAGACCATGCTCCATATCCCAGTCCCGCCACAACTGCCTGTATTCCCACTTCTGATCTCAGTTCAGATCACTTCTTCCGGGCAGCTTTCTCTGCTCCCCTAGCTCCTTTCAGATGGCTGGCTACAGCCTGCTGTAGAGCTTGGCACTTCATCTACAATGACAATTATCTTGTCATAATGTAATGATTTATCTATACTCCTTAATGTTAACTTCTACTTATCTCACCCGCTGTGCCCCTAACAGGGGAAAGGTTTGGAAAGTGCTCAAAAAAAATTATGAAGGGCTTTTCAAGCCACATTAAGGAGCTTGAATTTCAACCTGTATGTAAAAGGGACACAGCAGAACTTTTTTATAGGAAAAGTGAAATGACCCAGTAGTGGTGGTGGTGATGATGGGGTCTTTCTGTATAACTAGCTTCAAGCAGGAATAAGGTTATATCCCACTGTAACTTCAAAGCTGCACAGGGAACTTCACTTCTTATAAGCCAAGAAGCTCTTGGAATCTGGACACAAGAACATTCTGACTGAATACTGTAGTTCAAGGACCATGACAGTCTAGCCCAGGGGTGGGCAAACTTTTTGACTCGAGGACCACAATGGGTTCTTAAACTGGACCGGAGGGCCGGAACAAAAGCATGGATGGAGTGTTTGTGTGAACTAATATAAATTCAAAGTAAACATCATTACATAAAAGGGTACGGTCTTTTTTTTTTTTTTTTAGTTTTATTCATTTCAAACGGGCCGGATCCGGCCCGCGGGCCGTAGTTTGCCCACGGCTGGTCTAGCTCCTACTTGAGTGCTCACCTCCCAGCTCTTGGTGGTCGGCTCACTGAAGAAGTTGTCGATCATATTCAGTTCTTCCTTTTCCACCACCACAAAGCCTTGCTCTTTGGCATCCTTCCCATAGACGTCAGGAGACCACTGAACAAAGAATGTGTACAAGTGATCCACCCTGAAAAACATGTTCATCATAGGAATTAACACCAAATCCACTTTCCTGGCAGGCACTGGTAGGGACTTTGGCACATACAATCATCTTGTTCCTGCTTGGCAAAGCCACTTTGCTAATTGGGAAATTTCTCACTGTGAAGATTATCTCTATTAGTGCATTCCAAACTCAGAAAATAAGTCAACAAATGAAAGCAGAAGTCCACAGACGTGGAGCAACTCTTTCAATCTGAGGAAAAGATCAAGCGATAGATACAGAGGCAGAGCTGCCTGCAGCAGGAAGACCAGGGAGGGTTGGGGGGCAGGAGGGAAGGGGGTAAGAGATCAACCGAAGGACTTGTATGCATGCATATAAGCATAACCAATGGACATAAGACACTGGGGGGTAGGGGAGGCCAGGGGATTGTCAAGGGCGGGGGAAAAAAGGAGACATATGTAATACCCTTTGTAAGACTTTAAGCAATAAAACAATTAAAAAAAAAAAGATAACCAGAAAAAAAAAAGACTAAAAAACACAATGAAATATATCAATGTTTTCCTCACTGGGTCTTCATTTATTGTACACCTGTATTTATTGGGGAAAAATTAGTCTGAAGCTTAAGATGGGAACCAAGATAAACATGCTAATGGGTCTTTTTGTAGAGTAAAGCACTATTATAATTTTAATGAAACACCTTTAATAACTACAGAGTGAATAATACTAGATATTGTTTAATATTAGCAACAGAGCTAATTATATGGACATGGAAATGTCATTTGCTTCCAATTTCTCTGTTCTCATATACAGATTTAACATCTGAAGGTTCTGAAGCATCTCTCCAGGCTTCATCAATAGAAAGATGGCTGGTTTCCAAGCAGAGAATGAGAGCTCTCAGTCCCAGCACCTGCAATAGTGTGTGTGTGTGTGTGTGTGTGTGTGTGTGTGTGTGTGTGTCGGGGGTATATGTCAATTTTGGTATAAAACATTCTTGCTTGCATATGCCATTCTATTAGAAATATCTCAACCTGAGTAGGAACCTGGGGTGACCAGGTCAGTGGGCTTCTCCCAAGCCTCTCCTCTTGGGTCTGCTAGGTTTGTCCCTGGAGTGAGTGGCTGCTTCTGCAGCAGCCAGGGCCAGCCCTTTAAACGGAGTAAGCACTGGGCTTCTTAGACTTACCACAGGAGCAAGTCTCTAGAAAGGAGGGAAAAGGCATTCTCAAAATATCAGAGTCATAAACATTTTTAAAAAATATATACATTTTATTGATTTCAGAGAGGAAAGAGGAGGGAGAGAGATAGAAACATCAATGATGAGAGAGACTCATTCATCAGCTGCCTCCAGCACGCCCCCTACTGGGGACCAAGCCCTCAACCCAGGCATGTGCCCTGACCGGGAATCAAACCCTGACCTCCTGGTTCATAGGTCGAAGCTCAACCACTGAGCCATGCCAGCTGGGCCATAAACATTTTTAATGTTAAACACAGAAGCAACCTTATAGTTTTTATCAATGCTGATGAAATATACCTGCTACCTAAAAAGAAAAGATGTGATTCCCTGACTCAGGGACCTTCCATTGCACAATAACTCTTAAGAGGCAAGTGTTACTATGCCCAGTTTAAAGATTAAAACACTGAGGTTCAATAGACTTAATAATGTGCCCAAACTCCCCATCCCTGAAAACGTCCCAGCCAATCTAAGCTAACTGGCTCTTCTTTTATGAATGCTGACCTCCAAGGGGGACAAGTACATTTCTGTACCTGTCCAGTCAGACGTCTCACAGCATGGGCAACTACTTCTTTGGCTTTGGTTTTATTAATGAAGCATAAGTACTAATAGTGAGAAGCCCTGGGTGGCCCTTAGGGCTGCCTGCTTCCTGTTTCTCCCCCTACACCTTCATCAACAGGCTCACAGCACTGCTAGCTCTGTGCTCTGTTCCTGGAGAGAGCACTGTGGGGCAGCCGCCTCACCTCAGGCATGCGCCTGGGGATTGTTCTCCACTGGCTGTGGCAGGGAGGGCAGCAGCCCTGAAAGGCCTCCCTCTTCTCTCAGTTGGCGGGTTCTACCTTACAGCCAACAGTCATCCTGGCCTTGGAGGCCTCAGGTAATATGAGACGAGAGACCTTAAAAGTATGTTCTGCAATGGGGCACTCCAAGGGGAAAGGTTCGTGTCTCTTCTCAGTCATTCGGGACACTGTCACACCCTGGTTTTCCTCAATGATAGCCTTGCTCAGAACATCCCCTCATTCTCTTATGCAGAGAGGGCCTTCATACCAAGCTTCTGATGGAAGAGCAGGAGGAATGGGGAATTGGCGAGGCCTGTTCCACAGGAGAAAATTAGAGTTCATTTGGGACCAAATTGCTTACTTAATTTGTAGGCCCCTGGAAACCAAATGGAAGAATCAATGTCCCTCTCCCCAGCTCCCCTTTTGCTCAATTCTCCATCCTTTGTTTGTTATTTTTACTAATTAATTGGGGAGGAGAGGAAAAGGATATGACGTCATCATTTTTCTTTCCAGATTAGAGTAGAAACTTATTGAAGTTTATTTAACCTAATTCTTGGAATGGCTCTTTTTGGCTCACTGGGTTTTCCTGGTGATTAGTTCCCAGAACTCAAGCCTCCCCTGTGGAAACAGGCCTCAAGTTCTGAAAATTCCCCTCCTGGCCCTCTGCCGCCACCTCACCCACTCCTTCCCTCAAGACTGTATCAGTTAACCTCTCACCGTGACCCCCATCCCTCCTCTTTCCCCAGCCATTAGACCTTCCTGGGTGCACATCCTTCCAGGACAATCTTTCCATCTGCCCCTCGCTGCTGTCCCCTAGCGGTGCGCCACTGAGCCTTCCACAGCACCTGCCCTTCCAAACACCTGCCCACAGAGAGAAACACTCATCTTTCTAACTCCTCCCTTTCCATGGAGATTGCTGGATTTGATGATTCATGCTTAAGGAATCCACTATAAATCAAAGGCTGCTAAGCTTGGCTAGGAAAAAATCCTCCCTCCAGCTCTCTTCCTTGGCTACTCCACACACAGCTATTCCAGACCTCTGCTTTCTCAAGCTCTCACCCTCAACCTCGTACCCGCCTCCCTCTCTGAGCACAGCTCCCTTCATTATACCATCCTCATGATGCCCTCTCCTCCGCTGTCCCTCTTAGTGATCTTTCTCTGCAGAAAAATGAACTCCTCTCCAGCTTTAACCCTCCCCTCTGTATTTTCGACAGGCCCCCTCCCTGGTGAATTTCCTCCATGTCTTCCACCTCACCTCTCTGTCCTCTCCATCCCTTTATCTCCATCTTAATCCAAAAACCTGCTTGCATTTCCCCATCCTAAAAATATAAAAGCCTCTAAATTTGGTTTTCCTCTAAAGCTCCCTTCCCATAACTCATCTTTCCTTTAGAGTTCATTATTAACATTTGGTTTAGTCTATTTTCCACCTTCTTTTCATTCCTGAATTTTTTTCCATTCTGATTTTATTAACCTTTTTGTATATGCTCTGTGTTAAATCTGCTTCAGATACGGTCTAAAAAGAGGTAAAAAATGTTAAATCTTGTTCCCTCCCTCATTGCTTCAGTGAAGCTCCTTTTCTCCAAGTGACCTATTATCAAACCGAACAGTATCTTGGGCATCGTTTGTCTTGACCTGTTGGTGGCTTTTTCGAAGCTCACTCAGCGACTCATCCTGTGGTCTCGATGCATCACATTTCTCAGCCTCTGTTAGCCCAGGACACTTCCCCTAATTGCCACTCCACTGGTCATTAAGCTATGGATGTGGTAACAACACGAGAGCAGGAAAATGGGTCAAGAACTGGGTCCTGACAAATGCTAATGTTTAAGGAGGAAGCGGTAGAAGTGGTCCTGGAAGGAAGCCAGGAAGAAATGGCAGAGAATCAGAAGCGATTTTATAAAATGCAAGTCTGATCACTTCACCCAGCTATGCACAATTCTTCTAAGAACTCCCCACAGGTTTATGATAAATGCAAACTCCTTGGTGCTGCCAGAAAGCTTTGTTCTGTGTTAATCCCCAAATGTACTCCTGGTTCCTGCCATATGCTATTATATGTTTGCTCCAACATCCACTCTGGCCCCTATGCTCAAACTGCTTTCTCTTTTCTTTTCTTTTCTTTATTTTTTTTCTTTTCTTTTCTTTTCTTTTCTCTT
>NW_005354291.1:5713984-5715598 GCF_000412655.1 Myotis brandtii | reverse complement strand
TTTATTGATTTCAGAGAGGAAGGGAGAGGGAGGGAGAGAGAAACATCAATGATGAGAGAGGATCATTGATTGACTGCCTCCTGCACACCCCCTACTGGGGATGGAGCCCACAACCTGGGCATGTGCCCTTGACCGGCATGAACCCGGGACCCTTTAGTCCACAGGCTGATGCTCTATCCACTGAGCCAAACCAGCTGGGGCTTCTTTATTTATTTTTTAAGAAGAGTGATGACAAAGGTTAAGCCCAGGGGAGAATCATCTTAGGGTAGGGCCCGGTAAGGGGTCATGGTTAAGCTCGGTGTTGACAGAGGACAAGTCAGTTACAGGAAGAAGGGGAAACGGCATTCCACAGCAGGGAACATGTGCAAACAGACATGGCATGTTACAGCAGGGTGATGCTGGAGGAGGTCACCCTGGACACGGCAGAGAGGAAGAAGGGAAATGCAACAGGGCACTGGCGACTTCTGACAGACAGAAAAGATGGGAAGCCCCAGTCCTCAGGTTGAGGGGCGTAAACAAAACCTCCTTACATAATTCCAGCGACACCCGACCGAAGCCAGTGGGCACCTGGGCTGACTGTGTTGAACAGAACACATCAGACAGGGGAGGAATTCCTAACAGGAGGGATGAAAGGGCCAGATTTATTCTTTACTTAATGGAGTGGCAGGAGATGAGAAAGAAAAAGCCAGAGGGGCTGGGTCCCTGGGTCACAGAAAGTCCTGGCACAAGACCAAAGGCTTGGACCTTACCCTGAGACTACTGTTTCCCAAAGTGTGGCCGGGGCGGCTCCCATGACTTCGGCGGATACAAAGAGGAACATATTTAGATAGGTACATCTTTATTTAAAGAGTATCAGCAGTAAATACAGCGAGCATATTGTACTTCTGATTTCACAGATACTATTGCTCAGGAGAAGACTGAGAAAAAAAAGAACGATTTAAATCCTTTAAAGAACAATTTCAGTTGATTTAAAGACAGCTGCGGAGCGAAGAGCAGTACAGACAGCGTGCAGATACGGGGGATCTGTGAGGGAAGAGTGTGAATGCCTGAAGCCTGAGCAGCACTGGGGAGGCGACAGCCAGGGCTCTAGCAGGGAGGAGGCCAGGCCAGATCCCTGGTTTAGAAAGATTGCTGTGGAGCAGGGGTCCTCAAAACTTTTTAAACAGGGGGCCAGTTCACTGTCCCTCAGACCGTTGGAGGGCCAGACTATAGTTTAAAAAAAAACTATGAACAAATTCCTATGCACACTGCACATATCTTATTTTGAAGTAAAAAAACAAAACGGGAACAAATACAATATTTGTATTTGCATATGGCCCGAGGGCCGTAGTTTGAGGACCCCTGGCCAAGACTGTAGCTTCTCTTCATTACTGTATCACCAACAGCTAGTGCTGGGTCACTTGTATAATAAAGTCTCAGTAACATTTTTGAATAAATGAATTTTTATGAGCGCTTATCAACTTCCTCTTAACTATAATAAGAGAAACGTCATTATTTCCTATCACCTTGTTGATAAACAAAAAGAAGCTTTCATTTGAGCAGAGTTTATGCCTCTGGTATCAGATTTGACAAAGTTTGTTCAACTTGTTGCGGGGGGTGGGGGGTGGGGCGGGA
>NW_005354291.1:5704108-5709413 GCF_000412655.1 Myotis brandtii | reverse complement strand
ACAGGTGAGGGATTCACCTAACTCAGCAGATACTGCAGGCAGGCCTGATGGCAGCTGGATGGCTTGGCTTCCTGGCCCTACGGGGCACATTAAGATTCAACCATGAGATTCCAGCAAAGGTGGTCGGTTACCATTCTTGTTGTGTTTATGCAAACATCAGGCCAAATTAAATACAGTCTTAATTTGGCTTTTTGATAGCCATGGAGGAATTTTAAGAAGAAAAATCCTATTTCAATAGAAGTTGTTAAAGCTAAAATGGTTTCTTTCCCTTCCACTGGACCATTTGTTAAGCGTATAGGGATAGTTCAGTTGATAGTTCTGTGTGCCCAGTATGGGCCTCTAGCAACGGTGAAATAGAAATGCAGTCCGTCTCATGATTGAGCCGGAAGTTCCAAGACAAGGGGGGGAATGAAAGGGCGAGGACTACGCCCTCCATCTTACCCTGTGTTCTCCATTTTGGGGCAGCCATGTGCTTGGCAAGGAGCTTCTTCCCGGAAGTCTAAGCCTCTGCTAGCCACACCCAGGAACAAGACACCGACTTGCGCCTGGCCAATCGGCAGAGCACAGTCCTTTCTCCTCCCCTTACTCCAATCCCCCTATAAAACCCCTCTCCACACAGAGTTCGCTCTCTCTGCTTCCTGCTGCTGTGTCGGCGAGGTGGGGGAGCCGAGCTAGCTCGAATACAGACTCTTATGCTTTTGCATCGGACATGGCTGGCTCCCTGGTGTGGTTTCTTGGGAATCTTGAAATCTGGGCATAACAGTTCCCATTTAATAGAGGAAGACACAGGTGCTTCCACAGGTTAACTTGCCCAAGGCCACACGGTATGTTATGTTAGAGGTGAACCTGGCCTCAACCTCAGATCAGCTCATGGTCTCAACCTGCTTTACCATTTCCTTTAGGGTGAGTCCCACTGTCCTGGTTTCACTAGTTAAGAAAAGCAGGTCGATGACAAAGCTGCAGGGTTGAGGGATATAAAACCTGGTTAAAAAAAAAAATCTGAGTTGATGCTTGGAACAAAACATTATTCTACTGTTCATACTTCAGGTGTATGAGCTTTAGGTATAATTACAATCTATCTTATCAAACAAGACTACCAATTATGGTAGTATTTAATTTACTGTTGCTTTTTTACTTTTTTTTTTTAATTCTAGCTGTTAGGTAAAGTTTTAAAAAAAGTACACATTTCTAAGTTAAAGACCTGGATTCCCAAATTGGTTCCACTTGCTACTAGCGGCAGGGTCTGGGATCATTTGGCTGGAGGTAGTGCAGGGCTCTCAGCAGCTGTTCCTCAGAGCGGTTAGTTCACACTAGCCTTGGAGCTGCCCTCCCTCCATTCGTCGGTCTGCTCCTACAGGCATTTAGGCTTGCAGTAACTAATAGCTAATCTCTCCGAGCTTCTGAAATGAAGATAAGAAAACTTATATAGGCGTCTGAAGAATCAAATGTGTAAGAAGTTCATTCTACTTTCACACAGATCCTTTAGAAAGTCCCTTCCGTGTGGTGATCTAAAACTTGCTACCATACAAACCAACAAACTTGACCAAAATGACTCAGAAAGCAATTCTTGTTTTATCAAAAGTCACTTGATTGGTGAGAAAACAATTGTGACTGTCTATACAGAGCAAGACATAACCTCCAAACCACCCACCTGATGTAAGAAGTATGAGCAGGAACCATTAATCAATCCATCAGCTATTACATTAAAAACAAACTTCAGAATACACTATGGCACAGAGAATGAGAAATAATGAAACAAGGGCAGAAGAAAGAATACAACCTGGCGAGTGCTGACATATATATGTATGCAGCCCCACTGTTCACTTGTTTTGTTGATTATAATTAAAGGTAGTTCCATGCATTCCAATCCAAAGCCTCCTCAGGCTCCATCCTGAATACAGACACAGAAGCCCAACAGGGAAAAGCACTCTTCACTTACAAAGGTTGTTACTAGCAAACTGCCACCTTTAAAAACCCACCTCCATGGCCTGACCCGAGATCCTTTTATGAAAAAGGTCGCTTTCCTTGCCCTGTAAAGTCCCTTCTGAATGCAATATTCTGCAACTCCAAATGAAACCAATGGTTGGTACTGATGCCCAGGCATAATTTCCATTCTTAAAGGGGCTCAGTGTGCCTATAAAAGAAAGCTTTATTTACATACATAGAACTAACTAAATATGCTTCTTCGTCTGGTTCACCAAAAATAATAGGAAAGTTCTTTGAGAATCACTGATCAAAACCACCAGTTTCAGTTATAAAAAGGCTCACTCAAAAATAAGTAAAACCTAAACCTTTTTATTTAACACCAATGCCGGAGGCCCTTTGGCTGGTAGCCCATAGCTTGGACTCAGCAGCAGATACATTCATTTTGGACTGAATATTACTTAAAAATTGGGGAGATTTGACACATGATTCATATTTTAGCTTTTTACAAAAAAAAGATGGGAAAACCTAGCAACACCAGGCTCACCTTCCCTCATAGCAACAATCGGCTGGAGATAGCATAGCGGTTCTCAGCAGCTTTTCCCCAGAGCCCGTAATTAACACTGGCCGCGGAGCTTCCCTCCCTCCAGTCCTTGTCTGGCTCCCGCAGGCATTTAGGCTTTCAAAAAGCACAGTTTCTGCATACTTACTCCCAAACGCTGTGTGCAGCACCCATTGGTCCTGCACTAGGAAAGGTCGACGAGCTACTCTCCAAAGTGCTGGCGCTCACTCCTCCACCAGAAAGCACAGCCACCACAGTGAAGAGCTCACTTATAAAGGGTGATTTTTTCATGAGCTTAGGTCCCTCCAGCCACAGAGTCACTGATTAACTCCAGGCACCTGCCAAAGCTGGTTAGTGAAGTTGCGGAAGAGTGGCTGCTTAATGAGGTCCTTCTGGAAGGTAACGATGAATTTCTAGAACTTTAAGTTGATGGGGAAAATGTGAAACGACCAGGGAAAGCATGAAAGAAAACAGTATCATTTCAAAAACGTTTTAAAGTATTTAAATAAAAAAGAAGTGTGGATATTTACATAAGCAACTAATAATCCTATACCTTATACTGTATTTGTTCAGTAGTTTTCCAAAACGTGTAAGTTATGTTAAATACAAGGACAGAAAGATAATTCCTTTGCAGTGGTTCTCAACCTTCTGGCCTTTTAAATACAGTTCCTCATGTTGTGACCCAACCATAAAATTATTTTCGTTGCTACTTCATAACTGTGATGTTGCTACTGTTATGAATCGTAATGTAAATATCTGATATGCAGGGTGGTCTTAGGCGACCCCTGTGAAAGGGTCGTTCAACCGCCAAAGGGGTCGCGACCCACAGGTTGAGAACCGCTGCTTTAGGGGTTGCTTTGAAGGCCTTTTTATTTTTTCCTTTTTTTAGTGACATGCCTTATAATATTATTATAAAATTATAGCATGACGTAACGTTGTGTGACACTTAAAAATAGTTTTTCAGAATACAGTTTGTATTCTGAGGTATACCAGGTTTGGCTAATTAGGCCTTTGTTGTTCCAGAAAGTATACTGGTTTTGTTTTTTTAAAAAATATATTTTTATTTATTTCAGAGAGAAAGGGAGTGGGAGAGAGAGAACCATCAATGATAAGAGAGAATCATTAATCGGCTGCCTCCTGCACACTGCCTACTGGGGATGGAGCCTGCAACCCCGGGGCATGTGCCCCGACTGGGAAGGGAACCATGACTGCCTGGTATTCATATGTTGATGCTCAACCACTGAGCCACACCCGCTGGACTAGAAAGTGTACTGTTTTAAAGACTACTGAACACTATGGTCTTCTCAGCAATGACAGTCAAAGATTTCAACTTAGCCCTGATCCCATGAAAAGTCAGGTGACTTTTGATCAGAAAATTTAGAATTAGCTATGGTTAAATTTTTCATACTAGGAAACTAGACCACTTTGTGATTCCTTTAATTCATTTTTTTCTCTAAGGATAATATTCTTAAGAGCATTTTGCTTAGTCTTTATGAGGGTCCTTAAGACTTAGATTTCTTCTGATTGTGAACTGAGTTTCACAGGATAATCAATTTTCTTTTTTATTTTACTTCCCGTTACAAAAGTAATATATAGTATGCTCACTAAATGCAGGCAGATAGAATAATGACAGAGAAAGACACTCTTAACTAAAAGAAATTTATAAAATAGTGTATAAGTATGTATGATTAATTATTGCATTAATCCATAGAAAAAAGGCCAAGAGGCTACAAAAATAAAAATTTAGTTAGCTTTGAGTAACAAAAGTATGAGACTTTAATTTCCCTTTTGCTTTTCTGTATTTTTCTAAATATTATATAAAGTCTATGCATCATTTTAATTATAAGGCTAAGTTATTTAAACATCTTTTTCTATTTGGACTATAGGCTAATTTATTCATGCATCCATCCAACTAACATTTAAGAGTATATGACACAGTAGACCCTATGCTGTTTCTAGGATACAAATGTCCTAGGACTTGGTCTCTGCCCTCAGAAGGTTAAGGTCGAGAGAACCTGGCGAAAGAACTTGGCAAGAGAACCTGGCTATGCTGATTATCTGAACGCTGCTGCCTCCATGTCATTCCTTCTTCACCAACTCCGTCCACACCTTTGGGAACCCCTGGACCTGCTGGGGCAGGACCCCAACAGTAGATATTCCCATTGGTGTGCCTACAAGTGTTTATGTCAAACATTATTTCTGCATTCCTAGCTGATAGCAAGATGACAAGATCTGCTGCTAGCTTCTCAAACTCAAATCACTCCAGACTAAGTTCAGCATCCTTTTTTCTTCAAAACAACCCAAATTCTCCGATGGTGTTGAAAAAGATCATATTTTATACATGAAACTAAAAAAGTTTTGTATAGCAAAAATACATCAACAAAACAATAAGACAACCTACTGAATGGAAGAAGACATGCACCAATCATGTATCTGATAAGGGGATGATCTCCAAAATATGTAAATTCATACAACTCAACATCAACAATTTAACAATCCAATTAAAAACTGGACAATGTACCTGAATAAATACTTCTCCAAAGAGGATATACAGATGGCCAAAAAACATATGAAAAGATGCTCAATGTTACTAATCATCAGAGAAAAACAAATTAAAACCACAATGAGATATCACCTCAAACTGTCAGAATGGCTATCATCAATAAATCAAACTACAAGTGTCAGTGAGGATGTGGAAAAAGGGAACCCTGTGCACTGTTGGCGGGAAAGAAGATTGGTGCAGCCACTATGGAAAAGAGTATGGAGTTTCCTAAAAATATTAAAAATGTATCACCCTGATGACCCACTTCGGGTATATAT
>NW_005354291.1:5637732-5703881 GCF_000412655.1 Myotis brandtii | reverse complement strand
GGGCCAAATGCCCAGCACCATGTGTACCCTGGGGGGCGGGGGTGGACCTGACTCACCTCAGGTTCCAAACAGCCACACAGAACTCAGCCTCTCTGTCCCTCCGGGCGCTTGTTTCGCTTCCCGTAATCTCTCAGAAAACGAGTGCAGGCAGAGCAGGCTGCACTGCGCTTCGAGGATGCTGTGTTTACTACGGAGGGCGCAGCCGCTCCACCTGCAGGAAGGCTGGCTGGCCTTACTAGTAAGGCGATGGTCTGGGAGGGACCAGGACAGCTCCGAGGCCGCCTGGGATGGCTGAACCCAGGTGAGCACACTCAACAGGCCCACCCCTACCGCCCCAGCCCTGGGCACCGGCTAAGGTCTGAGATGCTGGCGGGGCCCTGGGGGATGCAACCTCCAAAGGAAAACAAAAAAGTGGATTAGGCGGTCACCCTCCAGCTCTGTAGATTGTTAATCTTCTTAAAATGCCTCCTCGAAGAGTCACTGGCCAAGAGAGCAAGTTCAGTCGCACTGTTAGGCCCCCACGCCCCCACCCTGCGTCCCGAGTTCCCACCTGAAGGGCAGCGGGCCCTCTGATTTCAGGCAGGGACCAGGGACGCCGCCTGTCACATTTAAAAGGCCCACCACCTCCCAGGTCCCTGAAGGTGCCTGATTTCACTATTATAAAATAAGAAATACCTTAAAAAAAAAAAAAAAAAAAGGGGGAAAAAAAAAAAAAAAAAAAAAAAAAAAAAAAAAAAAAAAAAAAAAAGAAGGTTAAGGTCCAGTAGGAAAAAGCCACAAGAAGTCCACATTGTAAGAGTGTAGTAAGTGCTATGACAGAGGTGGTACAGTAGAGGGACATCTAACCCAGACTGGGAAAGCTTCTTAGAGGAGACATTTGAACGTGTGCCATTAAGTGAGGTGGGGACAGAGGGAAGTCAGGCATTCCAAGCAAACGTCAATAAGTCTGATTCACATTTCTTAACGTCGACACATAGCTAGTTATCCATGGAAAAGCCAACATGGGAGCAAGAGATCCTAGAGATGTTAAATGGATAAAATTAACTAGATGAGGTGACTGACCGGTGTGGGGAGATGACTGCGAAGCAAGCTCATGCCCACAATCTGGCCCCGGGGACTGAATGGCTGGTGGTACCAGTTACCATGACGGAGAACACCGGAGGCAGGAGTTCGGGGGCCAGTGGCAGGGACAGAGATGGAAATTAGAAACCCAGTTTGGGGCATGATCTGTCTTGTGTTTGTTCCATCTGTGGATGATCCCCAAATTGAAGACTACGAGGTATATATGTGTTTGGAGCACAGTGCAAAGTTCTAAGATAGCTTTAAATAATGGGCATATAAGAAAGAATGAATTAGGTGCAGGCAACTGTGTATATTGAGAAAGAGAGGGCCATTTAAAGGGTAACGTTTAATGAGGAAACAGAGGAAGAAAAGACGGGGACGGGATGTTAGAAGGAAAGAGGATGTCAATTGGGGGATGGTCAATGATGTCAAATGCTACAGAGGGTTCATGTAAAACAAGAACAAAATAATGCCCCTTTGTGTATCTATCACCTTATGGAGAATGATTAAGAGATTATAACCCACATCCAACGCAGCAGGACTCTGTTTACAGGCTCCTATATGACTTTATTACAAAGTTAACTTTGTCATCCATTGATTTAAGCCATGAATCTTTGTTAACTCCATACATTTTCATATTTATGAAACAGAATAGATTTCTCCACAGGTGTTAGTCCACAACATTTCAGAATTTAGAAAATGAGATCGATTGCGACTGTGAGGGGGGAAAAGCCAGACTTTGATGCCTTCCCCCAGTGCCTCTGTGCCTGTGGGTTGCTCACCAGACAAGTGTAGGTTGGGAGAGGACTGTAGTTGCCAGTGTAGGGAGAGATCACTGTAGAGTGTATTGTTTTGGGAAACAAGAATCTACACTGGTAGAGAAGAGAGAGTGCTGGAGTTTAGGAAATAGTATTTGAAAAATGTGCAGTCTACAAAGGTCCTAGACTTGTTGGGTAAAACTCATAAAGTGACCAATCTCAATAAACCTGCAGATTCAGGCAAATCAAGCAAAGGCTAGAAATGTAGGCCAGTGTGCAAAGGGCTGTAAGAGCAAACAAGGGGTTTGAACTTTAATCCTGAAGGCTGAAGGTGTTTTTTGTGGCAATGTGACAAGACCAAAATACCTTTCTACAAGATTTTTGGGGCCATAAGGTACAAAACAGATTTTAAGTGGAGGAACTAATGAATAGGAAACTGCAGTTTAGGTTCATGGTGCTGTGTCCCAAAGAGTGATGTAAAATAAGGTAACTGGATCTTGTGATATTAGCTTCAGAGAACAAAATTTTGGCCAGATAACCGCTGTAGCACATAAAAGTTCATTCTAATAATGAGACCATGCTAGAACCAGCCTGCAACTAAGTTAAAACATCTACTATCAGAAAAAGGACATTTTAGTCAAGCTCTTTGTTTCCATACAATTTTGAGTAGATCACTCTCCATTCAATTAATAAGCATACATGGGGTGTCACCCATCAAATGTCAGTCACTTCCTCTACCCATAATCCCTGAAACACACTTAGAAAAATCCAAGGAGATGAGTAAATTTGGGGATGCTGCAAATTTCCATTCCCTCATTAACCAAGAAAATGACTTTGAGTGTATGAAGAATCCCTTTCCTACTCCATTTCAGTGATCTGTCAGCCTAAATAGTGTAATTATCAGCTTCAACTGCCTGCTCACACACACTGCAGGAAGTACTGCTACTGCTCACAAATTGGATCTGAAAAATACAGGGGTTGGCAAAAAGAGGTTGACCATGTGAATACACAAAACAATGTATTCTTGTATGATTTATTATTGTACAACTGTAAACCTACTTTTGCAGTGTATCTACAATATGTGTATTACCCCTGTGTATATACAATATGGACAGCACCTTTCAAACGGACAGATACTTGTGGGCTCATGGGTACATTACTCATTTTAATTTTGAAAGCATAAAAAACAAACACCCAACTATTAAAAGTGCTTGGCAACTTCAACTATTCTTGACATGTAAGGAAATATCATGCTTGCTAAAACAATAAATTTAACATATATGATGAGCTTATTCTAAATGTGGGCAGGTACAAAATATAACTATCCTTTATAAATCAAAGGGCATGCTGATCTTAATTAGAAGGTGATTAGAGGAACATGGTATTTTAGAATTTTTAAGAATTAAATATATTCAGGGTATCCCTCAAAAATGTATCCAGATAAAAGCCCTTAAGACAGAGATCCTACACGTTCTCTCTCTTTCTCTCCCTCCCCCTTCTCCTTCTCCTACTCCTCCTCCTCTTCCTTCTTCTTCTTTCTCTCTCTCTCTTCCTCCCGCCTCCCTCCCCCCAGCTCCAAGGACTCTTCTTTTGCCTCTATAACTCATTTTCTGAGCCCATTTCTTCTACAGCTTACTTCTTCTGCCTCTGTGACTTTCTAAATAAACTTTCTCTTACAGTTTGAGTCTTGGCTCTGAATTATTTCTTAGCCAGAACCCAAGTACTGAGGTTGCAGAACCTATGTCCAACACCTGGTGCTGTTTCATAGCCAATAGAGGGGCTTTCTCTGGAGCTACCACTAGGAAGATTCTTCTTCACTCTGCTAGTAACACTCCAGTGCATGCAAGGATCCATTAAGGAGGAAGGCAAGTAGAAACACTCAGTTTCAAGTAGCAAGGGAATCCAGAAATCATCACCAGAGTAAGAAAATCACTGCATGCCACTTCTTGGCTCCTTAAGGACTTTGTTGAGTCTAAGTCCTGAAGCATTTCATAAATCAAAAATAAACTTCTTATTTCTTACTATGTACTTGGAGTTCTGGATGGGAATTAACTACAGGATTTCTCCATCTTTTCCAGTCTTAAATTACAATGTGGCTTCCTTTAGGGTACGTAGAATTGAAAATGCATAAAGGAGCAATTAAAACACAAATTTCCAAACATCTACACAAAGAACCCATCATTAACACAGTGAGATATAATGCCCCCCCCAGACAATCTTTGGTTAATTAATAGTTGGTTCAACACTTCTTGGCTCCTTAAGGACTTTGTTGAGTCTAAGTCCTGAAGCATTTCATAAATCAAAAATAAACTTCTTATTTCTTACTATGTACTTGGAGTTCTGGATGGGAATTAACTACAGGATTTCTCCATCTTTTCCAGTCTTAAATTACAATGTGGCTTCCTTTAGGGTACGTAGAATTGAAAATGCATAAAGGAGCAATTAAAACACAAATTTCCAAACATCTACACAAAGAACCCATCATTAACACAGTGAGATATAATGCCCCCCCCCAGACAATCTTTGGTTAATTAATAGTTGGTTCAAGAAAGAAAACGAAGTATTGCCAAGTAATCTGCTAGCCAAATAAGTCAAGGACGCGATAAAATATGGTATAACAGAATTTAACAAGTGACCTACTTTAAAAAGCTCACTGAAACCACTTGCATGAAAGGTCAAAGAGAAACACTACTTCAGCATTACAGACTTTTTCTGGGTTAAAGAATGACCGTAGAATTAACTACATGTGTGAGATTGTTCTAATTATTCTAGAAGAGTCCCGTTCCTATAATATATTTTCCCAGAGAAAAAGTGACATATGTAATATGTAGTTTTTCTGATAGACCCAGGAACTTCACGTGGCTGAGAGTTTCAGTGCTCTTTCTTATAGACCTAAAAATCAGGAATTGGTTTAAATCTCTAAGGTACTGTCTAGCTGTGACACTTGATTTTCAAACACTGATTTTAACAGGGCTTCACAAATTTACACTGCTTCTGTTGAAACATTTTAAAATAACAACAAAGGACACATTTTCTTTTTATCTTCACAGTATCCCTGGTTAAAAATTTCAATGAGATACTGTGGGGATTGCAGGCATAGGTAGAGGAGTAGATTATATAAATACAAAACAAATTGTTTAATGTTCACATTAACGTGGGTTTGTGTCTAAGACAGCAAAAAGATATTCATGAATTCATTAATTAAAATCCTGTCAATTTTTCCAAGCATTTTAATCCTATTTATTTTCCAGATTAAACTATAATTTATTAAAATGAGGCAATTCCTGATGAGAATTCTCATTCTGAGTACTAATCAGCCCGAAAGTGTACCCTTGCTTGGAAATTAATTTTGCTTTATGAGCAATTCATGCTCAAGGAAGCCTGCCGAGTATATGTGTTCTTGGCAGGTGTGTGCCAAAATGTCTGCCCAGATAATGAGGCTGGATGAATAATTAGGAAAAAGAAAAGATGTGTGGGTTTAACCATTTTAAAAACCAACTGCAAGGCCTTTATAAAGACATTTTTATTCTACCACATATACAAAGGGAGAATCGTTTTTTTCTAAAAATAATGTTCCCTATTTTTATTATAAAAATGTGTTCGGTGATGCACCGCTGAAGAATTCCTATGCCACTACCTGCCATCCTGGACTCTGACACAACCAATAACATTTGTTCTTTGGCAATTTATAATGCAAATCTCTCCGAGGTGTGCATTCCCTCGACCCATCCATGCGATCTCATGTCACATTTCTCCAGCTGCCGAGTCACAGATACGCCCTCCACAAGGCCAAAGCAATCCTCAGTTCCCCAGAATAACGAGCACTTTAAAAGTTACACTTAGGCCTCTCTCTGGCACTTAGAGGGTGTGGATCTGCTCCATGGAATTCCTCTCTTCTCAACGGAAGAACGCTTCCAATTACCAGCACTTGAGAATAGCTACCTCTTCCTTCATTTAAAATTCCACTGCTTAGAAAGTTATGCAAGTGGTTCCGCATGCAGTTCTATGATGGCCTGTAGCAGAAAGCTATACTCAAATAATATTCTTCTAGAAATTCTAAAATGTACAAGAGACATCTCTTATTTAAGAATAAAATGAAGTATCTTAAAATTAAGTTAAAAAAAAAACGCCCAAAAACCCAAGATGCAATGAGGATCTAACCGACCAGCAGATTTTCCATGCTGGCCCACACTCACCTCTCCCGAGGAACAGCGAACCAGTACTCGGGCTGCTTCCTTCGCTTGCCGTACTGCTGGACCATGGCTGCCGTGTGTGTGGCAAAAGATTTCCTCATCGGTTTTCCCACTTTAATGCACAGAAACATGGGTGGAGTCTTGCTTTTCTCTTCTTTTGAAGGAAGCATATCTGAATCACACATGCAAAATATCTTCCTCAATACTGACAACACTGGTGGCAGCAAAACCTTTCAACTTACAAAGAATAGTGTTTAATCCCCTCATAGTGATGCAAAGTCAAAACATATGGCAGAAACATCACACATCATCATCACATTGGGACTAATTAAAGTTTTCAGAACAGGAAAGGAGCTTCTTGAGCACGGAAGGAGAAAGCTTTGGACGTGTCAGCTTGGTCTACATCACATGAGATGCTATGTACTGTGAATAAGCATAAAAACCAACATAATACCAACCAGTGAAGAATTGTGACAAGACACAATAATACTTTTTAAAAATATATATTTTTTATTGATTTCAGAGAGGAAAGGAGAGGGAGAGAGAGATAGAAACATCAATGATGAGAGAGAACCACTGATTGCCTCCTGCATCGAGATCGAGCCCACAACCCGCAATCCGGGCATGTGCCCTGGATGGGATTCGAACTGTGACTTCCTGGTTCACAGTTGGTCGCTCAAGCACTGAGCCATGCCGGCCAGGCAAAAATACAAGAATGATACTGAGGACACAGTCACACCATAATGCAACAGTTTAGAACTGTCTTCAAAAATATTTTAAACTCCTTTAGATTTAGAAATTCAATGTCAAGAAGGAAATTTACTTGAAAGATTAAAAAAAAAAGCAAACTACTTTTGAAATAGAAATCTGCCCTATTTAAAGTTCCAAATTAGATAACATATATTGCTAATTTTCCCAAGTATTAATTTATCAGTAAAGATATGCTCTATTGAGAAAACACTCCTCTCAAATGGTACTACTTGTGCATGTGCTTATGTAAGAAAGGCCGACTATACAACAGAATAGAAAGACAGTAAACAGAAGTGGCTTACCTTCAATAGGTACCTGAATTCTCTTTAACAGCCATAACTGGATTTCAGACTTATTATCCATTTGTGCGCCCTGGCAGCTTTTGTTCTGGGTAGATTCCAAAGAGTTGCCTAGAGACTCTTGACTCAGATTTTCTTCTGTAGAAGAGCCCAGCTGTAGGGGATGGGGTGCTCTCTCCTTCACCCAGTTTTTATCTGGCTCTTTATTGTCCTCTGTTGGGGGCTCACCGGCCTGGGGAAGAGAACTACTAAGAGTGATGTCTATTCCCCCTGGCTCAGTCCTTTTGCCATCACTTAATTCTGCCTTCTGCAAGTTCTCAGGTGACCCTTCTTTGTTCTTACTAAGGTAGTATTCGATGAGTTTAACTTTATCTAGATCTTCATGTATGTTCAATGTGTTTTCCACCTGGCTTTCGGGAGAACCAGATTGCTTGTCCACCTCGGGCATTTTATCTTGTTTTTCACAGGTTTCTAAATCTAGGGCCCCCTTCAGTTCAGCATCACTTTCTGTTCTTGGAAAGCTCAGGGCTGACTGCGCCTGCATGTCCGTGGCAGAACTGATGACCTGTGACTCAGCCTTCCTTTGCTCCTCTGGGTGGAGAGAAAGGCACTCCTTTGAGGTGTCTCTTTTGTCCATTCCACTATCATTTTGGGAAGGCAGTTCATCCAAGTCAACGAAGTCATCTTCTTCTCCTAGAAGGGAATTTTCTTTGGCAACAGATTTAAATTCAGTAGGAGGGTCAGGAGGCTGCTTGCTGACTTGAGTTGCTGTGGTAGATCCCTCGGTTGCCTCCACAGAGGATTCCAGGTTCTTTAGCTGTCCTGACCCAGAGCTGTCTGAGGGCTGCGTGTGTGTGTATTCTGTTGGTTTCTCCAAAGGCCTTGTGGATTTGGAATCTGCAGTGATGGTTCTCTCTCCACTGTGCGGCCGTTTTTCCTTGCTGAGGGATTTAAACTTACTAAAGGGGTTGATATCCTTTTCCGAAGCCAGGTCTTCCCATTCTCCAGGCCTGTACAGAGGACAAAGATCCTGAGGTAGGTCACTGTTGAGGGAAAAATGGTGGGTGCACATGGAATGTTAAAAGCAAAACAAAAACAAAATGGAGGAAAAGCAAAAACCAAAACAAAACCCAGCTGAAAACCAAAACATAAATAGACCACAACTTAAATATGTTTAAATGATTTCAGAATAAGAAAATGAAATTTAAAAATTAACTTCAAAATGAAACATAAGAAGTGGCAAAACAAAGAACCATGGAAGCTGCATATCCTGCTAGAAGACATGGAGGGTTTTGGAAGTCAATAATGAGCATGGAGATGTCTCCCACCAGGCTTCCAATGATGAAATAATGCTCCTGATTTTCATGAAGGAGAGGAAAGGTTTTAGTACTATGACTAAACTTCCTTAAATATTTAAAACATTTCCTTTTTATAAAATAGTAAGTAAACCAACTACATTAATTCTGAATGGCTCCTTGAGTAGCTATACATTTAACCATTCTATAAAGTGAACCCTAATTTTGGGTTTCATGGCTTAGGATCTAATGCTTCCAAACACAGATATCCTTCTATTCCCAAGGGAACAAGAGGAAGCTTCCACTATTAACGTGAATATATAGTACCTGTTCCATTTTACAACTTAAAAATTTATAGAAGTATAAATAAGCTAAGTAAACTCTTACTTATAATACTTAGTTCACATTTCTTAGCTAAGCTTAAACTTCTTAACTCCTTCATTTTATAACCATTATCATCTTATTTTATGGCAATGGGCAATTGGTTTATCAGCTGAAACTTACTGTCCTGGGCTGCAGTCAATTTATTTTTCCTTCCTATCCAGTTTGAGTTATACAAAAATATTGATTAAACATGTTTTCCAAAGTTTAAAATAATTGGTAAAACAAAATACAACCACACGTGTTAATCCATGACTGGAAATATCTTGAGTAACCTATGTGTCTCAAGTAGGTTTTCACTTACCTTAGTGTTAAAACACAGAGATAAAAAAACCCTTTCAAAAAATAACATTTTCAGATTTCAGAAATCATTTTATTTTCTAAAAAGGCTAGATCATATTCAGGTAATACTTTATTATTCTGGCGTTGAAATAATTATGACAATAAAACAACAAAGAACCACCAAGTTCTCAAGTTATAAGACTGTCTCCCCAGTTATTTAATAAATCACTTGCATGGAACATCCATGCTTTTTCCAATAGAAAATAAGAGCCTACATAATTGCTAGACTCTGACAAATGCTTTAAAAAGCCTCTTTAATTCATAATTCACTTCAATTCAATAAGCATTCGCTGAGTTCCTAAGTGCCACATGCTAAAAAATGACTGACAATGTCTCTGTTCCACAGGAACCTGCATACACAGAAATGTGTCGCCCAACACTAGCATTCAGATGTTAAAGATGCTTCAATCCTAGCGTCAAACAAAAGTGTAATGTGGTATCCTTTCCATATTAGGACCAAAATTTAATTTTTCATATTAAAGGCTACAAGAAGTCCTGCAACAAAGAAACCCACCTCTTCACGTTCTTGGTGTATAAGCAAAACTTTCTTCCATTATCATCCAAACCCCTTTCTCATCGCTTCCTTATTTACCTAGCTTGACCCCCAGAAAGAATACGTTTGACTGCACTCTAATCAGCCTCCTGTACTACCTTTATTGCCTACCCCTCCCTTCTTGTTCTTCTACCTATTCCAAGCTGAGATTAATTTAGTCATGTGGGGTTTTGTTTGTTTGTTTGTTTGTTTTGCACTGCAGCTGCCAAGCACTGCTGGGGCAAAGTACATAGCTGTGTCAACCAAATCTGCTTTTGATTAATGTTTTCTAGACTCAGCCAGGAACCTAATGATGATCAATAATCCTTTCAGTTGTTCCCTTCCTATTTTCTGTGGCAGCTGGAATTGCAAAATGTCCTACACAAAAAATACAAAGCCCTAAAGGTGAGGATGGAGAGATTTTACACACACACACTTAAAAATTATTTGAACACTGCAGCTAATTTATAGTTGTTTTACCATGCAATTTTTAGTAATAATAAAATTTTAAGCTATTTTAAACATTTAAACAAGTGATGGAATTCTGAGCCAATAATACTAAGTTCATTTCACACGGATTCCACTCATATAACCTATTTTGCTCATTGTTCATTAGACTGAAATGTCTTTATATAGTGTACAACGTGGAAATAATTTCAGCATATTGGCAGTCAATTCTTAACTCTTCTCTCTTCCCAGCTATGGCATTAGCCCTGTATCCTGGATCATCAAACACAATCTCACAAGGAGAGAAATCTTTCTGTAAAGATGTACTTTCCCTTTCTATTATTAGTGCACAAATATCCACCTTCAAATTCACCTCCACACAATCTCTTGCTCCTGCCAATGCTCTCACCTTTTAATTGCATTTAATTCTCCCAAGAACCCCTGCCCCCCCTTTTTTTCCTGATAAACAAGAAATGTCTCTTACGATGGCAAGGCATCTTTGATCTTCATGTGGGAAATGTCATTGTAGAGGGCAATGGAAACCACCTCTTCCATGGGGCAAATGAGGCCATACTCCTCACACCCATTTTCAATGACCAGGGGGTCGGACTTGTGAGGATCAAACATGATGTTGTTAGGAGTGACAATCATGACACCTCCGACCACACCCTGCAGGACAAATGAACAGGACAGAATCACTACAGGCAGAAATACAACCGTCACAGAGCTTTAATGAACTCATGCTGTCATTCGGTTGACTTTGGTGAACCACAGACTCCTACATGACAATCCTGTCCCCTTTAAGAGGGCTGGAGAAATGCAGTGTTGGGTACTGTGGGGTGAGGCAGAGAAAATCTGTGGCAATCAACCAAGCCTGGTTCTGGTGCAGCTGCTACAGTAGTATAATTGTGCTGGGATCTTGGGTTACACACGTAAGTCTCAGGTTCCCCAATTCCTGTCTGTAAAATGAGAGGGGCTGTCCCAGATGCATTCCCGATGGAGAACCGGGTGCTTTACAATTCACTCAGCATGTATTCGTCATGTGTCCAACAAGTGTATGGTACTGTGCTAAGGGAGCAGCTGTCTCCGACTCACAGTGCCAAAGAACGGTCCTAGTATTTCTCTCTAAAATGTTTAGAAAGCCTACGTCCAGGAAAATTTGACACAAACAGGAATATAACATTTTTGCAGAAGGTGCATATAGCTGAACTATGGAAATTCAAAGCAAAAACCAATAGTTTTTTGTCTGAAGCTTGGTCAGTTTATAATATAGACCTGGATGGCCACAGGGATATTATCCACCAAAGACAGGAGGATACAGATGAATCCCTTTAGGTAAATAATTTATTTTGTGCCCTTAATGACTTCAGTAATAATCTTTGCAAAATGTTGTGCATCTCAAGCATTACCTCTTCTTGACTGAAAAGGTTACAAGTCTGTATCAATACCCATTTTCCTGTTGTTTGGAACCTGCCATAACGTCTCTACTATGAGGATAGGAATTCCATTTTATCAACATAACCGTTTCTTCAGAGGAAGAAAGTTGGATTTTCTTTTTGTAAAAAAAAAAAACCCAACAACCAAAAAACTAAACACAGGACAGCAGACATTTTAATGCCAGCGTCTCCAGCAGAAGGGCAGAGAACTCACCATTTTCCAGGTTAGGTATTAAGGTCTTCACATGAATTTTCCCTTTTAATTGCAATACCCCACTAATTAAATTTTATTACTGTTCCTATTTTATAGATGAGGAAAATGGAAGCTCGGGAAATTTAAACACCGTGCCCATGGTCTCACAGCTAATGGGTGGCAGAGTTGGAATTTAAATTCAATGGGTCTGACTCCATCATTTGCTGTTAAACGTATACTACACTGTCTCCCTAACAATTCATAGGCCAAGAACTGAAAACAAAATGCTGAATCCAGGGTCACTTAGAAGCACTGATCACATTTCCCTCAATAAGTAAAATGCCAGGCATTCAACTGGGGAAAACTAATGGGCATGTGTGAAATCTTATGCTGAAACGGGGTGAGATCGGGGGTGAGACCGTTTAAGGTAGCCTGCCTTCAGTAATTTAAAAGCTAGCTTTGTTTCCCATAGATTCCAAGAAAAGGAAACTGCACTGCCACATACCTTTCCATCGGTGAAGTATCGACAATTCATTTTTAAAAACTTTACCACGCCAGGCTCGTCTTCTTCAGAAGTAGAGGACAAGACTCTTTCAATGGGTTTTATGGCCTTTCTTGCTAAGTCAGCATCCTTTACAAAGCAAAAATTTCCAACATCAAATAGAAGCAATTTCTCAAAACAGATGACTTATATAAATCAAGCCACACAAGTTCCCTGTAAATAACCTGCTTCTATTTAACTTAAACATATATAGGACAAATGTCTTTGGTCATTCAAAAATATTACATATATATAACAAGTATGTAAATCAAACGGAAAATTTGTAAAAAGTACATATCTATGAACCCATAAAAAATGGCTCATCCAATATCTTAGAAAATAACCTAAATAAAAGAATTCACAGTTGACTCATGGTTCAATTTCTTTAGAAAAAGGAATAAAAGGAGTGCAAATAAACTACTGGTTTTGGTGAGAGTTTAACTTCATACCTATGTAAACAAGGCATGTGTTTTGCCTTTGAGACTTTAAATGTGAACAGGCTTCTTCTGGATAAAATGCATTCTCTCAATTAACAACAAGTTACACTTAACTCCGCTCCTCTGGGGAAAATTTAAGTTGAAGTCTTGAGAAAAAGAACATGGAACATGTAAGGTGTCCCCCAAAACTGTATACACATTTTAATGGCTGCTAACTCCATTTTCACTCCTTTTCATGTTTAACTGATTTGAAATAATGGCTGAAGCCAGTCTAATCTTTGAACAAAGAAAATTTATCCTAAAGTGCCACTAGACTTTTTTTTTTATAGAGACACATAAAAATTAAAGTTTATGGTACAAAACCAGCAACAGTCAATAAATTGAAGGTGCACAAATACCGAACGAAATGATTCTTGATATTTGTAATTCTGTTGCTTTGTGTTATCAGCAGTGCCTGGACCAAACATTGACAAAATAAAGTATTCATTGCTGCAGATTCTTTTAATTTTGAAAATGAACTGTATGTTAATAAACACTAACTTTATAATCATACAAAGTGTGTTTACATTTTTGGGGACACCCTGTATAGTCTATATTTATAAGTTCACACACAAATATGCACTTCCGTACATGAATGACATACATACAGGCAGTTTGTCATATTCTGCATCTGATGATGAAGGAGAGACAGTAGCACCAGGACTGGACGATGATAACTTTAAGGAACTAGTGGGAAAGTTGGCATCTGGCACAAAAAGAACCTGAGAATAGAAAAGAAAACCAAGGTGAGTACCGAGAATCAGGCAAACCCTAGGCAATGTTTAGAGCAGTTACTCTGCGCACAGTATCATGTGAAGTACACGACTAAGACCTAGCTGGCTTTCACCGAACTCATAAGCAACTTGAGGTCTTCAGACTAATCCGTGAAACAGTATGCAGCAATATGAACGTGTGCAGTGCAAAGGGTACCGAACACACCTACAGACTACAGAGGCTCATAAAGTGGAGAGCAAGGTGAGTATTCTGCACAAGCCATGTGAAGCAGGTGGGTCCAATGAAGCCTGGAGAGCACAGTACATAGCAGTACACGGTATGCTTCTAAACATAACACCTGTGTTAGGAAGAGGTGAAAACAAATCCAGGTTTGCTAACTCCAAGCAGGCCCTGAGTGATAATGTAGTGAGGTCCTTATATGATAAACTATACACCGTATTATCGATAATCTCAATACTTTCCCTTCCATCACTGTCTCGATTACCTAGAAACAAAAATAAAAATCTGGTTCCGAAATGTTATTATGATCTTGTCATTCAACACTCTTTTAATGAGACACGGCACCTTTTGGTATATATTAAATACAATCTTAATATTATGGTCTCTAATGTTATAAAACACAATTCAGGGCTAATAATATAACAGCTGTTCAAAACTGTTATTCACTCTCTCCCAACCCTCCAGGCATATCTCTGTTTTAACTTTAGTTATTTAAAGCTCTCTTCAATCCAGAAAAAATAAAACAAGGCAACAACAAAAGACACATTAAGATAAAGGTGGGAAAATCGACATCAAGGAAAAATAAGGAGAAATTACTACTAAAAATCTGGGCTCCAAAATAGACAGGTAAGCCATAAAACTGGCTGTGAAACATCAGAAAGTCTAGAGTAAAGTTTTAGTTCAATAAGCTCCCACGTAACCTCCTCTGAAAATCACCTCTGACGTGTGGTGGGTCACTCACCCAGCCATACCGGTTCTCTTTCCTACCTCAAGGTGACCATCAACTGAGTCTCTAGACAGGTGAGTCTCAAATTTTCTGAAACCAGAGCAGATAAAACCAGTTTTGATTAATCAGATGTACTGAGATGAGAGGGATGCCTACCCCTCCGAGCTCCAAGACAGTCTACGTCAGTGATAGCAAACCTATGACATGCGTGTCAGAGGTGACAGGCGAACTCATTTTTTTGGTTGATTTTTCTTTGTTAAATGGCATTTAAATATATAAAATAAATATCAAAAATATAAATCTTTGTTTTACTATGGCTGCAAATATCAAAAAATTTCTATATGTGACGCGGCACCAGAGTTAAGTTAGGGTTTTTCAAAATGCTGACACGCCGAGCTCAAAAGGTTCGCCATCACTGGTCTACGTAGAAGTCTTTGAAAGCAAAATATCATCTACAGTTTTTGAAAGCCCCTCAATCAATGCTACTCTTCTCAATTCCTTATCTTTGCTGGAAAAATCAAGAGGACAGCCAAGTCCTGGGGCAACTAACCGCACCTAACTGTTTAGTTAGATGAGTGCTGGGCAGCACAACAACGGCTGGAGGACACCTAAGACAATGCAGCCCAACCCCTAACTTCAGAGACTAGAAAACTGAAGTCCAAAGAAGAAAGTGACTTGCCCAAGTCAAATAGCTACTCCAAGGCAAAAAAGAACAAACTAGAGTGCCTATTCCTGGTATTGTCATCCTTACAGTAGGCATATTTCAACAGTCCTTACACCTCTTGTTGCCTACTGGACCTTAATCAAGTACCAATAAACTATCTGTTTATGGACAGAGTAAAAGAACAGTGAATCAGCCTGAGTGTTTTACTGTGCTCTAGTAAATTCTAGCCTTGAATTAGTAAATATGTGCCCTGAGGGTCTCTCCTATGGGTCAGTTATACAAGGAAAAGGGTTCCTGGACCCAATTCCAATGTGGAGGGCAGGGGTCCCCGCCCAATAATTTTCAGACACCATCAGAGTTCCAAGAATTCAACTCAATTCTGACACCATCTACCCGGAAATAGCATCAGATTCCACAGGTTACGGGTTCAGCCCTACAAGACTGCACCCCCTCCTCACACACACACTTCAGATACCAGCCGCATGCTTCTGGCCAACTGGAGGTTCCAATGAGTCCCTCCAGGTTGTCATCTATACTTCTGAGCAACTGGCTATAAATCAGAGGTTCCTACAACCCCTCCCTGGGTTAGATTCATCTGCCAAACAGCTCACAGAACTCACAGAAACATGTTAACATACTAGGTCACTAGTTTAAGGAGACAACTCATGGAAGTTGTAACTTGGGAACAGCCACATGGAAGAGATGCATAGGGCAAGGTATGGGGGAAGGGCAGAGGGCTTCCATGCCCTCTACAGGCTCACCAGTCTCCCCAAATCTCCACATGTTCATCAACCTGGAAGCTCTCCTAAGCCAGTCATCTTAGGTTGTTATGGAGGCTTCATTACACAGCCATTCATGATTGACCAGATCACTGGCCACTGGTGATTGATTCAATGGCCAGCACCTCTCCTCTCCCTGGAGGTAGGGGTGGGGTTATTGGGGGAACAATCAATTGAAAGTTTCAAACCTCTAATAACATGATTGTCTCCTGGCAACCAGCTGCCATCCCTAGGTGCTTCCAAAAGTCACCTCAAAACAAAGTAAACTCACAACTGCAAATCTACTTTTGCACCCCCACCCCCCATATATATGAGAAATATATATATTTTTAGTCATTCTTATAAACTACAATAATGCACACATTATGCAGCAATACCCCATTAATTTTCCTAGAGGTGAAAATTTATTAATTTTTAAAAAGTTCTAATGCATATTTCCCCTCAACTAGCTGGTACTGGCAGTATCCTAATTTCCCTTTTGACAAAGACATAAATACCAAAAGCACAACAGTACAAATTGGCCAATGATGGCCTGTTGGCTTCATGTGCTTCCCTTGCGAAAAATGCAAATAACAGTATCGCCATCGCCTGAATGAAGTTCTACTTAAAGCCGCAGCATCTGTCCTGAAAGAATGAAATGTCACTATAACGTAGAGATGCAGGAAGATGCTCTAGTAAGTCAGAAATGAAACCAGAATGTGCTCATGGCAACCAAGCAGGTCCATGATGGGACTGAAAACCTGGCCTCAGCTCGATTCCGCAATGACTGGGTCAATTACATTGATCGTCTAAATAGAGTTTTCAAACAGAAATACAAGAATATCTTATCACATAGAAGATATTTTTAAAATTTTTCTGGATTAATCAAGAATGGCACAATTGTACAACTTGTCAGTTTCATGCAGTTTAACAAAGAGAGTACTAACATTCTGAAAAAAGTCTCTGTGCCTTTTCTTTTTTCTTTTTTAATAATTTTTTGAGGTTGAGGGTGAGGGTTAGTGTTAGGGTAAGGCTGGGGATTAGGGTTGGGTTTGGGCTAGGGTTAGTGATAGGGCTAGGGCTAGAGTTAGGGTTAGTGTTCTCTGTGCCTTTTCTTGATGGTCCTGCTGAATGAATGTCTCTGCCGTTGCCTAAATTGACTATGTTTGTCAAAAGGGTATTAAATCAAAACAAAAATGACAAAAAATTATGTCTAATTTAAAATAAAATGATGGCCATAATATATCCCAGGAGTGGACTAAACTAAAACTTGCAATTCTAAATTAAACATTCTAAGAATATCTGAGTGATAGTCTATAGGAAAAACTTTTTTTGATGCCCTAGGGGGGAAAAATCTATAACATAAACTAGTAATAGTTAAGGATACTGTGTTAATTATTTGCAAAGCATTCGTCTCTGAACAGTTCCTAAGTACTGCTTTCAGAATTCTCAGACCTAAAGGAAAGACTCAACCCAATGCACATGATCATTGATGATAACCCTATGACACTAGCAGTGAGGCGTTAAAAATGGCAATAACAGATAAATGTAAAATTTTGAAAGTAATATGCAACAAGAAAATCATTACCTGGCCTGGAACAATAGTATGTGTGAAAAGTTTATTCATTTCCACTAGTTTATTGGGAGTGATGTTAAATTTCAGTGCTATGGAGTTCAGGGTGTCCTGGCTTCCAGCCTAGAATAATCCAACAGACAAGATTCAATATATACAGCAAAACGGAACAAAAAAACTTCCTTTTGATAGACAATAATCTATTGGTGATAAGAATGAATAAAAATTAATAAATACATCTAGACATATTATGAAAAAGAATGAATACATTCTCAATTCGTTTATTTATTTATTTATTTATTTATTTATTTTTGTTAATCCTCACCCAAGGGTATTTTTTCCATTGAATTTTAGAGAGAGTGGAAGGGAAGGGGAGAGACACAGAGAGAGAAACATCGATGTGAAAGAGACACATTGGTTGGTTGCCTCCACATGTGCCCTCACTGGGGCTGGGGATTGAACCTACAGCTGAGGTGTGTGCCCTTGACCAGAATCAAACCCACAACCCTTCAGTCTGAAGGAAGAATGTTTTATATGTTACTCATTCCTGGGCTCCTTTATCTTCAATTGCACTGTTCACTAAGAGATATCTAAACTTACTTTGGCACAACTTCGGTGTATGGAGCAGAGGTCCATGAGGTACAATACCAAACTGGAAGAAGAAAAGAAGTAAAACGTGCACACAGTACCACCCATCGGGGAAATGGGACTACTTACTTTCTCTGTTTTCTGACCACGTGCCTGGCTCTTCACTGTACTATAGGCTCCTGCATGGTGGCCTGTTAATGGCCATTTCCCCCCACAGTGCCTGACACGTAAAAGGTACTACTCAGACATCTGACGCATGAATACAGTCAAAAGCTGAAAGAAATCTAAATTAGCTAACAATAATTGTTCACTGTCATTAAAAATGACCAATTAGTGTTAGTCTTAAATCTATAAACTGTGATAGATGGTGTTCTTTTCTCTATAACACAGAGAGAACAGGAATAAAGAGGGCAGTGATAAGATGTGAAACTTCACAGTAAATAAAAGCCCTGCCCAAGAAAAGGAAGTCGCTGCCTCTCTGGTCAGTTCAGTATCCCTTCCAGGACCATGGGATGGACCTAGTTAGTGGGAGGTCACACTGGGGACCATCACGGAGACGATCCCACCTACAGCACTGTGCACAGAGCTGTCTCCACCAGATGAGCCTTGCGTTGGGTGGAGATTTGATATGGCTGCAGGAAACTGTGAACGGATGCAAAGAATTAAACTCACCACTGCCTCCATCAAAACCCCACCAACCAGATAAACTATCTCAGGCTAATCAAATTCATAGTTACAGGTGACACTGAAATTACTTGAAAGCATTCCTAGAAAAAGTTAGGATATAAATGCATGTTTTTAAATCATTGAAAACTTAACAATATATGCTCTAATATCTACCCTGAGCAAAATTACCTGTACTAAAAATGAAAAAAAAGTTTAAATATAGATATTTTTCCAATATTAGATATTTATATAATTCAGGGTAGGCGAAAACAGTTTATAGTTGTGAGTATGTGAAACAGAATTTTTGTATTATTATTTATTAATTGTATTATTTGTCTTACAACTGGAAAACTACTTTTGCCCACCCCTGTACATGTAAATCCAGGGATTTTAAGAATTTGGAGTCAATACAAGACACAGTCTGAGGATGCAGACAACAGCCCAATCTGGTGGCCCTGAATTCCAGATCTTCCACGTGCTAGCTGTGTGACCTTGGGTCATTTGCTTAACCTCTCTGGGTCTTAGGTTCTTCATCCACCAAATAGAGATAATCATAATTTCTGCTTGACAGCACTTCATATTTTTATGAAAAAACTTGTAGAAGATACTGTGTATAGGGAGTTAAGGAAAGGAGAGACTTTAACAATCTAGAGTTAAAGATTGTTAACGTACGATAAAACATACATAGAGAACCAAGTCACAGATCCTCAGAGGGATTCTGATTATCATTAAATATTTGAAACTTACCAGAATGCTTGAATATCTACAGCTTGAGAGCAATACAAGCAATCTAGTAAGAACTAGCATGGTTCTCTAAATACAAAGTTATGAATGGCTTTTTATTTCCAATAAAGTACACAAAATAACTTGTCAAGTAAAACTAATATCCATAACATAAACCAAACAGGTAGGCATTTCTGCATTACTAATTTGACCGCCTGTTGATATGAATTAATTCGGAGTTTATCTGGACTCTCGCTGCATTGTTCAGTGATGCTATGTGAAGCATCTCCTAGCAAACAACATTTATCATTGTTTTGGAGGGGCCTGTGGATGCACAGACGGCTTTAGACAATTGTTATTAATGACAAATACTCCAGCACCCCTTGAGCACTGTGCTAGGTGTTGTGGCATCAATGACATATGGTAAACACAGTGGTAATGTGAGCTATATAATCACCCCAAATCCTTCCTGGAAAGGACTAAGCCTGTAAACCACAGAAAGATGTTTAGAGATGTTCACAGAGCACTGAGCAAGAAACGCCTGTGCCAGGGCTCTTCTCAGTGACTCTGTGGAAGCTTGGAGAAGATGCACCACTCCCAAAGAACCACCAGGGAGGGGTCTGGTCCTGCTGCTTGCCTTATATCGAGCCTGGCATGCATACAAATAATTGGTGGAAACTAAGTAAACATGATGGAAATACAACCAGGCAATGGCAATAGCACTTAATTTCTTCTTAGAAGTCAGCACACTCCTCAACAACGCTACTTCCATGTGAATTAAGACAGATCTATAATTCAGTGGCCCACATTATGCCAGGCCTACGATAAACAGAAACAGCTTCTGGCTTCCAGGAGCTCATGGTGCAGGGAGAGCGATGAGTATACGCCACATAACGTGGAGGCGCAGTAATGAGCACATGCACAGCGCTATTCAGCTACTGACTCCGCAGTACGGAGTCTGCATCCTGCAAGCAGCAGCAGTACAATGGTGGCCAAAAAGGGGTCTCATGTCTATCCCCTAGTTCTAGTGCAGGGGTCCTCAAACTACAGCCCGCAGGCCACATGCAAATACAAATATTGTATTTGTTCCCGTTTTGTTTTTTTTACTTCAAAATAAGATATGTGCAGTGTGCATAGGAATTTGTTCATAGTTTTTTTTTAAACTACAGTCTGGCCCTCCAACGGTCTGAGGGACAGTGAACTGGCCCCCTGTTTAAAAAGTTTGAGGACCCCTGGTCTAGTGGATATATGAATTAAGGCACAGGATAGACATTAAAATGATAATCACACTTGTGAACCAATAATGTTAAACTGAGATAAACTATGTAGATGAACATGATTCTATGAGAGAATAAAATGAAGAGAGATCTGGCCTAGACTTGCTGGGTGATTACAAAAAGCAAGAATAAACATGGAGAGCAATGGGAAAATGTCAAGAATAAGGTTCTGGCTTGTAGAAAGGTATGGATAATGGAGCCACTGCTGCTTTAAAAAAAGACCCAGCATGAAGGTCTAAGTAGGTATGTTGAGAAGTCAACTGAAGCTATGGTTCTAGAACTCAGAAAGCATGTCTGGAAAGGAGTCCTAAAACTGGCTGTCACTGGCATATCACAGGTAATTCAAGTCACAGGTTTACATGAGATTGTCCAGGGGAAAAATATGAAGAGAAGAGAATGACTTAGAACAGGTCTTAAGAAGCTTCACTGTTTGCCCTAGCTGGTTTGGCTCAGTGGATAGAGTGCTGACCTGCGGACTGAAGGGTCCCGGGTTTGATTCCGGTCAAGGGCACATGACCAAGTTGCAGGCTTGATCCCCAGTAGGGCGTGCAGGAGGCAGCCAATCAATGATTCTCTCTCATCATTGATGTTTCTATCTCTCCCTCCCTCTCCGTTCCTCTCTGAAATAAATAAAAATATATTTGGGAAAAAACAAATCTAGTAGTATTAAACTGGACTGAAGGGTCCCGGGTTTGATTCCGGTCAAGGGCACATGACCAAGTTGCAGGCTTGATCCCCAGTAGGGCGTGCAGGAGGCAGCCAATCAATGATTCTCTCTCATCATTGATGTTTCTATCTCTCCCTCCCTCTCCGTTCCTCTCTGAAATAAATAAAAATATATTTGGAAAAAACCAAATCTAGTAGTATTAAACATTCATACTTCCTGTTTATACTTACAGTGTACTCCACAGTACCATGGGGCTTCTGAACCACCATCTTCTTCTCTTTTTTATCATGTGTTTTGTTTTGATTGTCATCTGAGGAATAAAATGTATGTAAATGAAGAATTTAATCTAGGGAATTGAGGATAGGGTAATGTATAGTATATTAAAACCACTTTCAAATTGACTATTTAAAAAAATGACACCAAAATAAAATGGACTAAGGGTGCAGATAGACCATACTTCTAAAAAATTCATACCATTCATCAATGAACACTTGAATAAATGATTGTTAACTGTAATAAAATGGCACAAGTAACAAGCTAATGTTTTATTGTTATTAAAGTAATAGTTTAAATGATAATGTCTAATGGTGAAGTTAGAGTAAAACTAGTACAGTCATGGTAATGTATACTGATCTAGAAGTACAGCTCTTTTAGAAAGTGACTTGTCAACGTGTAACAATAGCCATAAAAATGTCCATTCTTTGACATTGCTTCCCATACGAACTTATCCTAAGGAAAAATTCAAAAGAAGAAAAATGCTGTATGTAACAGTGTATGGTTATTGCAATATTATTTCTAATAATGAAAACTTGGAAAGACCTATCTGTCCAATAATATATTAAGTTGAATCATAGATTTTGCTGTTTTTATAGATCAGAAGTGGCCAACCTATCAGCTTAATCAACCTCAATGTTATGATTAAATACATCTTAACATAATCAACCCAGATATTGAAAACCAGAGAGACATATAGCAATGGATAAAAATTTAAGTGAAAAATAAAATGAAATAAAAGTAATGGAACTCTGCCCCGCCACCTACCACCCCCCCCCAAAAAGAAACAAACTAAAACTTAAAAAAAAAAAAGTAATGGAACCCTAAAGGCTGTGTATAGAAAGCAATTTATCACAAGAATGAAAACAGAATGGCTTCATGATGTCACTTCCATGGGTGCAGTAGCTCGTTAATTACCAAACTGCAGCCTGAATTAGGCCCTAGTAAGGCCCACCCAGCTTTACAGAGGAAAGATGGCAGGGTGTGCGGTGGGAGAGATACCCACAGGCGCTGCACAAGCTCCACTCCTGTCCCTTCGTTCCTACTTCTGTGGAAGACAAGTGCCTGAGAGCAATGCCAGCAAAGCTCTTAAGGCTTCTGAGCATAATATCTTCCACTCCACTAAACGACAACAAAGAAGCTAATCTAATGTGAGGCAAGGCTAAACCATAAGTACTTAAACTGTAGTGGAGTTGAGAGCAAAAACACAACAAACATAATGGAGACAGTTTGGAAACCCCAAGCATGAAGAGGAAATCCCTGCCATTCATTGGAGGCCCACTGTCATAGCAGGGCAAGGCAACACTGCAGAATGTACTCCAGGTAACCACCTGTTCCTCAATGGTCTCTTTAGAAATGAAGGACTACTCTCAACTCTCCTAAAGCATACCTGTATAAACTGAGATGACTCCTTATTTTAGAAACTAAAAGCAAATATTAAAAGTGAAACACTAACCAATATAAATACAAGAATTCCTACTATCGTGGTTTATAGTCAACTTTGTTCTAGAATCTCTAGTCAAAGCAACAGATAAAGAAGTTTACAATAGCCCTAGCTGGTTTGGCGTCAGCCTACGGAACAGAGTCCCAGGTTCGGTTCTGGTCAAGGGCATGTACCTTGGTGGCAGGCTCCTCCCCTGCCAGGGCCCTGGTCGGGGCTCCAGCAGGAGGCAATCAATTGATGTGTTTCTCTCACATTGACATTTCTCTCTCTGTCTTTCCCTTTCTTTTCCACTCTCTCTAAAAATCAATGTAAAAATATCCTCAGGTGAGGATTTTAAAAAAATGATAATAAAAGTAAGTAAATAAGTAAAGGCTATATTTTAAAAAGAAGAAGAAAAAAGAAGTTTTAAATAATGAAATGAAAATTTGATTATTAGCAGGTGAACTGTCTATCTGAAGAACCAATATCATAAAAAATACAGAAATAACATCGTTCAGTAAGATGGCTAGATATAACAATCTTCTACACTTACGATAGAAATGTATTTGAAAGAGTCCCAGGTATGGTGTTATCAAACTAGAAAATATCTAGGGTGCCCACTTCGGCAGCACATCTATACTAAAGTTGAAACAATACAGAAAAGATTAGCATGGCCCCTGTGCAAGGATGACATGCACACACACACAAAAAGAAAATATCTAGGAATAAATATAGCAAGATAATGGCAAGATACATACAAAGAAAATTTTAAAGATTTACTGAAGTATATAAATGGAAGCCTGAATAAAAGGAGGTACATATAATGTTCCTAAATAGGACATTTCATTTTTTAAAAATATTCCACTTTCTCTTCAAATAATGTTTAAATTAAAAGCAATTTAAATCCAAATGATTAAAAACATTTGGAAAAGGGAAATATGCCAAACTGGTAACCAGCTTTATCTAGAAACATAAATACATAAAAGTATCCACAATTATTTTTAAAAGAGAAATGAGGGTAGGAACACTGTGTGGACGTTAAAACACAAGATAGAGGCATAGCAATTAAAACACTGTGGTAAGCCGTAGCCGGTTTGGCTCAGTGGATAGAACGTCAGCCTGTGGACTGAAGGGTCCCAGGTTCGATTCCGGTCAAGGACATGTACCTTGGTTGCGGGCACATCCCCAGTAGGAGGTGTGCAGGAGGCAGCTGATCGATGTTTCTCTCTCATCGATGTTTCTGACTCTCTATCTCTCTCCCTTTCTCTCTGTAAAATCAATAAAATATATTTTAAAAAAAATAACCAAAGTTTTTAAATAAATAAATAAATAAATAAATAAATAAATAAAACACTGTGGTAAAATAACTAAACAACAGAACTGAAGAAATGTAGTGTAAAGTAAAAATGCCTTAAAAAACCAGTCAGAAAAGGCTGGCGTTTCCCATAAATGTCATGTAGCTTCATGTTAGAGGGGAGACTCTGGCATCAGACAGACTAAATGAGGAGTCCTGGGCTGCCCCTGGCTCACTGAGTGACGGTGGACAGGAAAATTTCCTTTTTCAAGAACAGTTTCCCAGTGTGCAAAATGGGGATGCCTACTGGACTCCCAAAGAGATACTGTAAGGATTACATAAGGCAATTCTTTTCAAGTAGGGCACTCCTCAATGTGAGAACTAAGGGCTCAAGAAACCTTAAGGATTATTATTAAATCATGTTGGGTAAACATTGTTAAGATCTGGAGGAAAATCTAGATCACTCTCAAATCAGCACAGATGGATACAAAATTTTATAGTAAAAAATAGTCATTAATGTCTTTGAAGAAAATATTGGACTTGTATTTCCTTAAAGAAATACCATCTTCTTTATTGGTGAGGCACACATCTCAAATTACTGGTCTGATTCTGCAATTAAAATATTCAATGTTAGCCCAGCCGGTGTGGCTCAATGGTTGAGCATCGGCCTATGAACCAGGAGGTCACGGTTCGATTCCCAATCAGGGCACATGCCCAGGTTGCAGGCTCGATCTCCAGCAGGGGACATGCAGGAGGCAGCAGATCAATGGTTCTCTCTCATCATTGATGTTTCTATCTCTCCCTCTCCCTTTCTCTCTGAAATCAATAAAAATATATTTTAAAAATATCCAATGTATTATTTAGCATTTTAAGGGTAACTTCTGGAATATTGGAATCATAAAATGTTACAATAAAATTTTTTAATATTCTTTTTATTTGCTTTTGAGACAATTCTGTTTGGAAGAGATTTTTTTTAAAAACAATATATATAAATATATATAGTTTTAATCCTCAAAGAACGTGAGAACAACTGAGCTCTGGACAAGTTCTGGATGTACCACGTGTGATGGTATCTTTGTGGACTGTGCTGAGGTGGGTTGATAAATTATAAAATACTTTCCCATCCCCCAAACCCTGCATCTTCCTCTTCTTTTCTCTACTGACTGTTCCATGTTGATTTTTTATCATTATCTTTAAAAAAAGCAAAGATTTTGCTTCCTGACATTTGTTATTGTCAAAATACAGTATTTCTTACTTTACTTTAGTGGGATTGTGTGAACTTTCTTTGCTATAGACTGTGTGATGCATAAGATGATACTCTGACTTTTAGAAAAGGAGTGGTACTCATATAACCGGTGAGAATATTGCTGGCCCAACACATATCATCTCACACAGAAGACCTGTCAGTGATTTTTATAACTATGTTAGAGAGAAAGGGATGTTTAACTGTTCATCCACTCGTTCATTTGATGATCAGGTAATGACATCTCTGCAAGCACCATGGTGCCAATAGCATAGCATAGCTGCTGTCCCTTTTGCCCAGGGCACACATACACTTCCTAGTTTGCTACAGTCCCACCCATGGCCTTTTATCTAGGCTACTTGACTCATTTATATTTATTGCTGGCCCCTGAAGGCATTTTATAGTTCACGACACCTATAGTAAGTGCATGTACAGTAGTAGTTGAACAATAGAAACTAGGTCTTCTAACAGGTACTGGTGGTTGGATCATTACATCATGATGTACAACTGCAAGTGTGGAATATACAGGGCATTGGAAGAGGACTAAAAACAAAAGACCAAACCCTATCTATATATATAAAAGCCTAATATGCTAAGTGTCTGACCATTTGTTCGATGTCGCTATGGCATGCACTGACCACCAGGGGGAAGACTCTCTGACTGGTAGATTAGCTTGCTGCTGGGGTCTGGCCGATTAATGGGGACTTGGAGAGACTGGGTGGACATGCCCTGGAGCCCTCCTGTGGTCCCTCCCCAGCCCCGATCGTGCACGGGTGGGGTCCCTCAGCCTGGCCTGCGCCCTCTTGCAATCCAGGACCCTTTGGGGGATGTCAAAGAGCCGGTTTTGGCCCATCCCCACTGGCCCCCTGCGCCCTCTTGCAATCCAGGACCCTTTGGGGGATGCCGAAGAGCCGGTTTTGGCCCATCCTCACTGGCCCGGCCAAGGGACCCCACTGGTGCATGAATCCGTGCACCGGGCCTCTAGTTTTAGTATAAAACCAGTGAGAGCTTTAAATGTAACAACATCTATGACCAGGTCAAATAGTTAAGCCTAGAGATAAATGTCAACCTTATCATCATTTAAATCATAGCTCAGGGGAAATGAAACACCATGCATAGTCATCTTTTTTCCCCTAAGAAACAACAATGTTCCTGGGGCAGACACTAACATTTTATCTAATGTTTGCCTTCTTTTTCTCTCCCAGTTGACACTGGGAAAGCATAATGTACAAGGTTCCCCTGGAGCTGTGGTGCCAGAATGGGGCTTGCTGACCAACAGTGACACCTTCCTGAGTCACTGGGCTTCTAGGTTTTTTCATTTGTAAAATAGGCTACTACTTCCCCACTGTGCATCACCGTGAGTAGTCAATTAAATAATGAAACAGTGCAACGAGCCCACAGGAGATGCTCATCCAAAATAGGATCTTTCTCTTCTTCCTCAGGCCTGACATTGCTTCTCCCTTTTCCTGCTCTCTCTCCCAGTCTCACAGCTCATTCAAAATTCCTTCTTTGCTCCTTCGCAGGTAAGACTTCTTCTTTTTTTTTTTTTTTTTACCACTTATCCATGACCTGTAAACATTTGCCACAGTTTATCAAAGTGCTGAATTTCCCCCTTAATGCAGTCTGTGATGTGAACTCTTTTGATTTGTAAACTCATGTATGAGCTTCAGCTCATGAAAGCATTCTTCTTATATTATGTTTGACTGCTGCTTCCATTCCCATTGTTTTGACCTGTTCACCAAGAACACCTCTGATTGTAGACTCTTCATTTAAGCCCCCATATCTGTCATCTTCTCCCTTATCAACTGCATTCCTTCTGCAACATTCCTGTACATTTTGGGGGGACTCACCAGATTTGTCCTAGTTACCACATAGGTTTTCATAGAATGACTTCACTTAAACATTACTCTGACTTCCTAGATGGCCCCAAGAAGCATAAGCCTAATTATTTCTATCCTATTAATTTCAATTTATTTCATACCCAAGTCCCTCAAGTCTTTAGAGTCTATTTGATTAAAATATATATTAATGCCTGGCCAGTGTGGCTCATAGGGTGTCGATCTATGAACCAGGAGGTCATAGTTCTATTCCCAGCCAGGGCACATGCCCAGGTTGCAGGCTCAGTCCCCAATGGGGGACGTGCAGGAGGCAGCTGATCAATGATTCTCTCTCATCACTGATGTTTCTATCTCTCTTTCTCCCTTTCTCTCTGAAATCAATGAGAATATATTTATATACATCTATATCTATCTACTAGAGGCCTGGTGCATGACATTCGTACACTGGGGGTAGGGGGGTGTCCCTCAGCCCAGCCTGCACCCTCTTGCAGTACGGGACCCCTTGGGGGGGGTGTCCGACTGCCGAAGCCGGCAGTCGGACACCCCCTCAAGGGGTCCTTAGTGCTGCCGCGGAGGCAGGAGAGGCTCCCACCACCACTGCTGTGCTCACTAGCTGTGAGCCCGGCTTCTGGCTAAGTGGCACTCCCCCTGTGGGAGTGCACTGACCACCTGGGGGCAGCTCCTGCATTGAGCATCTGTCCCCTGGTGGTCAGTGCATGTCATAACGACTGGTCATTCCACTGTTAGGTCGATTTGCATATTAGCCTTTTATTATATAGGATATGTCTATATATCTATACATGTATATATACATATATATGTATATATCCTATATAATAAAAGCCCAGTGACCGAACGGCAGAACAACCGGTTGACCAATCGCTATGGTGCGCACTGACCACCAGGGAGCAGACGCTCAGTGCAAAAGCTGCCCCCTGGTGGTCAGTGCACTCCCACAGTGGAAGCACTGCTTGGTTGACTGGGATGAGCAGCTGCAGTGGGAGCAGCCACTCAGAGGGCGGGTCCACAGCCGCTCAACTGACCGTGATGAGCAGCGGGCCTATCCCTGCAGGTCACGCACCCTCCACCAGTGCACCAATCCCATGCACCGGGCCTCTAGTATATATATATACTAGTAAAGTGGATTCTTGATATTCTCTTTCCATGAGTCCATTTTAATCCTGTATTCTGTGATTAGAGGTCTAAAGTACCAGAATGATCATTATTTTTTAATAGAAGAACAGTGCTATTATATGTCTGTGGCTTTGTTATAGGACAGTGAAAAGCCAGGAAAATTTCAGAGCAAGAGGAATAGGGAAACTGAGATAAGAAGATCAAACAAGGCCAAACAGTGTGGGCAATTTGCAGCCAGCTGGTAAACTGCAAGCCCTTTATCTTCCCCAACCAAGGACACTTGAGAGCAAATGGCTAATACCCCTCTCCTAACTAATAAAAAAATATGCAGGAAGGAGGGGAAAGGAAAAGGGGAGGAGAGAAGGATTCTCAATGCAACCAAAGAATACACAGCATAAATCACCCTGGAGCTGCTAAAGACAACAGAAAGGGGGTGGGGGTGGGGGGCAAAAAAAGGGACAGTTTTATTTTCTTTTACTCCCTAAACAGAAAGCCAGCAATCTCAAGGCTTGGCAAGATAAAATTGCCAGGTGCTTCTCATGAATTCTAGGAAGGCCACAAACAAAGTAAAAGGGACCTTGAAAATTAATCTGTACCAAAATATTCAGCAGAGGAATTCTGAAACCAATAGACAGAAGGGTATATAACTCCTCAAACCCCCACCACACTCACTTCCTTGGGACTAACCGGGAAAACCCATATGCACTCTGGCTGGATGGAAGAGATTCGCTTACCTTGCTTCTTTAATAAATGTACTTGCTTTAACTGCTTTAATAAATTAGCTTTATCACAACGCAATTAGGGTTATTCATTTAAATTCATTTCTATGAAAAACAAGAACCGGGAAGGGGACAGCCCTCTCCCTCCAACTCAGGGGACTGGCCTATAACACCTTTTCTGGGGGCTCTGGGTTGCCTGCAACAGCTTGACCTGCTTATATGTTTGGGAATTAATTTATCAAGATAACAAAGCTTTGGCTTTCTGAACTTGCTATGTGAAACAAAGAAAATTATAGGAAGTTGCAATTTTGTGATTTATAATAAATCCATATTTGGTCTTCATCCACAATTTCTGACTCACAGCTCCCAAAACCTTTGGAATTTCCTAAGTGTTGAAAGTAAAGCTGCCTTTTGTCATGTTAATGACGTGACCTTTAGAAAGTACCTAGAGATGGTAGCCAATGGAACCAATCCGTGCGTAGAGGGTTGAACTTTCAAGTCCCAACTCCTGATTTCCAGGGAGGGGAAAGGAGTTAGAGGTTGAATCAATCCCCAATGGCCAATGATTTAGTCAATCATGACCCTCCATAAACACCAAGAGGTTGGGGTTCAGAGAGCTTCCAGGCTGGGGAGCACCTGGAGATGGGAGAGTGACGGCTTGGAGAGGGCATGGAAGCTCTGTGTACCTTGCCCTGTGCATCACTTCCACCTGGCTGTTCTTTTTTTTTTTAATAAACCAGTGACCTAGTAACATGTTTCTCTGAGTTCTATGAACTATTTCAGCACATTAATTGAACTCAAGGAGGTGGGGTGGGAACCTCTGATTTATAGCTAGTTGGTCACAAATTTTTAGAATTGGCACCATCTATAATAAAGTGTAATATGCTAATTAGACCGGATGTCCTTCCAGACGACCTTCCGGACAAAAGCTGGGGCTTCGAGGGAAGCCTGGGTCCCGGGTGCCAGAGGGAAGCCAGTGCCGGCAGCTGGGGGAAAGAAGGTCTACTCTTGCACGAATTTCGTGCATCAGGCCTCTAGTTTTGTTATAAAAGGCAATTCTAGTGACGCCATCTTTCTGTAACATTTTATCAGTATTTTAATTGTTCTATTCTTCAAAGTGTCAGGAAGTAGCAATGAATTGTTATCCAAGGCTTACATGAGGCACAGATAAACCTAATTTAAAAAGTAAAAATATTATTGTTATACCGCCCCAGAGCAAGGATGATGGATGAGTCAGGTACAGAAGCTCACCAGGGCAGAAAGCCCCGGTTGCCTAGCAAGGGGCAAAACTGGGAAAACAAGAACTTCACCCCCAGGGTAACCTATCCTCCCCTAGCATATCCCTGGTCATGCAGTTTGAACCCTGGATCTTTCGTATCCCTGGTCAGGCGGTTTAGGCCTCCTGACCTTTTCCTCCCTAAAGATAACATCTAGGCTTCAGTTGTATTTCAGCTCCAGAAAAGCAGCAAAACCAGACAAGTGATGCTGTGGCTGTCTCAGGACCAGCTGCATTGACTAATGACCCCCTGTCCTGGCACCGACCAATCAGTGAGACCACGACCCTGAAAGAGCACAGCTGGGAAGTTGATGAATATTCTATTAAGTCCCTCCCCTGAGACCTGCCCTAAGATTTCCACCTGCAAGAAAGAGATAAATACGCTCAGGACAAAGGACCCAGTGAGTGCTCTCCCTCCTAGGAGCACGCCCTTGCCATTCCCAACAGGCGTGTATCCCACAACCTCTAAGGGACCCCATGAGACTTGCAACCAGGGGAGCGATGGGCAGCAGCAGCTCATCCTGGGCTAACCTGTCCCCTTTTCTCTGTGTAGCCTTTTCCTTTGGATATCCCATTCCCCACCCCCTTCCCTTAAATGAATTCAATTTTTCTTTATCCACAGTCTGAGATGGCTGTTTAGTCTGCCTGAGTGCACCATCCATGTTAACCTTTCAATTATTTTGTCAAAGTACGCTTCCATTTATTATCTTCTTTTCCTCCTTCCTGAGTTTTCTAGTTTCAAAATTCTTGACTGTTCTTTCACTCTCTCACACACTATATTAATAACCAAATACTGCTGCTTCTAAGAGCAAAATCTCTCTTCAGGGTGCCTATCTTATCTGACCCAGTCTCCCACCGCCTGGTCAGCTCACTTCCACCATTACCCTGAGATGTGTCATCTCAAAACAAAGAGTTGATGGAGTTCCCCCAAGGGATAAAGTCCAAATCCTTAATGTGGCAGATAAGACCCTCCCATTTTAGTGACTTCTCCTCAGACTAGACTAGAGCCACTGAAAGCAGTGACCTGGAACTGGGATCACCATTCACTTGCAGCCTCACGCTCCACCTAGTGGTACAGAACCACATCCTGGGATAGGGATCTAGGGAACATGCAGGTCAGGCCTGTGAGAGCAAACAAACCTGCCAAGATGGGTTTGTCAGCTAGAGTCAGATATGAACAGCAACAGGAAGCCTGGAATTCAAAGGCCCACCTAGTAGTTTCCTCTAAGCACTGGATTCTCCTATGGAAATGCCCAGCCTCCAAGCACTGTTACCACGGCCATTCCCGAGAACAGATGAAAACTATGATGGCATCTCTACTTACTGCTACCAAATAAAATCACAGACTAATTCTGACCCAACTATCGTATTGAATATATTGTCCGGATCTACATCCCTCCAGAATTTTCATCGAAACTCAAACAAATCAAAAAGAGTATTCATTCATCTACAGATTAATTCACCCACTCATTCATGCACATTTAAAGATCACCTATGATGCCTTAGTGGTTCTCAACCTTCCTAATGCCGCGACCCTTTAATACAGTTCCTCATGTTGTGGTGACCCCCAATTTCATTGTTACAAATTGAACATAAGTAAAGCATAGTGATTAATCACAAAAACAATATGTAATTATATTTTTGTGTTTTCCGGTGGTCTTAGGCGACCCCTGTGAAAGGGTCGTTCGACCTCCAAAGGGGTCGCGACCCACAGGTTGAGAACCACTGCCTTAGATACTGCACAAAGCAAAAAATACAGGGTCTGAGTCATGGCTGCCTCTAAATAGGGAAGCAGATAAATAAATCCACAGAAGGGAAGTCTAACCTGAACAGGAGCAGGGAGGACTTCCCGGAAGAAATGATGACTGAGCTGATTTTGTGAAGTCAAGTGGAGTTAGTTGGGGAGGGTGAAGGATACTGTTTCAGACTCATAGAGTTACACATGCAACAGAAGGCACCGCATTGAAAAGCTATCTAATGCAGCATCCACAGTTAGACTAGTATCATCACTAAAAAGAAACCTCAATGGGTAGGACTATCAGCCTCCTTCAGGAAAACCCTACAGAGCTAGATGTCTCCACTTTACCTCTTAAGCAACAGCATTTAAGTTAGACTAGTATCATCACTAAAAAGAAACCTCAATGAGTAGGACTACAGGGAAACCCTACAGAGCTAGATGTCTCTCCACTTTACCTCTTAAGCAACAGCATTTAAAGTAAGGATGGAAAAGGATCATACAGGGTGAGCAAAAGTAGGTTAACAGTTGTAAGTACTCAAAACACAGTTTGTTCTTTTACTGTTATTTATTAGTTGTTGCATTATTTTCCATACGAACAACTATAAACCTACTTTTGTCCACACCTGTATTTTAAACTGCACAATTATAAACACCACAAATGTCCAATGTGTAAATCATACGTAAATGAAGATGTAAAATGAAATTTTCCTTAATCCTCTTCCTCTTTTTGGAAATAAGGGATAATATTCAACACTTTAAATTTTAAGATGATGTTTACTCATCACACAGAAGTGTCTTTCAGTAGGTTGGCAGTTATAGTTTTCTATAAAGTCCTGAAAGGCTTGAGATGAAAAGCATCCTTTAAGCTATGTAATATGTACATGATATAATCTCACATTAGCCGACTGGAATGCTGGAAACCACACGCTTTCTGCTATAGATACTCATCTGCCTCTGTTGGAGCGATGACAGCACAGCCTCACTTACTACCACCCCAATGGCGGCCCATTTGATCTTTGATGAGCACCATTAGAAAGTTGTATTACGCATGGAGACAAGATCTGTCTCCTGGTCACGTTGGCATTAACCATGACCCCACTTTGAGGCCCTTTGGAATAAGTCTCTGCTCTAAAACCATGTTTCCCATACTGTACTGCAACAGGCTCTCAGAGACCCCCGTCTTCTCTCCATCTAGCAACCTTGAGTACTGCCATTTGTAGGCCACACAGGTTTGGACTCAGGGTTCCCTTTCTTTGCATTCTCTTTTAAACATACTCCAGGCCTGCAAGCAACAGGAGCAGTAGGTGTGAGATGGATGATCCAAGTAAAGCAGGATTATCACTTTCATCATGCTGGATATGCCACTTTTCCTAATGCAGTTTCAGATGCAATGGCTATTCCAAGAAACTGTTGAACACTGTGATTCCCCTTAACTAAAACTCCCAATTTTTTTCTTTAAACTGACAGATGCTAGGCCATGTCTCTATCTATTTTCTGTTGCTTAGCTGATGCCAAAGGTGCACCCATTTCTACCAACACTTTTATGGCTATTTTTCATATTCTGTGATTATTATGAAAAATATTTCTCATACAGGGGAAGTGACCATTCATTTGACAAATATTTATCAGCACACACTATCTGCTAGGCACTGAGCTAGATGATGGGAACACAAAGTTGAAGGAGACACAGAAACGTTATTTCATTCTCATCCCTTTACAAAAGGTTACGTATAGAAAGCAAGGGCCATTAGCACATAGTAGCTGCTCAATAAACTGTTACTATTATTATAATCACTTACAAATCAGTCTTAAAAATTACTACATATTTTTAAAATGAAAATTCTGCAATATTGCCACCAATACTCACCAGTACTATAATATCTCTTTAGTTCTGTACGTCTGAGCTCTTTCAACTGATTATTTTTTCTCTTTTTTTTCTCATCAGTGATATATCCCTCTTCCACAGCAATGTTGCACTTGTCTTGCTCTAAAATGGCTGTATTAACATCTTCTTTCCCAGTATGAGTTCTTGTAGCCAATGTTGAGGCTGTCTCTGCATTTTGTTTGGCTTGTCTTTTCTTTTTCAATCTAGGAAAAAATAAGTGGAAAAACATTGGAGAATGATTTGTTAGGAGGAATTATATTAATTTCATGCTGTTGGGATTTGAGAAACTAATTGATATAGAAAACATTTATGTAATTGTTAACTACATATTCCTGTTATATTTTTCCATTCCTAAACACTTAAAAATTCTTACAGAGAGACTCATAGCCTTTTCTCAATTTTATATCCTTAATACTAATGTCTCAGAAAATTAGTATTATGGAAAGTGCTCTAGACCTGAGAAAAAACTAGATTATTCTATAGGCTATGGTGAGTATTTTTTGTCAAGACGTACAATTACCCAAATATATTGCCACATTTGCAGTGTTACATTTCTAAAGTGTTTCTGGTTTTCAATGGGCTGATAGGCAAGCACATCTATTAAAAAACAAACAAACCTTTATAATCGGCTCACACGCTGAGTATAAAGATTTGGAAGGGTCAAGCAGGTTTAGGGCTAATAGTTCTTTTCCTTGATACCTATGATCGTGTAATGAAGAAAAAGCTGTATTTCCTGAGATAGAAAATGCATACTGACAACATGGAGTTATCATTATGATTACTAATAGCTGATACATTAGTTAGCATATTTGATGTTTTCAATTCCACGCTCCTGAGTCACAGATGTATGACTCAGGCACAGTCAGCTGTCTCTTACACATGTCTATTTCCTGTGCTCTCTTAAGCATCCGTACCATTTGATGTTGGACATGGATAAGGAAATGTTTGGGGAGAAAAACAACTGTAGGATAAAACAGGAACTAAGGTTTGATTTCATGCTGCTTTGCTCTGTGATATTGGACAAATCCATTTAACAGTCTGGAGAGGCCCCCCGATGAGAACTAAGCATGGTAAGGTATATAACAAATTCAGCTTTTGAGATAAAGGCCTCATATGCTAACAAAATATTTCAACTAGGCTGTTATTCATGGAACACTGAGCAGCTAAGTCCTTACACTTTCACTGGCTAATAAATGAAATTATAACCTAGAAGAAAGGAAAGCTGGGGGGGAAATCATGGATGAATATATTTCCCACCTCTAATTTAGCTATCTTTTCACGTTTACTTCTTTTAAAAAAACAAAACCATAAATCAAACAAAATTGGAGACTCGTAAAAAGGAACTATATTCAGTGAACACATTTTATTTTCTATCCTCGGATTTTAAACTGTTCTTTCTCTGGTAAAACAGTAGATGGGTCTTTGCAAAATCGAGTCATATATCACTCCTAATAAAACAATTTCTCTCTCATCAAGATTTCTGTATGAGTTGAAGTCACTTAGATATACAGATCAAAGATCAGCTCTTTGCTTAGGAGCTAAGCAGAACTGATTTCTGTATCCAAAAGGATGTACTAATCTTGTTCTGATACACTGGCTTATCAAAACAAGCTGACTAGTCAATAATATTGTAATTACTATGTATGGTGCCAGGTGGGTACTGGAAATATTGGGGGGAACACTTTGTAAAGTATATGATTATCTAACCACTATGCTTTACACCTGAAGCTAACACAAAATAATATTGAATGTAACTGTATTTGAAAATAAAATTTTTTTTAAATGCTCGAGATGAACCTTACTGCCCACTTCCAAAAATTATTCCTTCTAGGAGAGGAAAGAGACATCAAAAATTAGTTCCATGTGGCCTGAGATATGTTGCTTTTTAATCTTCTGAATTTTTCCACTTTACGTTGATTTAAATGTCCTCATTTCACTGTCCTCACTCATATCTAGGGCATATATTTTGATGATCAGCAGCACTGTTTCAGGACATTTCATTAGGGACTGTTTTTCACACTTGGAAATAAGAAAATGAAACACATTGTTTTATTCATTTTCTCCCTTTTCCACACAGACGGTTATTGCCAATGCATATAGCCAAACATCATTATTTCACGGGGAAATAATGCTAGAGAACAGCAATACCAAACTTGTTTAACAGAAAATAGAGTATAATTTAATACTTAAAAAAATAATTCTTTATTGTTGAATGTATTATATATGTCCCCCTTTTTCCCCAGTGACCCCCTCCAGCCCACCCCCATCCCAGGCTATGCGTTAATACTAATTTTACAATCAGCTACATCTTTTTGGACTAGAGAGTACTTGATGGGGCAGGGAGGGAACAGGGTGGGGACTAGTAATTTCACAGCTATTCTAAATCATGTCTGTTCTTTCCAAGATTATACGTTGACCTGGTCACTGGGCCCAGATGCTGAGCCCTCCGGGAGTTTACCTCCGGAACGCTGTCCTTTTTCCAATTCCAGGAACAGGATGGCTGTTGTGACATCGTCCTTGAAGATCCTGGGAAAGATGCGCTAAGCACATACCCTCTTCCCCTCCCCGCTGCATTCCTCAGCTGCACGTAGCCTCCTTTCCCCTTACTCCTTATATTCGGGCGACTGGCAGGAGATGTTAGAGCAGTTTTTCAAGGTATCATACCTGCTGCTCTCTCCGATGGCCGGCAAACTGAATAAATGAACATAAAAGACTCAACCCTGCCTCTGCTTATCGGCCCAGTAGGGACAGCTAGCCCCTGGACTCCCTTTAGTGTCCAGTTTCAAAATCCACTGGGACTGCGAGCAGGACGTTTTCTTGGGTAAGTACCAGAGGTCCCACTGGCTGCCGGCCCAGGGGTTCGTGGGCTAAAACCAAGGCTTTTCCTTTACTCTCGGCGCTGCCAGGAATTTTCCAGCTTCAGCTCAACCTCCTGTGTTTTCAGGGGAGGCATCTGTTGCCTCCCAGCTGGATTGAGCCTGATCAGCTCCTGGTTGCAAGCGGCTTCCATGGTCCTTGCCTGGTCTCTGCACCCGACGGGCTCCGGGTGGTCATAGAGACACAGCTGTTGGTTTCTTCTTGAGCCTGAATGGCTCCGGGTTACAGGGCACCCTGTCTGGCTGTACAGACAAAAGGGAAAGCCTTCGTCTGTCTGTTGTGTGTAGTGTAATTACTGTATAGAGAAGTATTTTTGTTATTTGTTGATGTCTTTTCTTTACTGTTTGTTTGGTTGAATTTGCTTGGCAAATGGGTGCAGTTCAGTCCCAAAGGCAGCCCCCTAGGCCTAATCCTGACAGAATGGGCTGCCTATGCATATCCACCTATGACACAAAGGAAAATGGTATTTTACTGGAATACTGCTTGCCTATGCATAATTTAGATTCTGGAGAGAGGTGGCCGTTGAATGGGTCTTTGAATTATTATACCATATTACAACTGGAATTGTTTTGTAAAAGATCAGAAAGTCGCCCTAACTGGTTTGGCTCAGTGGATAGAGCGTTGGCCTGCGGACTCAAGGGTCCCAGGTTCGATTCCGGTCAAGGGCATGTACCTTGGTTGCGGGCACATCCCCAGTGCGGGGTGTGCAGGAGGCAGCTGATCGATGTTTCTCTCTCATCGATGTTTCTAACTCTCTATCCCTCTCCCTTCCTCTCTGTAAAAAAAATCAATAAAATATATTTTTTTAAAAAAAGATAAGGAAAGTGGGGAGAGATGCCATATGTAAAGGCCTTTATGTCACTGCATAATTCTGATTCTGATGAAAATGAAAAGGGACTAAGTTAATATTTTGGAGAGAGGATGTGGTATTGGTAGTACCGGAAACTAAAGATCAGGAATGGAAGGATAGGAATGAGCAAGAGGCTGCCTTGCGGTCTACTATTAAGGCACCCTCTCCGAGTCCTCCAAGAACCTAAGAGCTTCCCCCCTACCCTGGACTCTTAGGGAAAACAGTCTTGAGACGGTTGCCCCATCTCCCTCGAGGACGAAGCAAGGCACTCAATTTGGAGAGGATAAAGCTACCTCCCAGCAGGGCAATTTCCACTTTGCCATCAGGAGCCACTGAAGCTGGACAACCCACAAGACTCTGCTGGGCCCACACCCCTTCTCTACCTTGAATTTGCTTCATTGGAAGAATTCCAATCCCTCTTATCAGGAGGATCCCACCAAAGTTACGGACCCGACAGTTTCTACTTTGCTACGCATAATCCCAATTGGGCTGATATCCAGGCTCTGTTAGCGTCCTTTTAACTGGGAATAAGATGGGATAGTTTATGACAGAGCTAGAGAGGAAGCACGCTGGCTCCGTCAGAAGATCCGGCCCATGCTCCAGAGCTGGCAGGAGCTATCCCATTAGTCAAACCCAACTGGGATCGTAATGACAGGGGGTTGCCTGGCTCAAGCATCATCAGAGATGCATTGTAGGAGGGTTCAGGGAAGGGGTCCCCAAACAGAAGAGCTTTAATATGGTACAAGCAGGCCAACAAAAAATGGATGAGGGTCCTTCTGCTCTTCAGGAAGGACTCTATCAGGCCTACTGGAAATAGAGACACAGACCCCCTCCCTCCCCAACCAAAGAACGTTTGCATTGTAAACTGGGCTTTTATTAGCCAAAGTGCTCCAGATACCAGGAAAAAGCTACAGAAAGCTGAAGGGGCATTTGGGGATGAATCCTTCTCAACTAGTTGACATTGCCTTTTAAGTCTATTATAACAGGGAAAGTAAAACGGCCCAGATGGCTGGAAACCAAAGGCCCAAGGCCTGAGGGCCAACAGGAAAGGGGGAAAAAAGAAGAAACCCCTTAGGCCCAGATCAATGTGCACACTACAAGGGTAAAGGCCGCTGGAAGAACGAATGCCCCAAAAAGGAAGGAGGCCCAGAGGACCAACAGGAAAGGGCAAAAGGTGCTCACTGTGATGTTAAATGCGGAATGGACTCTGAGGAGGTCAGACAGGCCCAGAGGCTCCATGGCTTCAGCTGTTGATCTCTATCCTCTCCCAAGTGCCTCGGGCAAAACAGGGTGGGAGGTGGGGGGTGGGGGGACGACAAAAAGGAGATTCTCTGATACAGGAGACACCTATTCTGTCCTCATGCCCCTCTAACTAAACCTTCATCTCAAACAGTGGCGGTGACTGGAACCTCTGGAACAACAAGCCTTTTTGAACCTGTTAGAATGTGCCACTGGCGATACAAGTCTAACCCATACATTTCTGTGCATCCCCAAGTGCCCCATCCCTCTTCTAGGGCGGGACCAATCACCTTTCTCCAGGATGAGCAACAGCTCCATCTACAGATCCCACAGGAGCATGTCCGGCAATGTCTTGTACAGGATCAAGGAAAGCCCGAACCTGCCCCAGTGTCAGCTGAACTAGAGACCCAGGCACAACCATTCGAATGGGTTCAGGAGAACTGGGGAGGGCAAAACGGGCTTTACCAGTCAAGACGGACTGGAAACTAGGGACAAAGATTCCCCACAAAAAGCAACACCCTTGAAGGAGGCACTTGAGGGGATTCGGTCACTTATTCAGAAATTTCTTAAATTTGGTTTGATTTGACCATCACTCCCCATACAACATCCCTGTGTTGCCAGTAAAGAAACCTTAAAACAGAGAAGTACCGGTTTTTCCAGGACTTATGGGCCATAAATGAAATTCCCCAGGACATACATCCCACTGTACCCAATCCTTGATTAATGGGATACCTGGGAACAGGGAATGGTTAAAGATGCTTTCTTCTGTGTGCTGGTTAACCCAGACTCAACCACCTTTTGCCTCTGAATGGCAAGACCCAGAGACTCTGGTCAAGACTCAGTACTGCTGGACAGTCCTCCCCTAGGCTTAAAGCCTAGGGCTTTAAGAATTCCCCCACAGTTTTCTAGGAAATGCTAAGCCAGGACCTGGATGAGCTACAGCTCCGGAAAGGCACACTGTTACAGTATGTGGGCGCTCCTCATCAGTGGACCCATGTATGAGGACTGTTTGAAGAACACCATTGATGCCCTCAATCACTGAGCAGACTGTGGCTATAAAGTTTCAGCTTCAAAAGCCCAGATTTGCACACAAGCTGTTAAGTTTCTGGGATTCCTCCTGGAACCTGGGAAAAGGAGTTTAATAGGGGACCACAGGGAAACAATTATTCAAATACAGTCCCCTAAAACAAAGATACAATTGAGAGAATTTGGGGGAATGGCTGAGTACTGTCATATTGGGATTCCCAACTTTGGACTCTGGGTTAGGTTCTGGAAGGGCCAGAGGACAGCCCCCTTGAATGAAACATGGAATGTGAATGGACCTTTGAGACCTTGAAGGCCTGACTGGCAGTGGCATCTGCTCTGGGCCTCCCAAATATGTTGAAGCTTTTCCAGCTATATGAGCATGAAAGGAAAGGAGTTGGAATTGGGGTCCTCACTCAAACTCTTGGGGGCCACCCCATGCCAGTTGCTTACTTGTCTGTGAAATTGGACCATACTGTTCAAGGTTGGCCAACATGCTTAAGATCGGTAGTGGCTACCTGTGAGCACCTACAAGAAGCAGAAAAATTCTCTCTTGGTCAACCCATTACTATCTTGTGCCTCACCAAGTTCTTAGTCTACTGGAACAGCGAGGAAATTGCTGGCTGACAGCAGGAAGGATGGGAAGATACCAGGTGGTACTCCTACTAGACAATCCCAATGTCTCTCTCAAAACTGTAAGTACTCTTACTCCTGCCACACTGCTCCCTACCCTGACAGGACCACTCTGCCTCATGACTGATCATGGACGAGGTGTATTCCAGCCGGTCAGATCTCCAGGACTACCCACTAGAAGGGGCTGATTGGACTTTATTCAAGATAGGAGGAGCTATGTAGATCAGGGGGAGGGAAGTGGGGATACGCAGTGGTCATGCTGGACAAAACAACTGAGGCTAAGGCACTGGCTCCAGGAACTTCAGCACAGAAAGCTGAATTCATTGCTCTTACTAGGGCACTAGAATTATCTAAAGGAAAACGTGTAAACATGTACGCTGACTCTAAACATGCCTTCGTAATCCTGAATATGCATGGTACTATGTGAAGAGAGAGGGGGCTGTTAATGGCCAACAGAAAGGACATGAAACATGCGCCGGAAATTTTGGACGTGGTACAAGCCATTCTCGGCCCTACCCAAGTGGCGGTAATACACTGCCCTGGACAGAAAGAGAAAACAGAGAAGCAAAAGGAAATTGGCAAAGGAAGCCCATTTACTAGTCAAGACTGAACTGAAACCAGGTAAAAAATGGCAAAGGAAGCAGCAAAAGGAGAATATTTACTACCACTAATACCCGCATTAGATTTATTCAAGTTTCAATCAGAATATTCAATTTCAGATCAGAAAAGAGCTGAGAAATGGAAGTTCAAGGAAATTAATGATGACTGGAAAATAAATGAACCAGGGGTTATTCTTCCGCCTGAACGGTTAAGAGAAGCATATGTCCTGAAGCATAGTCATGAGGCAACCCATTATGGAAGAGATACCTTGTCTGCCTATATCAAACCCCGGGTCACAGGTCCAGGAATTGCTCAGGCAATTCATCGAGTCACAGGCAGGTGCCTCCCCTGCCAGACAAATAATCTCAAGGCAGATCCCCAGCAAAGGAAGGAAGGGGGCAGCACCATAGCAGTCCCTTGGAGGACTGGCAGAGAGACTTTACCTGGATGCCAAAGTCTGGGGGTTGAAGATACTTACTTGTTCCTATTGGCACATTTTCAGGATGGGCCAAAGCCCTTCTGGAGGAGATTATTCCTCAATGTGGACTCCCTAACAGCCTGCCAAGTGATCATGGACCTGCCCTTGTTTCTGAAATTACACAGAAGGTCAGTAAATTCCTCGGTTTAACTTGTAAATTACATACTGCACGGAGACCACAGGCCTCAGGAAGAGTTGAGAAAATGAACCATACCTTCAAGAAAAATACAGCTGTGTCAAGAATCTCACCTACACTGGGGTCAGGTGTTTGCCAATTGCCCTGCTCAGGATGCGAGTAGCTCCCTGAAGCAGGATTGGCTTAAGTCAAGTCCCTACGGAAATAATATACGGGTGACCCTTTCAGGTCACTATAGCAACAGGAGGTGTATATATAGATCATGATATGAAGGTTAAAAATGAAAGTTATGTCCAACATCTTGTTCAAACATTAACTATAATTGATGATTTGGCATCTTTGGGTCTTTTTGTCACAGGTCCACTGCAGCCCTTTGAAGCAAGAGGCAAAGTCTTACTCAAGACATGGAAAACTGGATGACCAGAAGGTCCACTGGAAGAGAGAGAGACCAGGCCATGGGATGTCCTCCTCACCACCCCAGCTGCTTTGAAGCTGGCAGGAATAAAAGCCTAGATCCATCACACCAGCGTCAACAGGGCACCAGAGGAAGAGTGGACCGTGAAAGCCAACGAGGACCTAAAAGTTGTCCTCCAAAGACAGCCCTTGTCCTAATCCTGGTTTTGCTTCTTACCATCCCAGCATCAGGAGAGATAATCCCTTTGAAGAGAGATGAGAATATCTGGGTCTATTTGGCAAGGAATGTGCTTAATGTCTCTGACTTTTGCCTTTCGGGTGGAATTTCTGAAAAACAGACTTTCGCATCGGGCCTAATCGGAATTGGGACACCGATCGCTAATATAAAAAATTATACTCATTTTAGGCATTTTAGAAAAGAGATAACCTATTGGGACCTTTATGCGGTAGGACCAAGTGTCCAACAAAAAGACAAGGACATGTTTTCTCTGAAGATTGCAGCAGTGGTCCCCAGTGGTGAATGTCTCTATTTCACTGGCTGTACTAGGTACTGTCTCTCCTTGTTTCATGATTACAATATGAGCTGTTCTGATAACTCATCTATCTCTTACGGAAGTGGACATACCAGATTGCCAGCCGGTTGGTTCCTCATATGTGGTCTCACTGTTTATACCTACATCCCCGCTAACAGCACAGGGGGGCCGTGCTCTTTAGGGCGACTGACTGTTCTTATGCCTCAGAAACACCCCGTCACCCGAGCTGAACAATACCTGTCGATGACCCTGCCTGCGGCCTGCAATGACAACCTTCATTTGTGGAGCCCGGCTGAATATGTTTCTTTCACCGTTTTTGTCACGTCGGTCATGGTAACTTCTCCCCAAGTAGAAAAAGGTCGGCTGGCTTGCAGCATCGTCAAGGCGCTTAACACCACCGCCAGGGCTGTCAGCGCCAAAAGCCTAGAACTGGGTCAGGTTGGGGAGGCGGTTCTAGAACACCGAGCGGCACTTGATTACATACTATTACGACATCATCGTGGATGCGATCACTTCCAAGGATTATGTTGTTTTAACCTTTCTGACAGTTCTCAGCTGACAGAACAAAACACTCAGCAAGTCAACGAGACCATCTCCAAGACAAAGCCATGTGAGGGCTTTTTCGGGACTGACCTAATTGTTCTAATTTTCCTTCCTTTATTTTTTGCAGCTTCTTGTTGCTTTCTATATTTTTTCCACTTCAGGTCCCGCATGCGCTGTATTTCCTCACTGCGATCTCTGAGGCAAAGGAGAAAGCTCTTCAACAGGGACAGAGATGTCATCTGACACTAATCTCACAGATATAAAACGGCAATCCTGACAGTGGGGAAGTGATAGGGCAGGGAGGGAACAGAGTGGGGCACTAGCAGTTTCACACATATTCGAAATCTTGTCTGTTCTTTTCAAGATTAAAAGAAGGTTCACTTTGACCTGGTCCCTGAGCCCAGATGCTGACCCCTTCGGAAGTTTGCCTCAGGAATGTCTTGTGTTCTCCAATTCTGGGAACAGGATGGCTATCGTGGCACTCTGAGGGTGGCATCGCAACCTCCTGATCCGCCCTGCTCTGTGCATGACAGGGGGCAGCGCCCCAACTCCCCAATCGGCCCTGCTCTGAGCCCGACCAGGGGCTGCACCTAGGGATTGGACCTGCCCTCTGCCACCCGGGAGCAGGCATAAACCAGCAGGTCGTTATCTCCTGAGGGGTCCCAGACTGTGAAGGGCACAAGTGGGGCTGAGGGACACCCCCCCACCCGCAAGTGCACAAATTTTTGTGCACTGGGCCTCTAGTTAACTATAATTGATGATTTGGCATCTTTGGGTCTTTTTGTCATAGGTCCACTGCAGCCCTTTGAAGCAAGAGGCAAAGTCTTACTCAAGACATGGAAAACTGGATGACCAGAAGGTCCACTGGAAGAGAGAGAGACCAGGCCATGGGATGTCCTCCTCACCACCCCAGCTGCTTTGAAGCTGGCAGGAATAAAAGCCTAGATCCATCACACCAGCGTCAACAGGGCACCAGAGGAAGAGTGGACCGTGAAAGCCAACGAGGACCTAAAAGTTGTCCTCCAAAGACAGCCCTTGTCCTAATCCTGGTTTTGCTTCTTACCATCCCAGCATCAGGAGAGATAATCCCTTTGAAGAGAGATGAGAATATCTGGGTCTATTTGGCAAGGAATGTGCTTAATGTCTCTGACTTTTGCCTTTCGGGTGGAATTTCTGAAAAACAGACTTTCGCATCGGGCCTAATCGGAATTGGGACACCGATCGCTAATATAAAAAATTATACTCATTTTAGGCATTTTAGAAAAGAGATAACCTATTGGGACCTTTATGCGGTAGGACCAAGTGTCCAACAAAAAGACAAGGACATGTTTTCTCTGAAGATTGCAGCAGTGGTCCCCAGTGGTGAATGTCTCTATTTCACTGGCTGTACTAGGTACTGTCTCTCCTTGTTTCATGATTACAATATGAGCTGTTCTGATAACTCATCTATCTCTTACGGAAGTGGACATACCAGATTGCCAGCCGGTTGGTTCCTCATATGTGGTCTCACTGTTTATACCTACATCCCCGCTAACAGCACAGGGGGGCCGTGCTCTTTAGGGCGACTGACTGTTCTTATGCCTCAGAAACACCCCGTCACCCGAGCTGAACAATACCTGTCGATGACCCTGCCTGCGGCCTGCAATGACAACCTTCATTTGTGGAGCCCGGCTGAATATGTTTCTTTCACCGTTTTTGTCACGTCGGTCATGGTAACTTCTCCCCAAGTAGAAAAAGGTCGGCTGGCTTGCAGCATCGTCAAGGCGCTTAACACCACCGCCAGGGCTGTCAGCGCCAAAAGCCTAGAACTGGGTCAGGTTGGGGAGGCGGTTCTAGAACACCGAGCGGCACTTGATTACATACTATTACGACATCATCGTGGATGCGATCACTTCCAAGGATTATGTTGTTTTAACCTTTCTGACAGTTCTCAGCTGACAGAACAAAACACTCAGCAAGTCAACGAGACCATCTCCAAGACAAAGCCATGTGAGGGCTTTTTCGGGACTGACCTAATTGTTCTAATTTTCCTTCCTTTATTTTTTGCAGCTTCTTGTTGCTTTCTATATTTTTTCCACTTCAGGTCCCGCATGCGCTGTATTTCCTCACTGCGATCTCTGAGGCAAAGGAGAAAGCTCTTCAACAGGGACAGAGATGTCATCTGACACTAATCTCACAGATATAAAACGGCAATCCTGACAGTGGGGAAGTGATAGGGCAGGGAGGGAACAGAGTGGGGCACTAGCAGTTTCACACATATTCGAAATCTTGTCTGTTCTTTTCAAGATTAAAAGAAGGTTCACTTTGACCTGGTCCCTGAGCCCAGATGCTGACCCCTTCGGAAGTTTGCCTCAGGAATGTCTTGTGTTCTCCAATTCTGGGAACAGGATGGCTATCGTGGCACTGTACTTAGAAGGTCCTGGGAAAGATGCGCTAAGCACGTACCCTCCACCCCTACCCTGCTGCCTTCCTCAGCTGCAGGGAGCCTTCTTTCCTCACTACTTACTAGTATATTCCACCAACTGGCAGGAGATGTTAGAGCAGTTTTTCAAGGTATCATACCTGCTGTTCTCTCCAATGGCCGGCAAATCGAATAAATAAACGCACATAAAAGATTCAACCTTGTCTCTGCTTATTGGCCCAGTCGTGGCAGGTAGCCCTGGGACCCCCTTTCGTGTCTGGTTTCACACTCATGAGATTTTGTTTCTCTGGAGGTTATCAACATGACTGGAACATTCTGATCCTGTAACTGGACATCAGAGGTGAGTTGCAGAACCCCACTATAAAATCTTTCCTTCAAAGCATGGAAATATACTTTTAACACCATTTCCAAGAAGGAAAGGCTGCCAGTCTGATGAATGTGGTATAGTTAATGCTCTTCAAACATTCCGTTTTAGGCTATTTTCTTTTGGGCCTTCTCTTTTTTCTCAGGTTAGTATCTGTCATGCTAAGACATTCTCACAATAGGGTTTTGTTATCAGTAAATGAAGGTACACTGAAAACAAAAGGTGTACAAGAAAATAAACTCCCCTATTTCACCTAAGCAATTGTAATGACCCCAAAAGTACACTTATTAATACTGTGGACTAAAAAATACTTGGTAAATCATCTTAAACAGATGAGTGATTGAAAATAATGCAACGTATTTCATATTTGACTGCTGTGAATATAAGTTTAAAAAAATCTTCGTTATGCTGCCATTATCTTTCTTTAGAAGAGATCACAATTACATAAAACAAGTGTCTATTATTTGACTCCCTCCCACTATTATAACTAGACCCTGTCAGTTCTCTTTCCTGCATCTCTCCTTTCAAATGCACTCTCTCTTCTTGAGCTCTGCTTCCATCAAATCATTTCAGGCATTCATCATCTCTCAAACTGGACTGTTTCTTACAATATAATTTATTATGCTTTGTTTTATTACAAACGTAATGCATGTTAATACTATAAAAGTTTGAAAATGTAGAAGAATAAAAAGAATAAAACAAATCAAATAAAAGGCTAAGACTAAGAAGCAAGTACTCTTTTGAGGAGGTCATATAAAAGCTATAAGATAGGTCTGGCCCACGTGGCTCAGTGGTTGAGCATCGATCACAGGAGGTCACAGGTTCGATTCCCGGTCAGGGCACATGCTTGGGTTGTGGGCTCAATCCCCAGTGTGGGGCATGCAGGAGGCAGCCGATCAATGATTCTCTCTCATCGCTGATGTTTCTATCTCTCTCTCCCTCTCTCTTCCTCTCTGAAATCAATAAAAATGTATATTTTTGGAAGAGCCAGAAGATAGGGTAACTAAACTATTCGGACCTTCCCTCAAAGGCAGAAGAATGAGGCAGCAATGGCTCATCATGATTCTGAGCATCTTAACTGTCCCTTCCCATAAAGGACTAGTAAAGGGCTGATTCTTGGCTTTTTCAGATAAACATTGTGTGCACTTGTAGGAGACGCGCATACCTCATTTTTTCCCCTACCAGTATCACAACCCTCAGCAGACTGAAGGAAAAAATAAGGTGACACTGCTAAAGAAAGCACTTTTCACAGCCGAATGAACGGTTTTCCTCTGAAGCTTTTTCCATTACTCAAGGAAGGAAGTTCAGGGTACTGGCAGCAGCCAACGCCAGGGCCTCGGGCCAGTGCCTTCCCTTGTCTCTGCAGAGCTCGCTCTGTTGCTTGCTGACATCCAGTGGAACCCAACCCAAAGAGGCACCAAATGATGAGAGGCTCTCCTCAGCGCTGACGGGAGAGCTTCGGGAGGGTAGGACTGTGTCTGTGTTTTGTATTCCAAGGCCTAGGCATGGTATACATTAGGCACTCAATAAGTATTTCTTGAATGAATGAATGAATGAATGAATGGATGGATAAATGAATGAATGAACGAATAAATGAGGCTATGATCTAATTTGGCTGAGATCTGCTCTCCCACAAACATGTCATTTCACAGCTTTCTCTGCTTAGTAGCATGGTCTCAAAAATAAACTCCCATCTCCTTATTTAGATATTTATATAAAAAGAAAATATATTAGCCACCTGTAATTTAAAATGTATTAAAATACAGACTTCTTTAATTAATATTAAATCAATGACTCCTTAATTCCACAATTTGAGGTCCACGTGTTTCTGTAAAAAGTGCCATAGACATAAATACCTAGCATGGCATTATCCAATATCGTAGCCACCAGGCAGCCACCTGTGGTTGTTAAATTTAATTAAAATTTAATAGAAACTTAAAACTCAGTTCTTCGGTTGCAAGAGCCACACAATTCAAGAGCTCAACAGACTTATGTCTTGGTAGGTACTGAATTAGATAACATACGTGTAAAACACTCTACCATCACAGTAAGGAATATTACTACTAATTGTGTTCTCCCTAGTGTATAAAAGTCAAAATAAAATTTTTTTTTAAGTACTTAGTCTCTGAAGTCTCCTTCTTACTATAAGAATAATTTAACACATTGTCAATTTTTAAAAATTAAGTTTTACTTTTAAAAAAAGGTTATCATGAAAAGTTTAAAAGAGCATCTTCTAACAGCAACTATCGAGTTGGCTAAGGAATGAGGTGCTGTGTTACGTACTTTACAAATATTATTCTATCCTCAAAGAGCCCAACAAGGTAGGCAATCTTATCTCCATGTGACCGATAAGAAAGGAAAGGATGTGAAAAATTAGGGCCATTTCTTAAAATCACAGGGCATCATTAAGTTGCAGAGCAGAAATTCACAACACAAAGTTCAAGCCAATGGCCACAACACTTCCCACGACCCCTCCTAAAAGTGTCCTATGGCATATATATGTACAACTTGACTTTAAAATTAAAGCCACTGGACTTTTGCAATTCTACGTACTACTTAGAGGAGAATGGCCTGGCAATCTAGTGGGCTTCAATGAGGAATACACTCACAGGAAGGAAAGATTTAGCTTCTGGGTGTGGCTCTCTGTGTATCAGCCGTGACCTCTGCAAATGCGATAAAGTCTCCAGCACTTCTAAGGTGAACAAAAGCAAAAGGCTGGCATGATTTTCAAGGTCCTAACAGCTCACACATGGTTGAGATTAGGAGATGTGCTGAAGCTGCTGTTTTGAGGTAAAAAAGAAATATATATATGTTTATATCAAAACTAAACCTTCCCAAGAGTCCGCACTTTCCTGTGCTCCCTCACATCCAATTCCATTTTCCTTACACATCAGAGTTCCCAGGCCTGCAGAGGCAGAGGCAGAGGCAGAGGCAGAACATCATTCATATATAAAGAATGTAAAAGGGGGTGAGGGGTGGAGGAAGCAAAATAAATCCTATATAATAAAAGGCTAATATGCAAATTGACCGAACAGCGGAATGACCGGTCGCTATGACACGCACTGACCACCAGGGGGCAGACGCTCAATGCAGGAGCTGCCTCCTGGTGGTCAGTGCACTCCCACAGGGGGTGTGCCACTCAGCCAGAAAGCCAGAAGCCAGGCTCATGGCTGGAGAGTGCAGCGGAAGCCTCTCCTCCCTCTGCGGCAGCACTAAGGACCCCTCGGAGGATGTCCAACTGCCAGCATAGGGCGTGAGGAGTGGGCCTAAGCTGGCAGGTGGACATCCCCCGAGGGGTCCCAAACTGCAAGAGGGCGCAGGCTGGGCTGAGGGACCCCTCCCCCAACCCCCGGTGCACAAATGTCATGCACCGGGCCTCTAGTAAAAAAATAAAAAGCATTGTTCTTTGATTTGGAGCTAATGGCCCATGAATAAAAGTAGAAAATGTCAAAAATGACCAACCCTGAGGGCAATATAGTATTTTGTTGGTTTCAGTTTTTTGTGTTTTTATTGATTTTTTTGGAGAGAGAGGGATATGACAAAGTAACATTGATCAACTGCCTCCTGTGGGGATCGAGCCCTCAACCTGGGCATGTGCCCAGACTGGGAATCGAACCTGTAACTTCTTGGTTCATAGATCAACGCTCAACCACTGAGCCACACCAGCCAGGCTCAGTTTTTTGTTTTTTAATTTCCTTAAGCATACCAACCACTACGGTGTCTCATTTTATTGTTACAGGTGAAGAGGAGAGATTTGATCTAACTCTGGAGAGTATATTAATGAATGGAGAGAAATAAAACCTACTTTGGGCCACCCCTGTATAGCTATGGAAAAATGGCTGAATGGTCAATAGGGAAGGACAGGGAAGGGGGCAATTTTATTTAAATTTATATAATTTGTTATTGTTGAATATTTTGCACAGCAAGCATATATTCCTTTTGCAATCATAACATCAACACATGTGTAAAAGTTAAACATCTGCAGCTATGGCAACATGTCTGTAAATCTCTGTACTTATTCTCCCCAGTCCAGCTATCACAGTGATTTCCTGAACTGCAGCCCCCCTTCCTTCTGTATCGGACGGCGCTGTTCTGTCTCCCTCAGGAGACCTTTACTAGGATCTTGTTCATGCCTGTTCCACTGCAACCTTGTCATGGACTGTTCTGACCTTCAGAGTGCAGCCTGTTTTTTCCTGGTTGCCTAAAAGTGACTCTTGCCATTTCGGGATTGACGGAAATGAGGTGCAGCCAGAGCCAGGGACCTCATTGTTCCTTCATAGGTATGCATCCTTGGGCAAGTTACTAAACCTAAGCCTCAGGTTTCTATCCTTGAAAGGAAAGTAATGGTTTGTGATGCCTAAATAGCACACAGAAAGCTGGCTTTTACTACCAACAACAATCCGTGCCTGGTTCTCGTAAGAGCTCAGCCCAATAACCAGAAGTTACGACTCTGTTGTCCTGCAGCTGCTGTCATTACTTGGGAATTTCTCAGCATCTAAGTAAATGAAGTAGCATATAAAGCAGTAAGAACACAACAAAGAAGGCATTTGATAAATTCTCGATGTTAAAATTGTGTGTTCACATTATTTTTCTCAGTGTATGTAAATAACTTTATTTAACTCTGCTAGGAATTTAGTCACCAGTACAAAGCCATTTTTTATTATTTTTTAAATATATATTTTTTATTGCTTTCAGAGAGGAAGGGAGAGGGAGAGATAGGAACATCAATGATGAGAGAGGGTGATTGATCAGCTGCCTCCTGCACCCCAGGTATATGCCCTGACCCGGAATCCAACCTGTGACCTTCTGGTTCATAGGTTAACGCTCAACCACTGAGCAACACTGGCCAGACCAAAGCCATTTATTATTTATAAGAGAACACCACTTCTAGTCTACGGCCATACCACCCTGAACGCGCCCGATCTCGTCTGATCTTGGAAGCTAAGCAGGGTCAGGCCTGGTTAGTACTTGGATGGGAGAACACCACTTCTAGTATTCCACTTCATCTTGTGATTTCACAAACAGGTCAGCTTGCAGTCTCCAGTGCAAATCCCCAAGTGTGATATATGCCAAACAAAATCACCCTTAAAGCCAGAGGTGGAAAAATCATTTTTAAAAGTAAATCACTGTTGAAAATTCTCTCTTGAAAGTATGACCAAACAAAACCAAACAGTTTAGGGGTAATCACTGAAAAAATCTTCAGCTGCTCCTGATACTAGGGCCACCCTTTGTGCATTCTTTTTTTTTTTTCACTTTGTCTGATTTTGATAAGATCCCCCACCCGCAAGAGAATTCATCAGTTCAACTGGAAACAACCTGGTTCCAAAGGACCAATGCCGTCAGAATAAGAGATCCTTTGGCTTCAGGTTCAATAACTAGCGATATACCCATCCAGGTGAATAAAGATACACACAATGGAAGTTCTCTGACCTCTGGAAAGAATGCCTTCTCACAGAGACCCCTCAACATAATATGATCAGGGACAAACCACAAAAATTCCCTTTTTAAAAATCCTCACCCCAGGACATGCTTGAGTGTGTGTGTGTGTGTGTGTGTGTGTGTGTGTGTGTGAGAGAGAGAGAGAGAGAGAGAGAGAGATTAATGATTTTTGGAGAGAGAGGAAGACAGAAAAACATCAATAGGCTGCCCCATTGATCGGCTGCCCACCCCCCACCCCCAGCACCTGCCCGGATCTAACCACAACCCAGGAATGTGCCCCGACCTGGAGTAGAACCCACAACCCTCGGGTGCATGGGACGATGCTCCAACCAACAGAGCCACCCAGTCAGGGCCTCAAATTTCCCTTTCTAAGGAGTTCTTTGTGCTATTAAGACAGCGATGGGGTCGGCAATCATAGGTACTCTGTTCATCAAAGGGCAGGTGTCAGGAATGGGTGCAAACTGCCACCCTTTCAGAGGAGCCTTGGGTGGGTTCATGAAGAACATTTCAGAGAACCTTACATCCCCCCTGCCCCCAATACCAGGATGACAACGGCACTGTCACAAAATGGACGCAGAGCGCATAGAACGTTTGCCTTGTGTTTATGAAACCAGATAGGCTTCTGTTGCGTACACAGACTGCCTGTGTGGGAGGGAATCTGGTTCCCTTTCTGAAAACCAGGAGGCTGAGTCTCAGCCTGAAAAAACTAGAGAGAAGTCTGGGGCACAGACAAGGGTCACACATACCTCCTCAGGAAACTGAGGAAGGGAACCAGGAAGGGGAACTTGCTCCCGGTGATAACAGAATTGTGTTGTCCTAAGAGGAAGGAGCGAAGTCCGGGGAAATATGGCATTTACATAGTAGGAATTTTATCCACCAGGAACAAAATGATAAGCTAGCAACACAGAAGTTCGTTAAAAATCTGCCAAGAGTAATGTTAAGAAGTGAAGACATATTTGGGAGCTTTTAAATTCTCTTTCGCTTTACAACATTAGTATATTCTGTATGTGGTTTATTTAACTTAATACAGTTAAACAAAACGCTTAAAACAACACAAAACAACACACATTGATTGTCTTAGCCTGGAGGTCAGTCGTCTGAAATGAGTTGCAAGTCCACACCACACACAGAAAAGGCTCTTTTCTAGCCTTTTCCAGCTCCCAGAACTGCATTCCTTGTGGTCCCTTCCTCCACCTTGAGAGTCAGCAACATAGGATCTGTCTTCAATGTCACGCCGTCTTCTCTGTCCTCACATCTCCCTCCTTAAATGGCCTCTGACATTGCATTCAGAGGCCCACATGGAAGATCTCAGATAATCTCATTTTTAGATCCTTAACTTAACCATATGTTCAAGTTCTCTTTTGCCATATAAGGAAACATTCACAGGCCCAGGAATTCGGGCCTGGATATCTCTGAGGGCCATTATTCCGTCTACCACACGGAGTAAATTAGCTTTTGTGTTATGAATAATTGTAAACTGAGCATCCTATCACTGTAGGACCTTAGTCCTCCATGTCCAAATCATTACTACGTCTACACAACGCATTCTGTTACTTTAAGAAGTTCACTGCTGGCAGTGACTGGAGTTAGCACATAATTCTAAGGAAAAGCCCAAAAACGTTGATTCAGGACTCTCCTAAAATCTCAAGGTGCAATGATAATATTATAGATACTGAGCTTTCATTTTATGTTGGGTGACTCCAAAACAGCCTCTTGGGAGTGGGGATAGTGTAAGAATTTTTAACAGGATTTCTAAAAGGTTATATATCGTTCTTATATCTGATTACTTCACTCTTCCCTTAAATCTGTCATTCACTGTCCGTGATCATTTATGAAGCCAAGGAAATCTTCCAAATATTTTTTTCTTTTATTAGAGCTAATTAATGTGCCTAGAAATCTTTTTGTCAGTTCATTTAAAAATATGTATGTTTTACTCAAAAGGAAGCATATGCTCAAACTCCCCAATGACCTTCAGAGAAAACAGCATTGGGATTATTTCAAAATGACATTAATATCACAGCACCACAGCAATGGACACAATTCTTCTGGAGAAACAGAAAGATTTTGGTTTCTTGAAGCCATTTCAGCAAACTAACACAGAGCTACCTTAAAAATTTTCCAGCATAAATACGCTAATGTCAGGGATTCTATTCTCAGATTTTTACCTAATTCCTTGTTAACTGCTTAACCTATAGAAGAATGGAGAAAAATAATGGCTAAAAAAAAAAATCCTGAAAATAATCAGTTTAGTATATAAATGAATGCTCTCCTGAAAGTGTAAACAGAACATGGGCGACCAGCATAAATGGCTTCTTGACAGAAAACAATGACGACTGGCATACAATTAGAATATGTTCTAACTCAACTTATCTCCCTCCTTCCCACTTTTAAAATATAGTCTAATAATTTTTAACTGCTTTTGAATAATTTGACATACACATATACTTATCCTTTTATGATCACGTTATTTCAATGTCATAAGTTAGAAGTGGCTTCATAACTTGTCCTGTCATTATGGGCACTTTCGGAAAGAAGAATCTAACATCTGGTATAATATTTTAAAAATTATTTTGGCAGATGCCCACAATTTAGTTGGTTTACATCCAATATGTCCATTCAATTTCTTAGAGGTATTTTTCCAGGTGACCTATCCTGGCTGTATCCTTGGGAAGTGACATTGCTCACTAATAGGATTCAGGGGGTGGGAGACTGGTGATACCTACCTTGAAAAATTTCCCTTTTAAATTAGTGTAGAATTCTGGGGGATTCACCCATGTGTAAGGGTGCACCAAACTAGATTTTTGAAGAAAAAACCCTGGCCTTGCTTTCAGATATCTGAGGGCCCATCTCTAGGGCAGTGATGGCGAACCTTTTGAGCTCGGCGTGTCAGCATTTTGAAAAACCCTAACTTAACTCTGGTGCCGTGTCACATATAGAAATTTTTTGATATTTGCAACCATAATAAAACAAAGATTTATATTTTTGATATTTATTTTATATATTTAAATGCCATTTAACAAAGAAAAATCAACCAAAAAAATGAGTTCGCGTGTCACCTCTGACACGCGTGTCATAGGTTCGCCATCACTGCTCTAGGGTGATGACCACCCAACCACATGGCAGTCCTGGTCGGGCTCTACAAAAAGCCTCATCAGTGATCAGTGCTCAAGTATATTAGTTTCTCCTCACCAACCAAAAAGAACACCTGTGGTATAATAAAAAGTACAAATTTTATCTTTGTCCCTCCCTGGTTCCTGGCACAAAGTTCCTGGAACACTTGTCCTCTCTGAAATGATAAGAATGTCTTTTCTATGCTAATAAGGTGACTCCTAGTACGTTTGGGTGTGGAGGGAGACAGATAACTTCAGGATAGGGGCTGATTACCAGAAACACCAAGTTTTTTGTTGTTGTTTTTTTAATCCTCACCCAAGGACATTTTTTTCCCATTGATTTTTAGAGAGAGTGGAAGGGAGAGGGAGAGACAGAGAGAAACATGAGGTGAGAGACACACATCCATTGGTTGCTTCCTACATGCCTCTGACAAGGGCCAGGAGCTTGCAAAGGAGGTACGTGTCCTTGACCAGAATCAAACCCAGGACCCTTCAATCCGCAGGCCAACGCTCTATCCACTGAACCTCTATCCACTGAACAAGCCGGCTATGACTCATCTTTTTTTATTTATAGGGGTGACAATGGTCAATTTTTTAAATTAAATTTATTGGGGTCAAATCTTGATTATAAGTTTAGAACTTTCAGCCCTACCCCTATATCTTGAAAGAGGTATGGAGAGAGGCTGGAGATTTAGTTCAATCACAAATGGCCAATGAATTCATCATGCCTATATAATAAAACCTTCATAAAAACCCTTACATGACAAGGTGTGGGGAGCTTCTGGATCGGTGAACACATTGAGGTACAGGCGGGTGAAGTGCCCAGAGAGAGCATGGAAGCTCCGTACACTCCCACCCCCACACTTTGTCCTATGCATCTCCTTCATCGGGCTGTCCTCAGTTATAACCGTCACAAAACATGGGTACACCGAAGTAGTGTTTTCCTGAGTCCTGTGAGTTGTTCCAGTGAATTTCAACCTGAGGAGGGAATCATGGGAGCTTCCAAATTTGTAGCCAAATCAGACAGAAAAATGGGTTAACTGGGGACCTGGAAATTATGACTGGCGTCTGAAAGTGAGGGCAGTCTTGAGGGACTGAGCCTTTAAACCTGTGGAGTCTGAACCAGTTGGTGTCCGAATTGAATTGAGTGGTTGGACACCCCTTTGGTTGTGGAGAATCAGAGAACACCAGATTCTCTAGACTTTGCCAGAGGACCAATCTTGAGTACAGCAGAGAAGATGGAAGTGAGGCTGATACTTTTACAAAAAACACGCAAGCTAACCTCTTCTCTGGTCAGAGATGGGTGACTGAATGCCTGCTGGTATGTTCTGCTTGGCCCACAAGCACTTCTTAAAAATCCAAATGAGTGAATGATGAACATTGAAGTGGGGACATCTCACATAAAACTGGACTTCAAGCTCACCTTGAAGAATCAGAAGACAGAACAGCACGCTCTAGAACTGCCCATAGGCCAAGCAGGATGGAGATGAGCAAAAGCAGCTGCCCTCCTCCCACAGGCATGGGTGGTCTAGTCCCCCCTTGTCTTTCCCTACACTGCCCCGGCGCCGGAGGCTGGCATTACACCTTAGTCATTCTTTTACATCACTGCTTTGGTCCCTGAACGTCACTGTTTGCATTTTTTGTTCCAGAAGCATAAAGTTTTATTCTTGGGTCAGTTCAGATCACCAGAAAGCTGCAGTCTTGGACCACATTGTGCTGGCCCATGGCCAAATGTCTTCTACTGAGTATTACATTGGCACCATGTCCTCTCATGTCACGGCAGTAAATTGCTCTCATTGATGTTGTTCAATTCGCTACCACTCCATTTTTTACTGTTCTTTTACAAAGGACGTGCTCATTTTAGAGGTAAGGGCCAGGAAAGGCTTTGTCACCTGGGGAACTGTTATGTGCTGTACTCATGAATGGGGAGAACCATGGAAAGGAGTCCTTTTAATTTATCACTGACCATGAAGTAGTTCTGAGTCAACTACCTAACCAATAGCATGCAGCTTGGTGTCCTACTTTTCATCCCAATTTACATATTCCCCGGTCTGGACTTCCAATTTTTAATTAGCAATGTATAATTTTTTTATAAGGGCAACAAAGAGAGAGTATTTTTATCAACGGATAATTGCAGTCTTGTTCCTGTGTGACCTCCTAAGGGAAACTCTGGGTTTGATTCTCAGCTTTTCTCCTTTTCCCTTCTTCTGGGCTTATTAACACAAATGTGAGAAACGAATGAGGAGGGAAGTGGGAAAGGACATATAGTGAGGAGGAAATAGAAGGAAAAATACCTAAAAAAGAAGGGGAAAGGAAAGGGCTGCCTAGATTTGGGAACAGCTTGTGTATAAGTTTCCAGAAGAAGAAGACTGGGTTTGGGCAAATAGCTGACAGCACGTAAACAGTAGAGAGATGGGAAAAGAGGATTTTTTTTAAGTTCTACTATATGTATATAACACATTTGCCCTCCTCTTGGATATTTGTGAAGCTGATATTTGAATTATTTTCAATTATTTTCTGTCATACTTATTTTTGAATGTGACTCAATGCTGGGACTGGACCAAAACAAGGCTGGGTACACATGGGTGAATATGTGTAGTTTTTTTAAAATGTGTTTTTATTGATATTAGAGAGAGGAAGGGAGAGGGATAGAAATTTCGATCGGCTGCCTCCTGCATGACCCCCACTAGGGATTGAGTCTCCAACCTGGGCATGTGCCCTGACTAGGAATCGAATTCAGTTCATGGGTTGACACTCAACCACGGAGCCACACCAGCTGGGCCATATGTGTAGTTTTTATATGATGCCGCCAATGTTGTGGAATAAGGTAGGGTGTGAATGAATGAACGAACATATAAACAAGAATCAAATAAACTTTGATCCTGGAATAATAAAGCAGGCTAATTTTAAGTTGAGTTATCTATGTCAAATTTTGCAAATTAATAAAACCCTTGAATCTGACCATGTCACAGAGGCTCAAAGGGACCAATATCGCAAGTAAAGTTGTTCTACACCCTTACAATAGTAGAAATCAAACTCCACCCAACACCAATCTGCTAATATAAATAATAATATAAGGTTTTTTAGGTGAACAAAAAAGACCTAACGATCCCCTACCACTCGAACACCTGCTCATGTCCCCCAGAAAAAATAACCCACTGGACTTCGGGTTCATTAACTCTTCTTCCTATCTAATACCTCACTTGGCACACTGAGGTTTAACAAACTACATTATATGCCATAAACGGAGTGATTAGACCACCCTCTCCAATAGCACTCTTTACCAAGAAACTTTCACTTGGACCCTACTGTACTTTCTTTCTGATGTTTTACTAGTTGTTGACAAAAGGCAAGGTAATTTCTCATAAATATTTGTTTATATAGTTTTAAATGTTCTGGTCTCAGAAATTCTTTTCAATTTTAATACGCATTATGAGACTCTTTCAAACCTTCACAATACTGGAATAATAGTCTTCCAAATTTCCTGTGGATTTCCATGTCCCCACTTTAATCCACAGGAAAACTCAGCTGGACTTTATGTTGGCTGAGATTAAAGAAGGCTTCTGAAGAAGAAAAAGTAATGATTATAATATTTCATAAGATGAGGGAAAATAAATATGTTTTTTAACTATTACTGAGACTCTCTGCAGAGAGTATAATAGCTACAGTTCAAATGAAAGTCAAATTAAAAAAGTCTCATTGCTGCTTATATGAGTTAGGACAAAGAAGCTCCAGTCAATATTGAACCCACATATACATTACAATTTGCATAGATAAAATCTAAAATTCAGCATTTATCAACTATTATATCCTTAGTAAGACTACTACACACATAAAAAATAAGGTGCTCTTCATCAACATATTAATTTTTCTATTTTCAGATATTGTTTTGGGGGACATGTAATGTTAAAGAGAGCACTGAATTGAGTTTTCAGAATTCTACATAAAGCTGTTACAATATCAAAAATTCTAAAATGGTAAAATAATTTAAGATGATACAATAATTACCTAAGCTAATAAAAATTATCTTTTCTGTTTTGTTTTCCAAGAAGCATCTATACTAATAAAAGGGTAAATTGCTTATTAGACTCGACATCTTCCGGACATCCTTCCAGACAAAGCCACGGTGGCAGGGGCCTAGGCAGAGGTGTTTAGGGGAGATCAGGCCAGCAGGGGAAAGCAGCTGGGAGTGAGATCAGGCCAACAGGGGAGGGCAGTTGGGGGGTGGGATCAGGCCAACAGGGGAGGGCAGATAGGAGCGATCAAGCAGGCAGAGGCAGTTAGGGGCGATCAGGCCGGCAGGGGAGAGCAGTTGGGAGCAACCAGGCCGGCAAGGGAGGGCGGTTGGGGGTGAGATCAGGCTGGCAGGGGAGGGCAGTTAGGAGTGATCAGGCAGGCAGAGGCAGTTAGGGGCGATCAGGCAGGCAGGCAGAGAGGTTAGGGGTGATCAGGCAGGCAGACAGAGGGGTTAGGGGCAATCAGGCAGGCAGGCAGGTGAGCAGTTAGGAGCCAGCGGTCCCAGATTACAAGCCGGACATCCCTAAAGGGTCCCCGATTGGAAAAGGTGCAGGCTGGGCTGAGGGAACCCCCCCACGCAGGAATTTCATGCACTGGGCCAATAGTACATCATAAAATCCCAGGTAGGAAAGCTCCTTAAAAGTCATCTCATGGAATCATCCAAAGGTGGAATTAACTACTATATTTGCCGATCTTTCTAGAAACTCGCTGAGACTCATCAGTCATCATTCTTCTTTTCAACATGCTAACTCCAGTGCCTAGTTCAATGTCTGACACACTCCAGAGAACTGGAATAGGCTTTGATTGGCCTCCCTACAATCTTTTACTCCTTGTTCTGACATCCAGGACCCTTCTCTCCAACTTTTAATAGCACATCTGGGTAGGACTCCACCTCACCTCTAGGAATGAAATACTTGACCCAGGACTGTCCAATCAGAGCACTGAGGCCCTCTGGACACCTGCAGTGATTATGCCAAAAACCGGCACATGTTCTAAGCTGGTCCAATCAGAGTGAATCTCAGGACTGTATCAACTACTGGCTTGTGAACACACTCGCCTTGCCTGCTGTTGTGCAAGGGGTTCCTGAGTTGGCAGTATCTAACAAGGAATACAAAAGAATGAAAGAGCTTAGATATAGAAAAACTGAGTCATGATGACATTATTTGGGCCCAAATCATTCCTCTAGTGAAATCTAAATCTAACCCGGGCCTTTTAACTTATGTGTTCTAATAAATCCCAAACTCGATTTCCCCCCTAAGCTAGTTTGATCTGTTTTCTGTTACTTGGTACCCCCTCTCCCCCAAGGGGGGGAAGAGAGCCCTGACTATTATGGAAATGTATATGCGCATGACCACAAAATGCGGATTGGCCGAACTGGGGTTGGATGGCAGCTGGAAAGTTAGCCATTGTTATCATGTGACAATAAAATGGATGACTGCTGATCTTAAAACGAGATCATGTGTGTATCAGTACTGTATTATCAGGGGACTTAAGAGAATTTGGGGGAATTCTGGAAATCCTAAAAAATTTTTGTTTTAGCCTTCCGTAAGGTCTTACAAAAAAATACTAGACAAGCTCTGCTAGGAGAGGACCTTTGTTTGTGGCTTACAACAGCTGAGAGTCTGGTGACCTGGAGTCTTGCAGAGGTGGGAAAGCCAAAATATTTGCCCAAAACTAAAGTAGTTCAGGAAAAGTGTGGAACTTCACTGTACACAGATGAGGATCAATGAGGACCTGACCTTCTTCAGGCCCCTCCCTCCCCAAATACCTCTAGTTATTCCTCCTGCCAGACTCATAGAAAAATGGCACCACTGATTGATGCCATTACAGTCCAGGGCTCCTAAGAAGCAATTAAATAGTGTCTCCCCAACTCACTGCACTAGTTACTGCCCTGATGCAGAGAGCCAGAGGGCAGTACTACTCTCAAGGCCAGGGGATGGGCTGAGCACCAGTTCACTGCTGAGAGACCAAAATTTCCAAACCAAATTCTATCTCCATCCAAAGACCATGACTCAGTCAAATCTATGTTCTTGCTACTAGCCTGTGGTGTTTGGCCAATGAAAACAGAATGACAGTCTGCAACATTTTAAAACGGGACTGTATTGCTAGAGAGCCCTCTGATTTGTCAAATAAAATATACTTTTAATCACTCAACTCCAAACATCATCACTAGGTCCCCAAATCTATGCCATCAGAAAATGGGCTGCTAGAGAAGTCAGCACCCAGAAGGGCTCCTCCTCGGTGTTGCCAGGACAATGGACAAGAGCGAGGCACTCTGAGCCACGAAGCTGACCAGGGAAGCCACTCCAGAGCCAGAGCAGGGAAGCCTTGCCGGTCCTGGTCAGCCATATCCGGTAAGTGCAGCTGACCACTGGCCAGGGGGTGCTTCTCGGAGCTCCTTTTCCCAAATCAGAGTTTTCACTGTAGTCCGATGAGGGCGACTCTGAGTTGGACTGAATGAGCTACCAGATAACACTGTTGGTCTTTCCCACCCAGGAAAATATGAGGCTGGAGCTGCACCAATCTTCCTGTCTCCACACAATGAGAGCCTAGAGCCACCCTAGGAGCGAGCTATGGGGCCTGAGAATGAAGGGGAAACAGTCGAGACATGGAGTTGATATATGAAACCCAAGTCCACTCTTAGTGTCATGCCTACTCTTTGAAGTTTTTCCTTACAATTCTGCCCCCTCTCCCCACTCCTCCAAACAACATTTCAGAGCCAAAAGCAAGCCCTGTGCTTCTGGCTGACTGGCTACAGATAGGAGTTTCAAACGACCTCCCTCCAACTCAGAATGCCAACTGCAAGTCCAGGTTGCTAGCTGTTCTTCTGACCAACTGGCTATAAATCAGTTTCCCACACCCCGTTCGGGTTCAAGTAATTTGCTAAAACAGCTAGCAAGTCATTAAACAGTTCACAATATATACATAAATCACATCATTATGTTGAATATAATGTTATAAGTCAGTTAGAGCTAAAAAAAAAATCCAGTCACAGTTTAATTTAAAAGTTCATATCCGTAAGGAAAATAGTTAATACCAAGGTACTCTAATTCCTAGCACTGTACATCTGTTTCTTAACATAATATGCAAAAGTTCTACTCAGTAAAAAACAATTGAATACAACTACCTTTGGATACATATTACAGAGAGGGCACATTATAATAAATTTTTCACTAATTGTTATAAAAATTTTTATTTAAAATTTCTAGTTTTCATTGAAGATAGTAAAACTGAAAATTTCTACTATGGAACAGATTTATTCTAATTAACTTGAGATATCTTCGGAGGATACTATGGAGGTATTTTAGAATAAAGGCTTTGGCGTTAGCCACAAATAGGAAGAAATCCTGGCACCTGCATAACTTGAGAAGTTACTAAACTATTCCAACCCTGTTTCCTTGCCTGTCAAAATGAGAAAGATACCACCACCTACCTTATGGGCTGTTCTGAGGATTAAATGAGGTCAAATTTGTAAAGCACCTGGCACAGAGTAAGCAATCATAAAAAGAGAATAGCCCTGCCAGTGTGGCTCATTGGTTGAGCACTGACCTATAAACCAGGAGGTCACGGTTCGATTCCTAGTCAGGGCACATGCCTGGGTTGTAGGCTTGATCCCCAGTGTGGGGTGTGCAGGAGGCAGCCGATCAATGATTCTCTCTCATCACTGATGCTTCTATCTCTCTCTCCCTGTCTTTCTTCCTCTCTGAAATCAATAAAAATATATATTTTTTAAAAAGAGAATATGGTACCACAAATATACATATGTAACATTTTATAATGTGTTCTAGGCCCTGGGTGGACAGAGTGCAGGCAACCTGGTGTGTTTTATCTCCTATCTTCTGCTTTATCACCTTGTTGATGTCCTCTTGACTTTTTGTAAGGGTCTTCAAGCTGACCTCTCTAAGGACCCATCTCTGATGGATCATCTGCATCAGCTAACAAACATGCTCGAATCCCTCCCCTTTCGCCTTCCTCTTTAAAAACCTACCCTTCCTTGACCTCCACATCTCCTTCCTACCATGGCCCTGAGTTTCGGCTTCCCTTCCCAGCCAAGTTCCCAGAAGAACTGCCAAAAGCTCTGTCTCCATTCCTTTACTTCACATTTACATTAAACTGGCTGCTCCTACCACTGCACCGAAACAGCTTTTATTCAATTATCAGTGCTGTCCACTGGTCACACTTAATGGATACTTTTCTGTCCTCATCTTAATTTGCACCTCTCACTGCTATGAAAATTGCTGGTCATTCTCTCCTTCTTGAAATGCTCTCTCCTCTTGGCTGCTGTGAGTCCACCACTTCTGGATTTCATCCTATTCGAACACTAAATGTTGGAGTTGTCCAATTGTGCTCCCGTTCCTTTGTCCTGGTCTCTTTTCAGTTAACACTCTTTCCCTATATGATCTCATCCATTCCTATCAATTTCTATCTCAGCCCAGACCACCCTGTTTTCACTCTAGATTCACAGACCCAGCTGTGCAGACATCCACTCGATGTCTCATATGCATCTCAAATTCAACACATCCAAACTGAAATTCTTGAAATTCCTTCTCAAAATTGTTAATTTCTAGTTTTCCTATTTCATGTAATGGACCTCCATCCCTCTAGTTGCTTAATCCAAATTCCTAAACGATGGTCAACAAGGCCCTGCATGCCCTACCCCAGCCGACCTCTCCACCCTTGTGTGCTATCCTCCCTAAGAGCACTCTGTTCCAGCCACACTGGCCTCCTTGCAGCTCCAGGAACCTGCCCAGCTTTTTTTTCCACTTTAAAATCTTTCCGTTGAAGTGTCTCCCCCACTTAGAACCGTCCCTTCCTTTCCTTTCTCCCAGCCCTTCTCTTAAACACATAGGTCATCTGGCAAACTCCTGCTCCTACCCAAGGTCAGCTTAAGTGTCACTTTTCCTTGAACATCACTCCTGTCTAAAGTGGACATTACCCTTGCAATTATTTCATAACATCCTGTTATTTTTCCTCATAACAAACACTGCAATTTCTAATGACATATGCATTTATGTGTTTACTTGTTTAATGTCTTTGTGAAGAGTAATCTTCTTAAGAGCAAGGCCCGTATTTGTAGTGTTTGCAACTCTACCATCTGGGCTTAACAGGTACAGGCACATAGGTCTGTCTGAGATATAAGCAATGTATACGTTTATTCCCATAACACAGTAATTTACTTCAAATCCAAGGATAAACATTATGGGACTCTAATAGAGTCTTACATTTGGTTAAGTCAAAAAACTGGAGATGTCCTCAGTATCTCCTTGCATCAGATAATATAAAAACCAAAGTGGTCATTTATTCAAAATTAGAGGTAAGTTTTCCTCTGCATTAAAAATAAACAGGAAAAGGTAAACATTATGTATATTAGGTTCATAAGTCAATTATTTTATAATTTTAAGTTTTTAAAAAATTGTTAAGTACAAACTGCACTTAAAGATAAAAGATATATGTGTGTATATATAACTTTCATTATTTAAAAATCCATAACTCTTTTAAAAGAAAAAATTATCCTATAGCCTATATAATAAAAGGCTAATATGCAAATTGTCCCCTCAACTGGGAGTTCGACAGGGAGTTCAACTGGGCGTTTGACCAGGGGCGGGGCCAGCTGACCAACTGCCCATGGCCCCTCCCCCTGGCTGGCCCCATCCCTGATCACCCCCCCACCCCAATTGGGGGCAGGGCCAGCCCGCCAACTGCCCATGGCCCCTCCCCCCACTGGCCCCATCCCTGATTGGGGGTGAGGCCAGCTGGCCAACTGCCTTCAGCCCCTCCCCCCAGCTGGCTCGGCCCAATTGACCTGGCCACAGGATCCCACCTGTGTACGAATTCGTGCACCAGGCCTCTAGTATTATATATTTGCATATATTTGTGTATGTGCATATAACTCATTTTTCCATTTAAAATACATCTATGCTTATTTAAAAAGAAAAAAAGAAACCCCAAAATCTGATTGTATAAGCTCAGAGTTGTGGTTAAAAAATTGTTTAATTCCTTTCATTATCAAGTAAAAGCAGTTGATTTAGCAGAGTAAAAGGTAATACCCCCCACTTAAAAAAATAATAATACAGCCATTGAAATGGAGATGGCTCCATCCCAAATGACCTCACCACCAGCATCTGCTTCAATTACCTTCTGAAAATGAAATAACCAAATTACTGTTCAGCTTTCTGCTGTGCAAACAAAATTAAACTGAAATATCAGACTTCATCTGCTTTAAATTATGCAACTTCTAAAACCAAAAGCTCTTCTAGTTGTAAAGTGTTAAGAACATGTACCATAATCAACAATAACATAGTCTCACATGCAGAGAAAAAAACAAATGGAATGATTAGTGACTTAATTCAAATCATCCACACAACGATCTGATTTAAATCGTTCCACCTATTCAAAAATGGGATTAATAAATTTTTATTCTCTTCTTCCTTGTACAACAGATGTGTTATTGAAAATATATACACAAGCTGGACTTTTAAATGCCACAGAATGATGTAGAAATACAATTAGGTTTCATTTATTTAATATAGAAAAGAATGGACACAGACACTGGGGCGGTGGGGGCTTTCCTGGGGTGGGAATGGCTGGAGGAGGGGTAAATTGGGGTAAAAGAAGGCATACGTAAAACTTTAGACAATATATATATATTTAAAGCATGAATAATTGGCCTCTAATTTAACTGTTTCCTAAATACGCTAGTACCATTTAAAAGTTTTGATGTAATCCATATTTTTGCTCTCTGGTTTGTCTACATTTAAATTTCCTTCATACTCTCCCTTCATACCTAAACAATTCTTAGCTCACAACCATCGAGTTGTATTTCTCATTTCAGTCCATGATATCATTCAGTCTCACTTCAGTCCACCTCACAGTCATCTTTGATTCTTCTTCACATGAGCTCACTTGCACAGAATTCTTGAGGGAAGCCCTCCTTGCTCCCCACCACCCTCTGCCTCAGCAGATGTTAGATCCTGTCATGCTTTGGAAAGAGACCCAGGGAACCCTAAATCCAATTTACTCATCTTACTTCTTGTCCCTCAGAGTCATGCTCTATGGCACTGACACGTCCGTGGCTTTATTTGGCACTGAAGCACATTTGCAAACCACAGACCACCCTGTGTCTTGCTCAGACTTCTTCAACCTGGCCTGTTATCCTTCTCACTCCCATTTTGATGTGTGAGAAGCAAAAAGCTAAAACAAGTAGGCAGGGCTGCTGCACTTTTCCCGATGTCATATACCATAAAATAAGTACAGGAAAAAATGGGACATTAACCATTTTGTTTTTGCAAACTTTATTTGGAATGGTAAATGAAAAAAAAAAAAAAAAAAAAAAGGGGGGAAAAAAG
>NW_005354291.1:5634814-5637236 GCF_000412655.1 Myotis brandtii | reverse complement strand
GGAAAAAAAAAAAAAAAAAAAAAAAAAAAAGGAGGGTAAAATGCATGACACTATGCCCCTTGGCCCAAGCACCAGGTCAAAGCTAAGAAAATTTCAGCTGTTAGAACCTCCAACTCTGAATGTAGGAAGGAAATATTAGGGGAATTCTTGCCACAACCCAAAAATATATACAAAGGTCAGGAGATGAATGACATTTCTGTTGGTATGTAGAGACATTCAAAGTTTCCTTGAAAGAGCAGCAATTCCCTAGTTTATGTTCTAAAGTTCCTTAGAATACTTTTACACTGAAAATCAGAAAACATGTTTAGTACTTAAAAACATTTCATCATTTAGATCAGGGAGTCTCACTTATCCCTGTATGAATAACTAATAAGGTTCTATAAAATTCAACTCAACATTCACAATAATTAAGAACATGGGCTGTGAGATCAGGCATACTGCGGCTGAGTCCTGGACCTTGCACTTCATAGTGTGTGACCCTGGACAAATTATGTATCATCCATCGTAAGGCTTAGCATCTTTATTTGTAGTTAGGATGATAACAGGACCTACGTACTGCATGAGGTAATTATGAGATTACATGAGTATGCAAATCAGCCTCTGTTGCATGGTAAATGTTCAAACAATGGTAGCTACGACTCATTGTAAATGACTGTTATTACAGGGCATGAAGCTAACTAGACCTTATGAGGAATAGAACAATGAAAAGCGCTAACAATAAATAACAACCGTCAGATCATGCAGAGAAGATGCGAGTGTTGTTACTGGGTATATGAAGGATTAAATGGAATAGGAAAGGCCTCAAGGAGATAGCATCACAATTAAAGATGGCTTTGCCAGAGTGATGGGTTTGACATCATGGTTTATAAGAACAGGACAGTGAAGAGCAGTTCTTTGTATAATGAAAGCAAAGTTCTGAGGGGGGCGAAGCATAAGACAGTTACAGAAAATCGAAGTAGGAGATAAAGACAGAGAGGTAGAAATGCAGGAACTTAATTTTAAGAGAAGAATTTGGAATGCAGAAGTGACATATTTGAACTGAGGCTCAGGAAGACTAATATGGGAAGGTAAGTGGGAGGATATGCAATTACATTTGACTTAGGATGGCAGAGGGGGAATTTTCAGATATGAATTTTCGGGGGGAAGATTTCTACTAAAAGCACCAACAGTTGGACTATAACCATGAGCTGTAGTTTCTAGATCTGTGTGCAGAAAGCATTTTCTGGTTCAGAACTCAGTTTTCTCTTGCTGAAGAGTCGTTGTACCAACAATGATGAAAGGTTTCAAATGCATGTAACAAAAATATCTCAAGCTGACAGTGCCAAATGTAAGCCCAAATTCAGGAGTCAATTCAGCTGGAGCCTTCCTCAACTGTCAGCAACAACATCCAAAAAGGAGGAGGACAGCTTAAATCATTTACTTTTCACGGATTCTGATCTTTTCTGTGAATGGAGTCTGGAGTCTTGGGTCTTTCCCTGCACGCTTGTGACTAGAACATGTCTATGGACATATTTCAAGGGACATATAAACTCCCTGAAAATGTACATAAAATTGCCTATGTATTTATTCTTACTTTTTCGCATTTATTCTTGTGTTCCTCAGTTAGGCAGTGTGCTTTCACATTAAAATTCCTTATGGTTATTTGTCATTAGTGCCAATTCTAAAGACTTTATGTATTTTGATTGTCAGTCCTCTCAACAACCTGATAAGGCAGGCGCCGTTATTATTCTCATTTTAGGGACGTGAAGACTGTCACCAACGCCCCACAGTTAGGAAGTAGTTCTACAGAGGAGAAACCTGCAGAAGGCTCCCAAACAAAAGCTGCCCACGCTTTGTGACCACAATAGTTCCATCTGGTGCTTTTATTAGGTGACAGTCTCATTGGGTGTCTCTGGGACAGTCCAGATCAGCCTGGGATTTCAGGTTAAATGAAGACATGCTTATCACTGACATTGATTTATCACTTGAAATTAATTTTATAAGGTCCCAATAGCCTGCACTGTGGGAAAGTATATTTATACTAGAGGCCTGTTGCACGAAAAGATTCGTGCAATAGGCTTTCCCTTCCCCTGGCTGCCAGCACCGGTTTTCCTCCGGCACCCGGGACCCAGGCCTTCGTTCACTCCAGCCGGAGCCGCCTTCAAGCCTTCACTGCCCCGCCCGGCCACCCTGGGTCGGGTCACATACAGGACACCCGGGCAGGCCAGCCGATCGCTGCTGCCCTGCCCGACTGCCCCAGGTCACAGATAGCAGGCCTGGATGGTGGCAGGGCAGGCAGGATGGCGCTGTCCCGCCCTGCCCGCAGTATGCAAATTAGCCGCCATTTTTGTTGGTGGTTAATTTGCATATCACGCTGATTAGCCAATGGGAGGAGTAGCAAAGGTACAGTCAATTACCATGTTTGTCTATTATTAGATAGGAT
>NW_005354291.1:5609047-5634057 GCF_000412655.1 Myotis brandtii | reverse complement strand
TGAGGGGCTGAGGGCCGTTTTCAGGCTGGCCTGCAACTGAAGCTCCCAGCCTCTCCTTTTTTTCTTTTTTTTTTAATTCTGGGATTTACCTTCTATAATTGAAACTCTGTTGCCTTCACTGGCGCTCCCAGCTCTGAGGCCGCGGCTGGCTGAAAGCAGGTATCTTGGGATTTGTTTAGCTTCTATAATTTCAACTTTGTTGCTTTTGGAGCTGTTGCTTTCGGAGCTTAGAGCAGGCCGTGGCAGGCGGGGAACCTTGGCTTCCTCCATCACTGGAGCAAGCAAACCTCCTGCTCGCTTCAGCTGTGTGGCTGCCGGCCGCCATCTTTGTTGGCAGTTAATTTGTATATCTCGCTGATTAGCCAATGGGAAGCGTAGCGGAGGTAGGGTTAATTACCCTTTTTGTCTTTTATTAGATAGGATTAGATTAGATAGGATAACAGATACTTTAAGTACAGCTATCTTTGAACCACTGGTTAACGTGTATTAGAGTGACAATTTTCAAAGAACTTCATTTTCAAGTGAGAAATAAACTCACTTCCAGTGTACTAACCACCAAAGATCCTCTAAATCAATGAGTCATTTTCTTATCATATAAATGTAAGTATTTAAAACAGAAATTTCATGTGACTACATACAACACACTCTGATATTTTCTAATCTGTCTAGTTTAATCCAGAGTAATCGCTTCTGTTCCATTCCATTGAAAAACCTGCTGGTTCCTACCCATTCAATTGATTTCATGAGGCTCCAATGGGTTTGTAATCTACAGGTTGATAAGCAGTATTCAACATGAATTAAATTAAGTAACTCTTCCTGTTCATTAAAAGTGTAGCAAAAAGTTATGAGTTCAACTAAGACTGTGTAAATGTTTATAAGCCTTTTTTAATCTGTAGAAAAAAGTTAATGATTTCCTGAAAATGTTATCAGATCAAGCTTATCCATGGATGTTTTCCCCATAAACGTATGACAAACAATATGTAAATGTTTCCTGAAGAGCTGCCTAATCTGAACTCCATCAAGAAAATAGGAAACATCAACCTTAACAACATTACAGCTCATGCAAGAATTTAATTGGTAATATTTTCAAATGAGGCACAAACAGCTTTTTCACAGGAAATGGTTTTAAAATATTCCTAATCTTTGTTAAGATTAATAGTACTGCTGAATCCTGAAAAGTCTGCAGTTATAAACATGAAGGCTCACAGACCATTTATATTCTATATTAAAGAAGCTGTTTTAGATATTCTCAGTCTGCCAGTTAGCAAAAAAAACCAAAAAAAACAAACACATTACATGCCAACCACAATTTGACAAGGCACAGGAAGGGTTACTGAACTATTACAGGGTCTCCACCCTCCGGATGGCCCATCTGTGAACATGCAAACAAACAAGAGCAGGACAATGAGACAGGAAAGTGTCCTGGGGAGTGTGCGGTCACTGCAGGCGCGTGTCCCTAGTAGCATCCACAGTCCTCTGGGATGCTTCTCAGAAATCGAAATCAAACATGGTTTCCAGTCAAGTCTACTTTCAGACCCAGGTACAATGTTTTCTACTTATCACATTATGATGCTAACATCATGTTCTAATCCCCCCTCTCAGACGAAGTAAAAATTCATGCTTCATGCAATTCAAACTGACATGACATGGAATGAAAAAAAATAATCAGAGATACTGACAAAGTGGATTGGGATTCAGGGCTCAGACCCTCCATTTAAAGGCTAAGTGATTTGAGGCAAGTTATTTAACCCCCTGAACTATTTATTCATAATCTGCATTGATATCTACTCATAAGATCACTGTGGGGACAAAGGGACAGAAAGCACACTGTAAAGTACTAACAAATGCTATGATTAAGTTTTAGTAGAATCCGTTGGCATTGAGAAAACAAAGTATTAATCAAATATTGAGAGTTAACTGCTAAGCACTGCAAATGGTTCTACTTGCTTTTCAAGTAATGACTCAGTTGAAATCTGCAATCTGACTAAATATCTAATCCAACAACTGGTAATAATAAAGTTTCTCCTCAAATCTTGGACATACTAAGGTTCTTCTTGAATATTTGGTGTATTAATTGTTAGCAAGACATACCACAAAGAGACAAGCTCCTTCCTAGGGTTCAAAGACTGCCTCTGCGGGGCTGGAGAGGGGGAGCGCTCCCTGTGCCCTCAGCCTCGTTGCAGATCAAGCAGCCACACCCATGCAGGTGACTTCTGCCACTGAATCTTAGACTCTATACCTGACCAAGAGGGCAAGCTGAGGTTTTCTGTCCAAATGTATGTGTGCAATCATTTCCATTTATTTTATTGATTTCAGAGAGTAAGGGAGGGAGAGACAGAAACAGCAATGATGAGAGAGAATCACTAACCGGCTGCCTCATGCATGCCCCCTACTGGGAATCGAGCCTGCACCTGAGCATGTGCCCTTATGGGGAATCAAACCCCTACCTCCTAGTTCATAGGTGGGAGGTCGATGCTTAATCACTGAGCCACGCCGGCTGGGCTAGGCAGCAAGTATTTTTAGACAAGACACAAACCTAGAGAGTAAAATGGATCAAAATCGACATACACAGGTGGTGTATACAGACAGCATGCTTCTTACTGCTTTGGTGGGTTAATACTCTGACATCAACTATACCATGGATGGATAAAGTTGACAAGACACATAATATGGGATGTCTTCATGTTATAAACAAATTATTTTACAAAAGGTTGCTTATAAGTTAGGTCTCACAGGATGCATTTCTGCAAATTAATTTACATTGGTGTAAATTAATGTTACGTTGTCAGGACTGAAAAAGCCAAATAAGCCCTAACCGGTTTGGCTCAGTGGATAGAGCGTCAGCCTGCGGACTCAAGGGTCCCAGGTTCGATTCCGGTCAAGGGCATGTACCTTGGTTGCAGGCACATCCCCAGTAGGAGGTGTGCAGGAGGCAGCTGATCGATGTTTCTCTCTCATCGATGTTTCTAACTCTCTATCCCTCTCCCTTCCTCTCTGTAAAAAATCAATAAAAAAAATATATATATATTTTTTAAAAAGCCAAATATGCCAAGACATAATTGGAGATGAAAACTTTTTTATATCCAAGCCTTGGTATGAAGATAATTTGGACCACTTCTCCCAAACTTTATCACATCAAAGCATGTTCAGAAGAAGGCAATACTTACACTGCACCCTGGAGTAAGATGCTGCTCATGGCTACAGGTGACCAGCCTGTGTCTCTGGCCACCTGAGGACTAAGGGGTCAGGGTATCTGGCACAACTACTGGAGTCATGAGATTGTGTCAAGCAACACCAGTGGTGAGGCTCTGATTAGCAGTTTATCTGTCATATGTATATGTGAATCAGTAGGCGTTGTGAAACTGATACATATATATATAAAGTGCCTGGCATGGGACCAACACAGCATTAACAATTTCCCCTCATGGGTTTAAGGTCCAACTGTTAAGGGTGACTCAGATTTTGGAAAGCCCTTCGGACTATACAATTAGACTTCATGATACTCCAGAACCTAGCTGTGCTCATAACTACGTGCCTTTGGGAAACTATGATTCACTTGGCATTGTTGTAATTGCTCCTGCCTCCCTGGTCTGAACAAGGGGAGCAGCTCACGGGATGGGAGTGGGGTATTAAGATGAGGATTCTTTTGGGTAAAGAAGGTGTAGGTAGGCACAGACATTAAGGTCATGATTTGTTTTCACAGGAGTGACCGAGAACTCACTGTGCCAGGCACTCTGTGCATGTTACACCAATCTTCACAGCTATCTTGGTTTGCGGTTTGCTTTTGTTTGAGCAAGAGAGCTACACAGCTTACTATGTAGTATACGGAATAATAAAAAATAGTCCGGTGGTCAAATATCAGGTCCTCCTCCCTGAAGAAGAGGTCAACCCTCTATGAGTGTGGACAAGGGACAGAACTGGTTGGGTCCCCTTTGCTGTGTCCCATTTGGGCTTCTTCTCCTGGTTCAGCTGGGATGCTTCCTTCTTTGAAGACTTCTTGTTAGTGGGTTATTATTAGCCACATTGAACAATACAGCATGAAGGATTTTAGAAAACTTGGCCAAGATTATACACTGACGTGATTTTCAAACATTAGCTGAAGAACTGGCAGAGCAAAGGCTGGAGACAGAGGTGGGAGATGTCCGGGGAGTGGGGATGGGCGCTAAGATGTGCTCTATATTCTGCATCTTTGGGGGTGGGGGTGAGGCAGAAAGAAGAGCAGCATCTCCCTTTTTGCCGCTTACCACTGGCTCTGCAGGGGGTGAGTGAGCAAAGAGAATAGGAGACAGGCAGTTCTGCTTTTCCTGATAACCAAGAAAGAGTGGGAGGACCAGAAAGTGCAGGGAGAGGAACCAAAGTGAACAACACAGTCCCCTGGGGGGTTTCTACCACTCACGGTCTGCTCACAGGCTCCCTCAGCCCTCATGGGGGGGGGGGGGGGGGGGTCCACTAAAAATATATTTTTGATATCCTGAATGAATCCTCCATCCTGAAAATTATGTTCTTAAAGAATTTTCAAACACACATACAAAGAGCATAAAGGGACCTACAGAAAAATCACTACATGGCTTCTAAATTCTACCAAAGCCAAATAATGTCGAAATGAGTGTGGAAGAGGGGATGGAAGAGGGCACGGGGCCATAGTGAATAAGGATCACTCCAGAGGGTAGGACAGGGAGTATAATTTGCTTTAATAATTCAATTTTTCATTTGGTTTCCAAACCTGTCAAGTAGCAAGGAACTGATACACACATATATGACATAGTAATTTTGTATATACAAATTCTTTGGAAATGCACGGGAAAATGTCTCATGAGTTGTTAGATCTGGAATAAACAACTGGTACAAAACAACACTGAGAATCCTGAAAACCAGGTGGGCTAGGGTCAGGAGATCCTCAAACTCCTTAAGGTTTATCCAGAATAAACTTATCTAGTAGTGATGCTAATTCACTCTTTGCATTTAGAGTTACAAAGGTGTATTTCAAGATAAATTATAAGAAAGGAAGTGTTGAATGATCCTCAAATCGCTAATTTCAAACCAAAATTTTAAGCTTTTTTTTTCTTTGATGCTAAATTCAGAAAGAGAGAGAAACGTCAGCAAAGGAGGTAAATAAAGGATTATTTAGCAAACACAACCACATGATGATTATGAAAATACGTGGTAAAACAGTGCACCAAGAAAACAGGCTACTTGCCCTAACCAGTTTGGCTCAATGGATAGAGCATCAGCCTACAGACTGAAGGGTCCCGGGTTCAATTCCCAGTCAAGGCACAAGCCTGGGTTGTGGGCTCGATCCCCAGTAGGGGGCATGTAGGAGGCAGCAGATCCATGATTCTCTTTCATCATTGATGTTTCTATCTCTCTCTTGTCTCCCTTCCTCTCTGAAATCAATAAAAAATATTTTTTTTAAAAAAAGAAAGAAAAGAAAACAGGCTACATAACTACTCTTAAGGGAAAAGGGATGGGGGAGGGTGAGCAGAGTTTAAAAGCAATACTGTGGGTGGTAGCAGGCAGAAATCAGCAGAGACCTTCCTCTTGATCTTCCCTGCACACTCCCAAAGACTTGTGATTGCATCAGCTTGGTCTTGCCCTTTGCCTGACTTCACATTCTTCTCTGGAGATCTTGCTTGGACTGCCCTTAGGCACAAGGCTCCAGAGAAATCAGCCCTGTGTTGTCAGAAACTGGCCTTATCAGTAACTGATTTTATGGAATGCCACAGTTTTAGTCAGAAGGTATTTGAAAAGATTTATAACTTTGGCTGCCTCTTTTCTGATAATGAAGGGTTTTTTTTGTTGTTTGCTTTTTGTTTTCAATAAGTTGACCAATTTTGCATTATAATGTTTAAATTATGGTTTTGTCTTTTTGTCTTTCTCTCTCAATTCCTAGTAAATAATCATGCTGACATACTATCTTAATAGCACCACTGATTTTTGTTCTTGTTCTATGTCTATGCTTCTAAGGTCACACTTCATTTTTTACATGCTTTTCTTAAAGTATTGTTAGAACAGTTTTCACAAGAGATCAAAGCAAACATTTCTGAGTTGAAAACACTATTCTGTTTTTCATGTCATCTTGCATTCTCAGTTTAAGGGACTTCCCTAACTCTACATCCTAAGAACAAGAAGTGGTTAACTTTGAGTAGGTTGTTCACCAGCCACCCTTACTCCTGGAATCAATTTGGATTCAGACTGAGAAGGCATTATAGCTTTTCCTTTTTGGGTTTTTTTGTGTTGTCGCTGTAATGCTCACCCAAGGATATTTTTTCCATTGATATTTAGAGAGAGTAGAAGGGAGGGAGGAGTAGAAAAAGAGAGAGAGAGAGAAACCTCAATATAAGAGAAACATTGATTGGAGGGGTTGCCTCCCACACGTGCCCCAAAAAAAGCCGAGATTGAACCTGCAACCCAGGTACGTGCCCTTGACTGGGAATCGAACCTGAGACCCCTTGGTACACAGGCCGAGGTTCTATCCACTGAGCACATCGGCCAGGGCAGGCACTATACTAGTAGCTTTTGAAATCACTATTTAGGGGACCCATAGGCAAAAAATAAAATAAAAAATCCTGATCTAAATTCACATCTTCTATAAAAATTACCTCAAGCTTGTTACTAACTTAAATATAAATTAATATTATTAAACTTTAAGAAGAAAAAAAATCTTCAAGACCTATGGCTGGGCAAGGAGTTGCTAGACTTGACATCGAAAGCACAATCCATAAAAGGAAAAACTAATAAATGTTGAAACTTAATGCCCAATGTGGTAGCATTAGGAGGTGGGGGCCTTTGGGAGGTAACTAGGTCATGAGGGCAGACCCCTCATAAACAGGATTAGTGCACTTGTAAAAAAAAGGCCTGAGAAAGCTCCTTGCCCCTTCCATCATGTGTGGTTACAGTGGTTCTCAACCTTCTGGCCCTTTAAATACAGTTCCTCATGTTGTGACCCAACCATAAAATTATTTTTGTTGCTACTTCATAACTGTAATGTTGCTACTGTTATGAATCGTAATGTAAATATCTGACATGCAGGATGGTCTTAGGCGACCCCTGTGAAAGGGTCGTTCGACCGCCAAAGGGGTCTCGACCCACAGGTTGAGAACCACTGGGTTAGAACAAGAGGACAACCTTATACTGTCACTGTTGTAATGAGCTAGCTAATATTAATAACAGGAAGAAAGCACAGGAAGGCCAGACATTCATGGTCATCCAGGCAGCCTCACCAGGAAGCTGCCATTTAACACTCCCCACAAGGAGCCACGGACCCATTCCCTGCAGATCACTGGGGGAGGGGACTGGACCAATGGAAGATGGACGCATGCACAGTGAAGTCGGGGTGACGTAGGGAAGACACTTGCCTGTCAGTCTAGCCTGGGAAACCATGGATTGGCTAGAGGGGGTGCAGACACTGCAAGCACATGAAATCTTAGGATAAAATCCCCAAAGCAATTCTCTCTCTTGTTCCTCTGGCCTGGCTCCTGCTTCCTTGCACTCGCCCATGTTCCCTCCCTAGCCATGCGGCCCTAGAAGCTGCCTGGCCCATGGCCATATGGACCCCCCACACAATGGACTCCAGCTGGGAACACAAGCTAAGCTCACCTGATGCTGGACTGGACTGTGCAACAATGGAACAGAGGTTCTGGGCAGTGGCTTTAACCCCAGCTCTACTGAAGACACAGCTGGACTTCTTCCAAGGCAGGATGGAGGGAGAGGGGACCTTGGAAACTCAGGGGTCCAATTCCACACAAATAAGTATCACTCATTCTCCTGTGCGAGTCTCAGAAAATCCCTGTTCTCATGACATCGCAAGAAGCCCACTTCCACTGGCAACAGGTGGGGACAGGAGGTCTCCCCACCAGGAACAATATGAACCAAGAAGTGGGCTCTGTGCAGACACAGAACCTGATCATGCTGGTACCCAGACCTCAGACAGCCAGCCTCTGGAAGTGTGAGGAATAAATTTCTGTTGTTTAAAGGCCACTCAGTCTGTGACAGTTTGTCACAGCAGAGTGAATAAACTGAGATAGCAAGATCATTATACTGGGTGAAAAAAATCTAATCTCAAAAGGTTTTATACTATATGATCCCATTTAGTAATATTTTTTATATCAAAAATTATAGGGATTGAAAACAGATTAGTGGCCTGGCCAGCATGGCTCAGTCAGTGGTTGAGCATTGATCTATGGACCAGGAGGTCAGGGCACATGGCTGGGTTGTGGGCTCGATCCTCTCAGTGTGAGGCGTGCAGGAGGCAGCTGATCAATGATTCTCTCTCATCATTGATGTTTCTATCTCTCTTTCTCTTCCTTTCTGAAATAAATAATAAAAACAAAACAGATTAGTGGTTCTGAGGGGTGGAAGGTAGAGGAAAGGAAGTGAATATGGCTACAAAAGGATGGTACATGGGATCTTTTTGACAGAATTGCTCTGCATCTTGATTGTGATGGTGGCCATACAAATCTACACATGTGATAAAACTGCACAGAACTAAATATACACAAAAAACACACACAAACACAAATGAGTGCTTATGAAACCTGGTGAAGTCTGAATTAGGTCAGTAAATTGTATCAGTGTCAATTTTCTAGGTGTGATATTATAGGATAGTCACATAAGGTTTTACCATTGTGGGAAACTGGATGAAAAATATAGGATACTTCTGTATTATTTCTTACAACTACATACGAATCTATAATCTATAATTATCTCAAAATAAAGCATTTTTTAAAAATCACTATACACTTCTTATTTATTCTGTGTCCTACCTTTCTAATGTTTCACCCATTTGATGCCTGATGTCTTCCTTGCCCAAACAATCTTGTTACTCTCTATAGTCCCAATAGTGAAAAACATTTCAATTCACTACAATTAGTAGTTTAATTCTTGCTTTCCAAAACCTCTCATTCATGGTTTACTATTACTAATTGGAACACACCCTTTGGAAACAACCCTATATTTGAATACAGACTCTTACATGGCATGAAATGGACAAAATACTTACTTTCTTAATTACCTCATTGGTAAAACAGGGGGAAAACCTAAGACACAGGTTTATTATGAAGACTGAAAAAAAATAGTATAAGCACTTGGCACACAGTAAGTAGTTCCTTAAATATTCACTTCCTTCCTTTTTCCATTAATAATCCAAAACCTAGCTTAATTTCTGGATGAAAACATCAACAAATAACTTTGGCTTTTAGTTTCCAAGGCTTATCTTTGGAAAACAGGACATGCATTTTTTAAATATGTCTTTATTGATTTTTTTTTAGAGAGAGAGGAAGGGAGAGGAAGAGAGAGATAGGAACATTGATGAGAGAGAAACATCGATGGGCTGCTCCTGCACACCCCCTACTGGGGGTTGAGGCCACAACCTGGGCAAGTGCCCTGACTGGGAATTGAACTGGCGATCCTTGGTGCCTAGGTCAATGCTCAACCACTGAGCCACACCTGCCAGGCAGGACGTGAATTTTTAATGAGCATAAATAGGGGGTTGGGGATGTGGTGAGCCTGAATTCAGTTCTTAAGTAGTATTTCAGTTTAGGAGACAATAATGATCCTTTTAAGCTTATCTTCTCACTCTGATTTTCAAAACATTCTAATTATCAAAAATGATTTGATTTACAAATGTTTTAGCTTATTCATTTTATTGTGATTAGTGAGTGGCTGCCATATAGATGTCTATATCTGTAAATAGTAACTGATAATGTACTAGATTACTTCTCCCAGATACTAACAAATGTATATATGTTGGATGAGTTCAAGCCTTAAAAATGACATGGACACACAGCCCCTGGCCCAGTAGCTCAGTTGGTTAGAGAGTCGTCCCGATACGCCAAGGTTGTGGGTCCCATCCTCGGTCAGGGCACATATAAGAATCAACTAATGAATGCATAAATAAGTGGAACAACACATTGATGCTTCTCTCTCTCTCTCTTTCTCTTCTTTCCTCTCTAAAATCAATCAATAAAAAATGTTTAAAAATGACATGGATACTATTGATAGAATTTCCATCCATTCCAACCTCCTACAAAAATACTATTTATTTTTCTGTGTCTATGAGTTCTCATTGCTTAATTCCTTCGCCTTTTCCACCCAGCCCCCAACCAAAAATACGTTTTAAGTAATGGATACCCCACACAGAAGGGAGCAGACTTTAAATATGCCATAGATTTTTAGTGATAGCTCAACCAATTAAGCTACAGAGCAGGAAACAAAGTATATTTAACTTCTATAGGTTGCCTACTCTGTTTATGAACAATCACAAGCCACAAAATACCAAGAATATAGACAAAGTCCTCTCAAAATTTTTTTTTAAAGTACTGATATAACTTTGCAGAGCAAATGCTTACCGAGCAAAATAACTTTGTTTCCGTTCTTTCTTCTCTTCCTTGGTATCCATAATATGAAGTTAAAAGTGCAAAGTATTTGGGGAAGTTCTTCTTTTTAATCAATGAGTCATAACCCTGTAATAAAAAAAGCAACAAAGCGACTATAAATTAAGACACTTACAATGGCCAATATTAAGATTAAAGCAGAGGGAACATATCCCATAATAAATGGAAGAAAAGCTTTACCAGTCAACACAACCACATGAGTCATATGAAGTACAAACGCCCATGGGGGACTAATTTTAACAAAACTAAAAAATAAAAGGCGGCTAGAAAAAGAAACTGAAGTGTTCTCCTCCTAATTAACAATTATTTCAAAATGTGCTGAAATGAAAACCACAGGCTTTGGAAGAGTTTAGGCTAGCTATCAGAAGCTAATTTTTAAAAAATATTTAAACTCATAATCACTCTTTTCAAGTAATGAATAATGACTATGTCTCATACATATGGAAAATGGATCAGCTAGGTGTTTTACAAGAATGTCCTTTCTTTAAAAATAAAAATCACGTCACTGTTCTATTTTGTTTTCGGAAACACGCCAGCGAGACCATCCCACTGGAGCACACGTGGAAATGAAAGTTCGAAGCCTCTGGAAGCTGTTCCCCATGGCTTCACCCACTTGCCTCTGCCTCTGCCTCTCCACCCCTGCTCCCTGCACCTACGCTTCCCGGGAGCACTTTAAACCTATAATACAAGGTTGTCTCCTGATCAGTCTTCCTTAAATACCACTTTCATCCCCACGGCCCTGCTCAGAAATTCCCAGTGTCTACTTACTGCCTGATTCACAGACCTGACTTTTCTGCAGAGCACCAACCTGCCCGAAATCTGTCTTTACACCCGAAAGGGGTATCAAAGTAAAAGCAAAGAGTGTGGAGCAATCAAATTATTTACTAATTCATTTCAACTCACTAAACAATGCACAATACATATTACATGAAAGGTGCTGGAATACGTACCAGAGACCAAAGATAAATATAACATGATATTTGCCCTAATGGAAGGTACTGTCTTGCAAGGGAAACACTTAGGATTCCCAGTCAATGGGCTGCTTATGGAGAAGGCACGGGTGCCACTGGAGCCTAGAGGAAGAACACTCAGCCTTATGCACTCCTCACACACACCAAGATCTGAAGGATGAGCAGGGGTTTCCTAGTTAAAGGGTACAGGGAAGCAGGTCCAGCTTGAGCAAAAGCAAGAAGACAGTATTTCCCTCCTATGCTAGGATTACTAGTAAATGTGCAGCAGAGCAACGGTGGGAGCTGAGGATGAAGACATGGCGAACATTAGGTCATGGAAGACCCTTTATGCCACACTAAAAAGCGTGAGCTTCATCCTAGCTATGCATTATGTGCTGCCCACCCCCTTCACTACACCAAGCAGTCACACTGAACCCAATGGCAGCCCTTGCAGAAGACATCACCAAACTGACCAGAGATGGTTCACAAGATTAAATATCTCTGATGTGTATGAAAGGAAGCCACCATAGGGTTTTACATGAGGGAGTAATATATGCAGATTGTAGAAAATGGTCTTAAAAGGATACAACATAGCCCTGGACGGTGTGGCTCAGTTGGTTGAGCACTGTCCCATGCACCAAAAGATCACCGGTTCAATTCCCAGTCAGGGCACATGCCCAGGTTGTAGGTTTGATCCCCAACTGGGGCATGTGCAGGAGGCAGCCAATCAATGTTTCACTCACATATGGATGTCTCTCTCTCTCTCTCTCTTTCTCCCTTCCTTTCTCCTTCCCTCCCTCTCCTTTCTTCTCTCTCTCAAAATCAATTTTTTTTTTTAAAAAAAGAATGAAGCATAGGGGTGAAGCAGATCTATTAGAAAGAAATTACAGTAAAACTACTTCAGAGAGAAGGCCCACATTTAGGTAGCAATATTTAACACAGAAAGAGGAGGAATGAATTCAAAAAATATTTAGGAGGCAGATTAGTTGAGATTTGATGACTCATTCAATGTAGACAACATGGGAAAGGAAGAAAGGAAGAATGTCCGAGTTGTTGCTTCAGGGTCTGCGTAGACTGTGATATCACAGATATGATACAATTTACATGAAGGGGTCAGACAGGGGAGCATAAACAGATGAAAGAAGGTTCGGGACATGCTGTTTTGGAGGGGCCCATAGGCTAGTCAGCTAGAGATATTCACAAGATGTGTGATTACATCTAAAGCACAAGAATGCAGTTAGGGCTAAAGAAAAAGATTTAGAAATTACCAGCATATGGTTGTGGTTAAGGAGGGGGGCCAGGGTGATGATGAGAACACCCTGAAACCATGACAACTACACACAAGTCCCTGTATGGAAACACAGTCTGGGGACACCACCTGAACTCGTACTGTTTTATCTCCTCGTCCCTGACATGGGCTCCACCCTCAAGTTGACCAACCTGTAGGGAAAATAAGAGTTATGCAAATAACTAAAATGTAGTAGGGTTAGTAACTTGGAGCTGTCCCAAAGACTACTACTGGAATCCAAAGGACCCAAAGTTCAATTTTGATTGAGATGTTAAAGTAAATCTTTCAGGGCAGTGACGATTTCAATAGGCAAGGAGGAAAACGAGAGAGCATTCCAGAAAAAGGGAACACACCTGAGCACAGGTAAGGATGTGAACAGGGCAAGACACATTCAGGCAAGGACAACAGGGGGCTACCAGGTAGGAAAAGCAAACAAATCATGATGCCTGCCTACTGTAAGTCATTTATTTTAACATATTATCTACGTTATCTCTTTTATTTTATTTTTTTAAAATATATTTTATTGATTTTTTACAGAGAGGAAGGGAGAGAGATAGAGAATTAGAAACATCGATGAGAGAGAAACATCGATCAGCTGCCTCCTGCACATCCCCTACTGGGGGATGTGCCCGCAACCCAGGTACATGCCCTTGACCGGAATCGAACCTGGGACCTTTCAGTCCACAGGCCAACGCTCTATCCACTGAGCCAAACCGGTTTCGGCATACGTTATCTCTTTTAATCCTTACAACCACATTATGAGTTTGGTATCCATTAAAATGAGGCTGAGAGGTACTAGTTTCCTTAGTTCAACAGCAGCAGTGGAATCGGCACAAATCCAGTTTGGTGTACACTTCAATGCCAGTCAATAACCGCGGAGCCAGAAAGCATGTGGATAGAGCTAGAAAAGAAATCTGGAACCAGCAGCGTCCACTCTCTCAGCATAAATTCCGCAGGTTATGACAAATGCAGCTGGCACTGCGGGAGTGGGCCACTGAGACCTCTGACAGGACCGCATTGATGGAGAAAGGCCAGGCCTGCATGAATTACCCAGCTCGCAACCTTCATCTTTTACTCTTTCCCCAACTCTGAAGCAATTCTGCTACAGTCTTCCTTCTGACCAGATCTAGCACAAGGCCCGCTTCTGCTCTGAAGTCTTCCCTGACCACTTGTGTGCCCTTCTCTCTCTTCGTTAAGCTTATTTCACATACCCCTTATCACTTACTGGGAGGCACTTAATTACACTGGGTGACAACGGACAAGGCCACCTCCCTTAGCCTCTTCCCCAGCTGTAAACAAACCGAAAGTTCCTTCAAGTCAAAAACCACCATGTTTCATATTTTCTTTATACTTTATATATACTAAATAGGTAACATAGAACGAAGAAGAAAACCCATGTAAAAGCCACGCAAGTAACTAATCTAGACTTGGGGTAAGGTCAATTATACGGCAAACTGATTTGTATCACTGATATGGCAAACTGATAGAAATCCAAGGATTCCTCCCAAATGCAGAACTACTTGGGGACGGGGGATGGAGACTCAAGCCAGCCTCTCTTGGACTCCAGAAAGCATTAGAATGCCAGGTGGTTTATTTTAAAGTTCCTCGCCTGCACACCACCATATGCGATGATTTCTCTTTATTAGATTTCCCCTCATGAATAAAAATGAAGTCATAACAATCTAATTGGAAAATTTTTATATTGCAAGCCGAGCCAGAAACGCATATTTAGTTCCAGTGGAAAAATATTGACAAAAATATGCACAAGAGAAAAATGATTAAATGATCCAAGAACTGACATCTGGTGCTGCTGTATCTCTCTAGAACTGGCAAAGCTTTTTTTTTTCTCTCTCTCTATTCTATTCGATAAATTTAAAATATGCTAATCGTTGATTTCTTTTCAATTTCAGGGAATTTTTATATTCCTTAAACAAGACAGATGCAGCCCTTTCAACTCTAGACACCAACAGATTAACCAGAAAGAGATCAGTGAAAGATGTATCAACATCATTTGCACAGAGCACCATACGGCAGCCTTCATGCTTCAGTGAAGAACCAAAGATCCTTAAATCAATCTCTAATGCGAACTACATTTTCCATTACAAGTGGTTATAATGGGCTTCTTAAAAGCCCCTCTTCCACCTACTGTTGACTTTTCCTCACATCAATAAACTCTCGATTCATCCAAGCACTGAATTACAAGAGTATCTTGCATTTACGGTGTATTACAGACCAAAAAGAATTTTATGAGGAAGCACTTCTATCTAAATATTTACTTTTGTGATCTTAAATCAGGATAGTCCATTTAAACCGACATCTAGTTCATTATTCAAATAAAAATGGCACATCCACCATCCTTACCGCATAAGAGCGTCTTGAAGACAAAGTAGGTCTGGATTGCCAGCAAAGTGCTCCCTGTTTGAGACCAGGTGCTGCTACGCAGAAGGAATTCAAGCACAGAGCTATTGGGGACTTCCTAACTCCACCCAACCAGTGTGACCTGCACCATCCAGGTGGCCTCTGGCTTCACATCTCACACATTCAGGTATAACCAGTCCAGACGGGGGGAAAAACAGTGTATACTCATGATGTCCATCAACTGTTTTCCCCAAAACATGTTTCTTATTATACAAATGAAAAAATGACAAGCACATACTTTGAGGCTTGGTCACACTAAGTTTGGCCATTTAAGGAACAGACCAAAATGTTTCTTTCTATGCAGACATTACCTTTTAGAAAATACACATAAAGAAATATAATGGGTGTTCAGTCTTTCTCAAAGCCATGCTGTCATTTAAAATAACAAAGGCAGCCGAAACCGGTTTGGCTCAGTGGATAGAGCGTCGGCCTGCGGACTGAAAGGTCCCAGGTTCGATTCCGGTCAAGGGCATGTACCTGGGTTGCGGGCACATCCCCATTAGGAGATGTGCAGGAGGCAGCTGATCGATGTTTCTCTCTCATCGATGTTTCTAACTCTCTATCTCTCTCCCTTTCTCTCTGTAAAAAATCAATAAAATATATTTAAAATAAAATAAAATAAAATAACAAAGGCAGCCCTGGCCGGTTTGGCTCAGTAGATAGAGTGTCAGTCTGTGGACTGAAGGGTCCCAGGTTCGATTCCTGTCAAGGGCATGTACCTTGGTTGCGGGCACATCCCCATTAGGAGATGTGCAGGAGGCAGCTGATCGATGTTTCTCTCTCATCGATGTTTCTAACTCTCTATCTCTCTCCCTTTCTCTCTGTAAAAAATCAATAAAATATATTTTAAAAAAAATAACAAAGGCAGGCCCTGGCCAGGTGGGTCAGTTAGTTGGAGCATCACCTGGTACACCAAAAAGGTTGCAGGTTCAATTTCCAATCAGGGCACATACCTAGGTTGCAGGTTTGATCCCTGGTAGGGTGTGTACAGGAAGCAACCAATTGGTGTGTTTCTCTCTCACATCAACGTTTCTCTCTCATTCTCTCTCTCTCTCTCTCTCTCTCTCTCTCTCTCTCTTTCTCTCTCTCTCTAGCCAGCCCTCCTTCTCTAAAAAAAAACCCAAAACATCAATAAACAAAATACTTATATACTATATACTGTATATTGGTCAAAGTGCTGGTCTGGTTTACCCTGGAAAAAAATTGGGATGAAACGACAGCTATTTTCAAATATTTTAAGGGTCTTATCTGGTAGAGGATTTAGGCTTATACAATAGACTTTCAAGGACTATACCTAGAACCAGGCATTAGCTATGGAGCGAGAGGGGTCTTGGCTCAAGTAAGGAAGAACTGTCTTACAGACAGATGCAGACAGCTGCCTCCAGAAAGAGTGGCTTCCGAATCATCTGTAGTGATTGAGCACAAGCAGAACGACCACGTCATGAGATTGCTATAGACCAGCACTTCGCAACCTTATCAAAATCAACACCCCTCATCTAAATAAATATGTAAATATTTTCCAAATACTCCTTTTATAATATTGAAATGAAGTTCATATAACCTACGTATACACTTCATTTTATGAAATCAATATAATGCCCAAAGAAAAGCAACTGGTAACAGGTACTTCAAAATGTAAATTCTCAAATTTATTAAAAAAAAAATCTACGTAATGCCAAAAAGAAAAGTAATTTATAACAGGTATTTCAATTCGTAATTTATAACAGGTGTTTCAATTAGTAAACTTTCAAGCACAAGTTCATTAGAAGACATAATGAAACACTTGGATGCCTACGCTTACTTACATAGGACAAGTTTAGCTGCAGGAGACATGAGATCAGGAACTATTTCACTATATAGAAAAGTACAGGAAAATGAAAGAGCAGAAGGAAGAAGGAGAGGATGGGTAGTGGGGGGGTGCATGGAACATTAGAATAAAAACTAGAGCTATAATAACCAGAGTGATATTTCTATGCATGGCAATTTAGATGTAATCTTCTTTTTCTTTAAAATGTCCCACTAAATATTCACGTAAGTCCTATACAAGATAGGAAATTCCAAATACAGGGACAGTTCTCCTTTGTCTAAGACTATCCCCTTCATTGCAGGGCACTTGGCAACTCTGCTTCCCCCCATCTCATTGCCAGTAGTGCTCCCCCAATAATCATGCCAAACCAACTGCACCTTGGTGGGGGCTAATGCCCTCGCTGAGAACAACTATTCCAGAAGAAAGTTCAGTTCTATGGGGAAACTCATATTTTAAATGATTTTTTTAATTGGAAATATTTTATTTCCTTTGAAGCTGATGTTTTATACACATTGCACGTGAGAAGTTGCCTGTTTTCGATATGCTCTGTGCCTCACTGACTGACCCCTTTGACCCATGTTGGTAAGGCAGCACGGCACCTGTATAGCAGGGCAGGCTTGGTTGCACTGCAGACTAGTATTTCCAAGAGATGTAGCCATGGGCAAGTTACTCCATTTCTCCAGCCCTTTTACAGATAAGGAAATTCTGTAAAATTTCCTTATCTGTAAAAGGGCTGTAATAGCGATTAAATGTGTTCATGGAACAGAGAATTCTAGCCACTGAGATTCCAATCAACCCAAATGTTCAAGTGTTTATGATTCCTACCTTCAACAACACCTGTCGCATTAGACTCAAATCTGCCCTAAACATTAAAATCATATAGTGAACTAACTCAAGCTGGGCAGTTCTAGTGACTATAATGATGACAACAAGCAGCAACAGTTAAACATTTATTGAACATGAACCATATGCAGCACATTTTTGGGTCAGTGCAGTTCCACACAGAATAATCTTTATGACTGTATGAAGGTCTCAATATTCTTGATCCTTTTCAGATAAAAAATGTGCAGTCTAGAAAGGGTAAAGAACTTGTTCAAGGTCAAAGAGCGATGAGTTAAAGCCAGAATGGTCAGTTTTGTCTTACACCAGAATCAGAACCACTGATAACAGCCTCTAACGTTAGGCCATGTTACTGCATAGAATTTTCACTTCAACTACCCACCATTCAAAAGTTCTGGCCAGTTTTCCTTTAGGATGTAATTCCTAAACTCAATATTCTCCAAGGAAACTTCCATTATTAACAAGGGAGATAAAGTTTACATCAATAAAGCAACCAGGAAAAAAGGTATAATAAAAATTAATGCCAAATAAAATGTGTTATGCACAGAGAGGTACTAAGGGAAAGAAAGGGGCCACGTGGGGTCACGTAGGCCAGTGTTGTTAGGAAAGGTGTTTGAAGTGGGATGACACCCAAAGCAACCACTCGTGGTTACATTTCAATTGTGCTACACAACCAACAATCATCTGTTCACCAGAAAGAGTTTTATCCTTAATGCAAATGTTCTCCCAGAGCATGCTCAAGAGGACAGCAATTCTATCTGGTTTCGCCTCACATGTCAGGCAAAGACAAGGCAGAGAGAGGCAAGTAGTGCTTTGGTTAGTACAGGCATAGTCTAAAATGTGGTAAATACACAAATGTTGGGTTCAGGACAAAGCATAATGAAGTGTCGAGGGGGCAAGGAGCCCTGCCCAGCAGGAAATGAAGTCAGCACTGTGAAATACTATGACCTCTTCTTGAAGACAAATTATGCGTATGAGTTTCCACTAGAATTTTCCCAGAGACTGGGTTAAGAAACCAGTCCACGGTTTAAGTGCCTTTCTTTTAAAGGTTTATTAAGTTGATTGATATAAAAGTTCTTGTAGCCGGTTGGCATGGCTCAGTGGTTGAGCGTTGACCTATGGACCAGGAGGTCACAATACGATTCCCGGTCAGGGCACATGCGCCTGGGTTGCGGGCTCAATCCCCAGTGGGGGGCGTGTAGGAAGCAGCCGATGATTCTCTCGCATCATTGATGTTTCTACCTCTCTCTCCCTCTTCCTTCTTCTCTGAAATCAATAAAAATACATATTTTTTAAAAAGTTCTTGTAGAATTCAAAAGAGAAACGGTCCTTTGCTAGGCTGGATTGCTGTCTCAATTGTGAATTCCTTCCCTGAAAGAGAATAATACAATGGCTATGCCACTTTGTGGTGCTTTGCACTAGTATGAAGAGTGTATATCTTCCTCCACTTGACCATGTGGCTTGTTTTGACCAACAGACTAAGCATTAACAGTGTGCCTGATTCAACTAAGAGGCCTGGCAAGTGTCTGCACGCCACCAGAAGAGGACGGAAGGTGCTGAGGATGCTGGCCTCCTGGAGTGCTGAGTTCATGCAGGGGGAGAGCGGGAGGCCAGGCTGAGTGGCTGAAATGTGAAGAGGACACAATTCCATGATGACCTAAGCAGCATTCTCTGGCTTAAACTTCCAAGAGGAAGCCACCACCCATAAAATCTCATGAATCATTCCTCTTGGTCTACTTATTCTTGAACTAGCCTGGAGCTGATCTATACACAAAGCAATGGAGCTAAACACAAGAAAATACCAAGCAGATGGCATGTGGGTGAAGACGATGGGGAAGTGAAATATGAGTAGCTTTGAAAGGAGGAAGAGAAAGTAAAATATGTAAAAATGAATATGCATTTGGTAAAGAAAAGCACAGAATGCAAGAATCCTATCGTCTTAATAATTTCTAACAAGTATCACTGCAATACATATGGATAACAAATAAAAATGTAAAAAATGAAAATGATCCCATCATTCCTATGATTCCATGGGGCGGGGGGGGGGACTTTAACAGTCTGTGACTTTCCTATCTTTCTTCTATGCAAGTGCAATTTAAAATCAAATCAGGATCTTTTTGTACATACAGTTGGGTATACGATCATTTAAAAAAAAAGTCTCCATTGTTGGACTTGTCTCAAAGGTTCACAATATCACCCTTGATGATAACTAATACGTATACAGTTGCTTACTCTGTGGCACACAGGGTTCCAAGTTCTTTACGGATATTTACTTACCTGATTCTCAATACCTTGTGGGAGACGGATACTATTATCTTTATTTTACAGCCAAGAAAATCAAGGAGAAATTCACTTGCCTAAGTTCACAAAGCTGGTAAATGGTGCAACAGAACTCCAATCCAGGCAACTGGCTCAGAGTCCCACCTCTTACCATTGTCTACCATACCACCTGCCTCCCATAGAAAAGGTGCGCATCACTGAAATTCAACCGCATCTCTGATTTCCTTCGGGTGTACGCTTAGAAAAGAATCACTGGTGCCAAGGGATTCCATGAGCTAAACTGCTCTCCATCCATAGTTTACCAACATACCCTCACCATCCACTGAAAGGGAATGTGACCCAACCTAAACCTTGCCAGCATTGTTATGAACTTTTAAAATCGAATTATAATTTGTATTTCCCTGATGCAATCAAGTTGGCTTTTTTTTTTTTCATGCCTTGGCAATTTGTAGTTCCTATTTTGTGAATTCTCTATTCCTGGCATAGACTGAACGTTTGCGCACCTCCCTCTCCCATTCATATTTTGAAAACCTAATGCTCAAGGTGATGCCATAAGGTGGGGTCTTGGGAGGTGATTAGGTCATGAAGGCAGTCCCTTCATGAATGCGATTACAGCCCTCATAAAAGAGGCCCCAAGAGACCACAAAGGGAAAGAAGTTAGCCGTCTGCAACCCGGAAGAGGGCCCTCACCACACTCGACCATGCTGGCACCCTGATCTTGGACTTCCAGACTCCAGAACTGTCAGCAATAAATTTGTGCTGCGGAAAAGCGACTCAGTCTATGGTATTTTGCTATAGCAGCCCAACTGGACTAAATTCTTCCTCGAATGCTTTTTAAAGCGTTAAGGCATGTTAAATTGGAACTACTTTGGAAGGTGCTGTGATTCAAGGTAACAGAGGGCTGCTAACGAGCTGTTTCAGTGGGACCCTATAGGCGGGCAGGACCTTGGGGTAACCACCAGAACCTCCGCTGAGGGCTCAGCTCTAAGCACCTGGAACCATAGGACTGAGCAGGCTGTCCCAACAGACGAATAGCCTGAGACTGTGCTTTATACCGTACAGCAGGGGCTGCACTCACCCAGTGGCTAGAATATCCATTACTGCTACTCAGGGCACCTCAATTCCTGGTACAACATGTCTGGTTTGCTCAGTGAGGTCGGAATTATAGAAAGAAAATGAAAGATCTTGAGGTTTCTCACACCTATGGCGTCATCTCACGTTTTTCCTATTCTACGCAACATAGCAGGTTAGTGATCAGAGTCATCCACCAGGATTCCACGGGAACTGTGCTGAACAAACACTATTCAATTCTTCGTCTGTGAATCCTCTGTTAATCAGTCAACAGCAAATTACCTCATGACAGGCCCTCTGCGATAAAGCTGAGCGCCGTGGACACCATCTGGTTACTGGACTTGGAATTAAAAATACCTCATTCACATACTGAGGACCACTCTCTCCAGGTGGATCATATCATCTATCAGGGTCAACATTTCATAGTTTCTATTTCTTTCTTTTTTTCATGAATCCTCACTTGACATTTTTTCCGTTGATTTTTAGAGAGAGTGGGAGGGAGGGAGGAGGAGGGGTGGGGGAGAGAGAGAGAGGAAGAAACACCGAGACACACATCGCTGGCAGCCTCCCACACATGCCCCAACTGGGCCAGGGATGAACCTGCAACCCAGGTACGTGCCCTTGACTTAAAGCGAATGCTTTTACCAATTTTAAATTAGTGATAAATGGACATAAATTTAAGTTAAACAATAAGTGCTAAAAATTTAGTTTTGCAAAACTATATAACATTGTTTCCCATGTGGCTATATAAGCTCATTCATACTAAACTTGCAATACTTGTTCAAAGCATATTTAATGGAACTGGTTAAATTGTTAATCAAAAACATATTGTGTCCAGAGATCAATTTAGCAAATATTTTCATTTATTTGGTTTTATATTTTGTCTTGTCCCACAAAGGATGTGAACCAGCTTAAAAATAGAAAAATATAATTAGATAAAAATCAGAATCAACAAAAACAAGGTAGAACAGAAGCTCAAGATCAAAGGGAAAGTTAGAATATCAATATTAAGGTCACAGGTTTTTAAAGGGTTATTAAAACTGAGTTGCAAATTTGACTCAGTGTTTCCTCATTGTCAAATGAGAAAGGGAAATGATTCTAGTTCTGCATGATGAAAAATAGACATACTCATTGTTCAGTGAAAATAAAGCTTTTCTTTGGCATTTAGAACTGAATGGAATTTCATGCATTGGTCTTCAAACAGGAGCTGTAGAAGGGACCATGATTTAATAACCTCATCTCCTAACATAACAGTAGGTTTCTTGTAACTGTCTTTATTAACAGAATCCCTCAGTGTGAACACAAGAGTGGGGGTGGGTGGCTGCAAAGGATGCAAAACAAGGTAACCAAAGCATGTCGTTTCTGAAGATCAGGCTAGACTCCCAGTCTAATACCCAGAAAAGGTGGATGTCATGGCCTTTGTTCAGCCAACCCTCTAGAAACATTATTTCTCTCAATTAAGCTTCTGATCAAATTTATGAGCAGACAACTCATATTCCCTGGTATGTGCAGAAACAAAGGCATTCTACACCACTGCTGAGGGGAGATTAATGCACAATAATTACTCTTTAATCACCAGTTCCCCACATTTGAAATTCAAGGCTATACACATTTTCTTTTCTATACTTTTTCTGCAACCATAACAATTTTGGTTCCAACATGTGTGAATTGAGTGAATCCTACTGGATGTAAACAACAATAAATATATGGGCTGGGGTGAAATGGACTGGAATAAAAAAATTATGCCAGGATAAAAAGGACAGTAAATAACATTTAGCAAGGAAGAGATAGAGGTTTCTGCAATAAAAACTTAAGATACAGAAAAATAAGACAGAGTAAATCCAGGTCTTAGAATTGCATTCCAGTGGTGCATTTGGAGAGGGGTTCTGGGGGCTCACCAGACAGGTCGTGAGCCATGGAATCACAGAGGCATGGCACATTTACATGCAGGATACACACAGAAAAATGCCTCTTCCATTCTGAGATTAAGAACCGGCTCATACTTCATTTATCTCAAGGCCAAGTGTACCAGCAGTTTAAAGGTTCAACTTCTATTTGTCAAGTGAACAAATAAGTATTTATTATCTACAACAAAGTAAAAAGGGTTTACTGAAACCATATGGGAGGGCTCTTTTGAGAAGTTTAAAGTGTGCAAGGAAGAACAATGTAAATTAACTGCTCATTATCCTCGATTACAAATTTAAGATGTGTAAAATGTAATTATCTGTATTTCTTGAGAGAAATTTTTGCTTTATTTCAAGGAATCATATTTTTTATAAGTGTCCTCCTACTGTAGGTTCCTCCAATCTTAGCAGCTTTTGCTTAAAAGTATTATTTCCTCCCCATTTAGAAAGAATCCAAGTAGGCTAGAGAAGCAGTAAGAATAAACTACAGCTTACTGTTGTTTTGTGAAAATAAGTCTTTTGGGTAATATGTAGTGAGGATGGTGAAGAGGTATTAAAATGACAAAAAAAGGAGGCAAGGAGAAAGCAAGCAAATGACTGAACCACACCCATATAATTTTGTTAAACAAAGCGATTGAAAAGAGGTTAATACTGACTCAGAAAACTTACATATCAAAAAATAAAAATAAGAACAGGAAATATCATAGTGCAAAAAAATAAATGAAATGTGATGCAGTTATCCTTGATTTCTTTCAAGAAAACATTAAATTTAAAAGCAGAAAGGCACTGACTCTTCCAAGCCCCTGATTTCACAACCACCCTGGTTGTCAAACTTATATTCTTATATACTGATATCTTTATATACGGAGGAAAACCCATATAGTTAAAAATATGTAACTATAACATATATTTTGAATCATTTAAGAATCCTAGACAATTCTACATGCTTTATTTTTTACCTTTCCCTGTAACAAAATACACTATAATTAGATCAACCATAACAACTCAACTTTGAAGCGAGTTAATATGTCACTTATTAACCAAAACCACTATTACCTCTGGAGTAACTTCGAATTTTCTTTTAAACATGAATCGTACTTTTAAAAAGCGCGTGTCAGAGTTTAACTGAAATAAGTGTGATTACCAGTGGGACTGGAAAATTTGCAAGCTGGGACATGAAATAAACTTATATTAATAGTTGGGGAGAATTACCCATATGGTCTTAAACATGGCAAAATTCAAACGTAGATGATAACCGAATTTGACTATTCACACAAAGAAGGAGTTTTAAAAATCCAGTTAAATTTCAACGGCCACAGGACAGACAAATACTAGTACATTTTCACACTAAATTGCCTTTAGATGAAACTTGAAACAGTTCTTACAAATAACTAATAAGCGCACCGTAAGCATTAGAGGCAAGGGATTACGGGATTGAACAAGGTTTAGTCCTCCTGGAGTTTACACTGGTTCGTCTTACAAAGCTCTAAACCTCAATACGTCCATGTCCAACTGGACCTTACAATGGCTCACTTTCCAAAACTGTAAACCTTATTGTTTAAAATAAAACAATAATAACCTGCTAGAATGCATCACCAGTTTCTCAGAAATGCAAACCGTAACACCTAGTTGGAAGCCAGGCTGCTCGCAAGGCTGCCTTCTGCTGGCGACTCGGTGCAAGCGCCCCAACACCTGTAACAAACTTGCCACTTGACACACATCCCTTCACCCAAGCAGGAGGCTCCCACACGGGGACCCCCAGCCTCGTGCATCCCCGGAATAAATCTGACTTCTAGAAGCACCTTGTCTAGCGAGCCCTCAAATGTGGGCTGTGAGGGGTTGAGCCACCTGTTTTATAGACCAGCCAGCCAGCTCTGAAATGCACAAAAATCCACGGCGACTTCTAGATGCCAAGAACAACGCTTTCCATGTCTCCACGTTCGGCTGAAACAGAAAAACCGCATCTGCTCATGCAGCCGAAAAAAAGACGATGACATATGTTTCCCTGCGCTGCTGAAAATCCAGCGGTCTTCCCCCCAAAATGAGCCGCACGCCAATGAA